>NC_090832.1:89280671-89580671 GCF_028021215.1 Eschrichtius robustus
TTCCCGTTCCTCCTCAGGACAAATTGCAACCTGTACGGAATAGGAGGTTAAAGGTGCTGATTCTCCAAGGAGGGAGATTGCTAGGAAAGCGGCTGGAATGGCGAACCCGAGCACAAGGAGATGAGAAATGAGGTGCGTTCTAGAAACCTTTCCCGATCACACAGTGTACCATCTTCTGGGTTTCTCATGCATGTTTTCTATGTAGGAAGATGCCCTTGAACCTGGAGATTTGGGACCCATGGGATGGGTACCACGCAGTATTACTTTCAAGGGTCTGCGTTTGCTCACCCAACCTCACCAAACCTCTCAGCCCCAGGAGTGTCCACCCTTATGTCTCAATCAGTTGTGGGTCTAGATATGGTCAACCCAGGTGGCATCACAGCCCCTGAACGAATTTTGTAAGAATTTCTCTCTCTTTCACTGTCTTTGTTTCACGGGTTTTAAAAAGTAATTGATTTTTATAATGGGGTTTAGCTGCTTTTCACTGCTGTGTTTATGCCGCTTTACACCCACTTGAGTCACTTACAGAGAGATATCAACACATAGGTTTTAAGATTGTTACTAGGCCGATATATTCTTGGGCGGTGAATAGGGGGTGTTGAGTCCCGTTCACTGAGCAAGGAGTAGGTCTTGTCTATTACATATTGGGTTTATGGAACGGTATCTGAGCTAATTTGAAACCCTTGTTTTATGCATCACCCCACCTCACCTTTCCCGTTAAGCAGCCATAGTGTGTTTTCTAAACGTGTGACTCTCTTCTGTTTTGTAATTCAGTTCAAGTGTAGCGGTTTTTACATTCCCTCTGTAAGTGATATCTTATGATAAGTGTCTTTTTCTGTGTGACTTATTTCACGTAGAATCATCGTACCTAAATCCACTCATCATGCTGCTACGAGCCGTATGACGTAGATTTCATGGCTGAGTGATATTCCATTGTACATAAGGACCACAACTTCTTTATCCATTTTTCTCTTTCTTGGGATATTTAAGGTGTGACGAAGTGGAGGTTCTTGTCAACAGAGCAGCCCTAAACTTTGGGGTGCCTGTGTCTTGCTGATTTTTAGTTTTCCCAATTTATACGCCCACGAGTGGAAGTGCCCTATGCTCTCTAAGCTGAGTTTTTTAGATGTTTCAGGACACACCGTACACTTCTCCAGAGTGGCTGTTGGCAATTTACATCCCGCCCATCAGCGTAGCAAGGCTCCCGTTTCTCCATGGCCTGTCCTGCATTTCTGGTTTTGACACTTTATTCAGCATGGCCCTTTTGACCGATGGGAAGCGAGACTTCTTGGTAGCGCTGATTTGCCTTTCCAGGTTGCTTGGTTGGCCAAAAAGGGCGTATGCGTTTTTTCCTGAATATATTCAGGAAAAAACGCATACGCCCTTTTTGGCCAAGGGCATCATTGTCGAGGTTTTGCCGCTTTTCCTGTGCTTTAAATTCGATTCGAATCTCCCTCCTGAAATCTGTTTCCTGCAATTCTGCCTTGCTTTCAAATCCTCTTCGTTGCCTTCCCTCAATATATTTGTGGACGACAGTTATCATTTATAACTCTGCAGGTTTGTGAATTGCAGTGCCCCTGAGCTCCATTTTTCAACTCGCTTTCTTGGGAGCTTGCCGCAAAAGTGCAGGATTGCTTCAGGCCCTATTCTGCTTCCGGGTGGCAGGCTGAGCCTGTGGTTAATTCTTCTTCCTGATGGGAAAATAGAGTGACCTGTGCCTGTCCCAAGACCTAGAGCTAATCGCTCATTGGTTCCCCCTCTTCCCGTTCATCCTCAGGACAAATTGCAACCTGTACGGAACAGGAGTTTAAAGGTGCTGATTCTCCAAGGAGGGAGATTGCTAGGAAAGCGGCTGGAATGGCGAACCCGAGCACAAGGAGATGAGACATGATGTGCGTTTTAGAAACCTTTCCCGAGCACACGGTGTCCCATCTTCTGGGTTTCTCATGCATGTTTTCGATGTAGGAAGATGCCCTTGAACCTGGAGATTTGGGACCCATGGGATGGGTACCACGCAGTATTACTTTAAAGGGTCTGCGTTTCCTCACCCAACCTCACCGAACCTCTCAGCCCCAAGAGTGTCCGCCCTTATGTCTCAATCAGCTCTGGGTCTAGATATGGCCAACCCAGGTGGCATCACAGCCCCTGAACTAATTTTGTAAGAATTTCTCTCTCTTTCACTGTCTTTGTTTCACGGGTTTTAAAAAGTAATTGATTTTTATAATGGGGTGTAGCTGCTTTTCACTGCTGTGTTTATGCCGCTTTACACCCACTTGAGTCACTTACAGAGAGATATCAACAAATAGGTTTTAAGATTCTTACTAGTCAGATATATTCTTGGGCGGTGAATAGGGGGTGTTGAGTCCCGTTCACTGAGCAAGGAGTAGGTCTTGTCTATTACATATTGGGTTTATGGAACGGTATCTGAGCTAATTTGAAACCCTTGTTTTATGCATCACCCCACCTCACCTTTCCCGTTAAGCAGCCATAGTGTGTTTTCTAAACGTGTGACTCTCTTCTGTTTTGTAATTCAGTTCAAGTGTAGCGGTTTTTACATTCCCTCTGTAAGTGATATCTTATGATAAGTGTCTTTTTCTGTGTGACTTATTTCACGTAGAATCGTCGTACCTAAATCCACTCATCATGCTGCTACGAGCCGTATGACGTAGATTTCATGGCTGAGTGATATTCCATTGTACATAAGGACCACAACTTCTTTATCCATTTTTCTCTTTCTTGGGATATTTAAGGTGTGACGAAGTGGAGGTTCTTGTCAACAGAGCAGCCCTAAACTTTGGGGTGCCTGTGTCTTGCTGATTTTTAGTTTTCCCAATTTATACGCCCACGAGTGGAAGTGCCCTATGCTCTCTAAGCTGAGTTTTTTAGATGTTTCAGGACACACCGTACACTTCTCCAGAGTGGCTGTTGGCAATTTACATCCCGCCCATCAGCGTAGCAAGGCTCCCGTTTCTCCATGGCCTGTCCTGCATTTCTGGTTTTGACACTTTATTCAGCATGGCCCTTTTGACCGATGGGAAGCGAGACTTCTTTGTAGCGCTGATTTGCCTTTCCAGGTTGCTTGGTTGGCCAAAAAGGGCGTATGCGTTTTTTCCTGAATATATTCAGGAAAAAACGCATACGCCCTTTTTGGCCAAGGGCATCATTGTCGAGGTTTTGCCGCTTTTCCTGTGCTTTAAAGGCGATTCGAATCCTCCTCCTGAAACCTGTTTCCTGCAATTCTGCCTTGCTTTCAAATCGTCTTCGTTGCCTTCCCTCAGTATATTTGTGGACGAGAGTTATCATTTATAACTCTGCAGGTTTGTGAATTGCAGTGCCCCTGAGCTCCATTTTTCAACTCGCTTTCTTGGGAGCTGGCCGGAAATGTGCAGGATTGCTTCAGGCCCTATTCTCCTTAGGGGCGGCAGGCTGAGCCTGTGGTTAATTCTTCTTCCTGAAGGGAAAATAGAGTGACCTGTGCCTGTCCCAAGACCTAGAGCTAGTCTCTCATTGGTTCCCCTTCTTCCCGTTCCTCCTCAGGACAAATTGCAACGTGTACAGAACAGGAGGTTAAAGGTGCTGATTCTCCAAGGAGGGAGATTGCGAGGAAAGCGGCTGGAATGGCGAACCCGAGCACAAGGAGATGAGAAATGAGGTGCGTTTTAGAAGCCTTTCCCGATCACACGGTGTACCATCTTCTGGGTTTCTCATGCATGTTTTCGATGTAGGAAGATGCCCTTGAACCTGGAGATTTGGGACCCATGGGATGGGTACCACGCAGTATTACTTTCAAGGGTCTGCGTTTGCTCACCCAACCTCACCAAACCTCTCAGCCCTCAAAGGGGTCCACCCTTATGTCTCAATTAGCTGTGGGTCTAGATATGTTCAATCCAGGTGGCATCACAGCCCCTGAACGAATTTTCTAAGAATTTCTCTCTCTTTCACTGTCTTTGCTTCACGGGTTTTTAAAAGTAATTGATTTTTATAATGGGGTTTAACTGCTTTTCAGTGCTGTGTTTATGCCGCTTTACACCCACTTGAGTCACTTACAGAGAGATATCAACACATAAGTTTTAAGATTCTTACTAGTCAGATATATTCTTGGGCGGTGAATAGGGGGTGTTGAGTCCCGTTCACTGAGCAAGGAGTAGGTCTTGTCTATTACATATTGGGTTTATGGAACGGTATCTGAGCTAATTTGAAACCCTTGTTTTATGCATCACCCACCTCACCTTTCCCGTTAAGCAGCCATAGTGTGTTTTCTAAACGTGTGACTCTCTTCTGTTTTGTAATTCAGTTCAAGTGTAGCGGTTTTTACATTCCCTCTGTAAGTGATATCTTATGATAAGTGTCGTTTTCTTTGTGACTTATTTCACGTAGAATCGTCGTACCTAAATCCACTCATCATGCTGCTACGAGCCGTATGACGTAGATTTCATGGCTGAGTGATATTCCATTGTACATAAGGACCACAACTTCTTTATCCATTTTTCTCTTTCTTGGGATATTTAAGGTGTGACAAAGTGGAGGTTCTTGTCAACAGAGCAGCCCTAAACTTTGGGGTGCCTGTGTCTTGCTGATTTTTAGTTTTCCCAATTTATACGCCCACGAGTGGAAGTGCCCTATGCTCTCTAAGCTGAGTTTTTTAGATGTTTCAAGACACACCGTACACCTCTCCAGAGTGGCTGTTGGCAATTTACATCCCGCCCATCAGCGTAGCAAGGCTCCCGTTTCTCCATGGCCTGTCCTGCATTGCTGGTTTTGACACTTTATTCAGCATGGCCCTTTTGACCGATGGGAAGCGAGACTTCTTGGTAGCGCTGATTTGCCTTTCCAGGTTGCTTGGTTGGCCAAAAAGGGCGTATGCGTTTTTTCCTGAATATATTCAGGAAAAAACGCATACGCCCTTTTTGGCCAAGGGCATCATTGTCGAGGTTTTGCCGCTTTTCCTGTGCTTTAAAGGCGATTCGAATCCTCCTCCTGAAACCTGTTTCCTGCAATTCTGCCTTGCTTTCAAATCCTCTTCGTTGCCTTCCCTCAGTATATTTGTGGACGAGAGTTATCATTTATAACTCTGCAGGTTTGTGAATTGCAGTGCCCCTGAGCTCCATTTTTCAACTCGCTTTCTTGGGAGCTGGCCGCAAATGTGCAGGATTGCTTCAGGCCCTATTCTCCTTAGGGGCGGCAGGCTGAGCCTGTGGTTAATTCTTCTTCCTGAAGGGAAAATAGAGTGACCTGTGCCTGTCCCAAGACCTAGAGCTAGTCTCTCATTGGTTCCCCCTCTTCCCGTTCCTCCTCAGGACAAATTGCAACCTGTACGGAATAGGAGGTTAAAGGTGCTGATTCTCCAAGGAGGGAGATTGCTAGGAAAGCGGCTGGAATGGCGAACCCGAGCACAAGGAGATGAGAAATGAGGTGCGTTCTAGAAACCTTTCCCGATCACACAGTGTACCATCTTCTGGGTTTCTCATGCATGTTTTCGATGTAGGAAGATGCCCTTGAACCTGGAGATTTGGGACCCATGGGATGGGTACCACGCAGTATTACTTTCAAGGGTCTGCGTTTGCTCACCCAACCTCACCAAACCTCTCAGCCCCAGGAGTGTCCACCCTTATGTCTCAATCAGTTGTGGGTCTAGATATGGTCAACCCAGGTGGCATCACAGCCCCTGAACGAATTTTGTAAGAATTTCTCTCTCTTTCACTGTCTTTGTTTCACGGGTTTTAAAAAGTAATTGATTTTTATAATGGGGTTTAGCTGCTTTTCACTGCTGTGTTTATGCCGCTTTACACCCACTTGAGTCACTTACAGAGAGATATCAACACATAGGTTTTAAGATTGTTACTAGGCCGATATATTCTTGGGCGGTGAATAGGGGGTGTTGAGTCCCGTTCACTGAGCAAGGAGTAGGTCTTGTCTATTACATATTGGGTTTATGGAACGGTATCTGAGCTAATTTGAAACCCTTGTTTTATGCATCACCCCACCTCACCTTTCCCGTTAAGCAGCCATAGTGTGTTTTCTAAACGTGTGACTCTCTTCTGTTTTGTAATTCAGTTCAAGTGTAGCGGTTTTTACATTCCCTCTGTAAGTGATATCTTATGATAAGTGTCTTTTTCTGTGTGACTTATTTCACGTAGAATCATCGTACCTAAATCCACTGATCATGCTGCTACGAGCCGTATGACGTAGATTTCATGGCTGAGTGATATTCCATTGTACATAAGGACCACAACTTCTTTATCCATTTTTCTCTTTCTTGGGATATTTAAGGTGTGACGAAGTGGAGGTTCTTGTCAACAGAGCAGCCCTAAACTTTGGGGTGCCTGTGTCTTGCTGATTTTTAGTTTTCCCAATTTATACGCCCACGAGTGGAAGTGCCCTATGCTCTCTAAGCTGAGTTTTTTAGATGTTTCAGGACACACCGTACACTTCTCCAGAGTGGCTGTTGGCAATTTACATCCCGCCCATCAGCGTAGCAAGGCTCCCGTTTCTCCATGGCCTGTCCTGCATTTCTGGTTTTGACACTTTATTCAGCATGGCCCTTTTGACCGATGGGAAGCGAGACTTCTTGGTAGCGCTGATTTGCCTTTCCAGGTTGCTTGGTTGGCCAAAAAGGGCGTATGCGTTTTTTCCTGAATATATTCAGGAAAAAACGCATACGCCCTTTTTGGCCAAGGGCATCATTGTCGAGGTTTTGCCGCTTTTCCTGTGCTTTAAATTCGATTCGAATCTCCCTCCTGAAATCTGTTTCCTGCAATTCTGCCTTGCTTTCAAATCCTCTTCGTTGCCTTCCCTCAATATATTTGTGGACGAGAGTTATCATTTATAACTCTGCAGGTTTGTGAATTGCAGTGCCCCTGAGCTCCATTTTTCAACTCGCTTTCTTGGGAGCTTGCCGCAAAAGCGCAGGATTGCTTCAGGCCCTATTCTGCTTCCGGGTGGCAGGCTGAGCCTGTGGTTAATTCTTCTTCCTGATGGGAAAATAGAGTGACCTGTGCCTGTCCCAAGACCTAGAGCTAATCGCTCATTGGTTCCCCCTCTTCCCGTTCATCCTCAGGACAAATTGCAACCTGTACGGAACAGGAGTTTAAAGGTGCTGATTCTCCAAGGAGGGAGATTGCTAGGAAAGCGGCTGGAATGGCGAACCCGAGCACAAGGAGATGAGACATGATGTGCGTTTTAGAAACCTTTCCCGAGCACACGGTGTCCCATCTTCTGGGTTTCTCATGCATGTTTTCGATGTAGGAAGATGCCCTTGAACCTGGAGATTTGGGACCCATGGGATGGGTACCACGCAGTATTACTTTAAAGGGTCTGCGTTTCCTCACCCAACCTCACCGAACCTCTCAGCCCCAAGAGTGTCTGCCCTTATGTCTCAATCAGCTCTGGGTCTAGATATGGCCAACCCAGGTGGCATCACAGCCCCTGAACGAATTTTGTAAGAATTTCTCTCTCTTTCACTGTCTTTGTTTCACGGGTTTTAAAAAGTAATTGATTTTTATAATGGGGTGTAGCTGCTTTTCACTGCTGTGTTTATGCCGCTTTACACCCACTTGAGTCACTTACAGAGAGATATCAACAAATAGGTTTTAAGATTCTTACTAGTCAGATATATTCTTGGGCGGTGAATAGGGGGTGTTGAGTCCCGTTCACTGAGCAAGGAGTAGGTCTTGTCTATTACATATTGGGTTTATGGAACGGTATCTGAGCTAATTTGAAACCCTTGTTTTATGCATCACCCCACCTCACCTTTCCCGTTAAGCAGCCATAGTGTGTTTTCTAAACGTGTGACTCTCTTCTGTTTTGTAATTCAGTTCAAGTGTAGCGGTTTTTACATTCCCTCTGTAAGTGATATCTTATGATAAGTGTCTTTTTCTGTGTGACTTATTTCACGTAGAATCGTCGTACCTAAATCCACTCATCATGCTGCTACGAGCCGTATGACGTAGATTTCATGGCTGAGTGATATTCCATTGTACATAAGGACCACAACTTCTTTATCCATTTTTCTCTTTCTTGGGATATTTAAGGTGTGACGAAGTGGAGGTTCTTGTCAACAGAGCAGCCCTAAACTTTGGGGTGCCTGTGTCTTGCTGATTTTTAGTTTTCCCAATTTATACGCCCACGAGTGGAAGTGCCCTATGCTCTCTAAGCTGAGTTTTTTAGATGTTTCAAGACACACCGTACACCTCTCCAGAGTGGCTGTTGGCAATTTACATCCCGCCCATCAGCGTAGCAAGGCTCCCGTTTCTCCATGGCCTGTCCTGCATTTCTGGTTTTGACACTTTATTCAGCATGGCCCTTTTGACCGATGGGAAGCGAGACTTCTTTGTAGCGCTGATTTGCCTTTCCAGGTTGCTTGGTTGGCGAAAAAGGGCGTATGCGTTTTTTCCTGAATATATTCAGGAAAAAACGCATACGCCCTTTTTGGCCAAGGGCATCATTGTCGAGGTTTTGCCGCTTTTCCTGTGCTTTAAATGCGATTCGAATCCTCCTCCTGAAACCTGTTTCCTGCAATTCTGCCTTGCTTTCAAATCGTCTTCGTTGCCTTCCCTCAGTATATTTGTGGACGAGAGTTATCATTTATAACTCTGCAGGTTTGTGAATTGCAGTGCCCCTGAGCTCCATTTTTCAACTCGCTTTCTTGGGAGCTGGCCGGAAATGTGCAGGATTGCTTCAGGCCCTATTCTCCTTAGGGGCGGCAGGCTGAGCCTGTGGTTAATTCTTCTTCCTGAAGGGAAAATAGAGTGACCTGTGCCTGTCCCAAGACCTAGAGCTAGTCTCTCATTGGTTCCCCTTCTTCCCGTTCCTCCTCAGGACAAATTGCAACGTGTACAGAACAGGAGGTTAAAGGTGCTGATTCTCCAAGGAGGGAGATTGCGAGGAAAGCGGCTGGAATGGCGAACCCGAGCACAAGGAGATGAGAAATGAGGTGCGTTTTAGAAGCCTTTCCCGATCACACGGTGTACCATCTTCTGGGTTTCTCATGCATGTTTTCGATGTAGGAAGATGCCCTTGAACCTGGAGATTTGGGACCCATGGGATGGGTACCACGCAGTATTACTTTCAAGGGTCTGCGTTTGCTCACCCAACCTCACCAAACCTCTCAGCCTTCAAAGGGGTCCACCCTTATGTCTCAATTAGCTGTGGGTCTAGATATGTTCAATCCAGGTGGCATCACAGCCCCTGAACGAATTTTCTAAGAATTTCTCTCTCTTTCACTGTCTTTGCTTCACGGGTTTTTAAAAGTAATTGATTTTTATAATGGGGTTTAACTGCTTTTCAGTGCTGTGTTTATGCCGCTTTACACCCACTTGAGTCACTTACAGAGAGATATCAACACATAAGTTTTAAGATTCTTACTAGTCAGATATATTCTTGGGCGGTGAATAGGGGGTGTTGAGTCCCGTTCACTGAGCAAGGAGTAGGTCTTGTCTATTACATATTGGGTTTATGGAACGGTATCTGAGCTAATTTGAAACCCTTGTTTTATGCATCACCCACCTCACCTTTCCCGTTAAGCAGCCATAGTGTGTTTTCTAAACGTGTGACTCTCTTCTGTTTTGTAATTCAGTTCAAGTGTAGCGGTTTTTACATTCCCTCTGTAAGTGATATCTTATGATAAGTGTCGTTTTCTTTGTGACTTATTTCACGTAGAATCGTCGTACCTAAATCCACTCATCATGCTGCTACGAGCCGTATGACGTAGATTTCATGGCTGAGTGATATTCCATTGTACATAAGGACCACAACTTCTTTATCCATTTTTCTCTTTCTTGGGATATTTAAGGTGTGACAAAGTGGAGGTTCTTGTCAACAGAGCAGCCCTAAACTTTGGGGTGCCTGTGTCTTGCTGATTTTTAGTTTTCCCAATTTATACGCCCACGAGTGGAAGTGCCCTATGCTCTCTAAGCTGAGTTTTTTAGATGTTTCAAGACACACCGTACACCTCTCCAGAGTGGCTGTTGGCAATTTACATCCCGCCCATCAGCGTAGCAAGGCTCCCGTTTCTCCATGGCCTGTCCTGCATTGCTGGTTTTGACACTTTATTCAGCATGGCCCTTTTGACCGATGGGAAGCGAGACTTCTTGGTAGCGCTGATTTGCCTTTCCAGGTTGCTTGGTTGGCCGAAAAGGGCGTATGCGTTTTTTCCTGAATATATTCAGGAAAAAACGCATACGCCCTTTTTGGCCAAGGGCATCATTGTCGAGGTTTTGCCGCTTTTCCTGTGCTTTAAATTCGATTCGAATCTCCCTCCTGAAATCTGTTTCCTGCAATTCTGCCTTGCTTTCAAATCCTCTTCGTTGCCTTCCCTCAATATATTTGTGGACGAGAGTTATCATTTATAACTCTGCAGGTTTGTGAATTGCAGTGCCCCTGAGCTCCATTTTTCAACTCGCTTTCTTGGGAGCTTGCCGCAAAAGCGCAGGATTGCTTCAGGCCCTATTCTGCTTCCGGGTGGCAGGCTGAGCCTGTGGTTAATTCTTCTTCCTGATGGGAAAATAGAGTGACCTGTGCCTGTCCCAAGACCTAGAGCTAATCGCTCATTGGTTCCCCCTCTTCCCGTTCATCCTCAGGACAAATTGCAACCTGTACGGAACAGGAGTTTAAAGGTGCTGATTCTCCAAGGAGGGAGATTGCTAGGAAAGCGGCTGGAATGGCGAACCCGAGCACAAGGAGATGAGAAATGAGGTGCGTTCTAGAAACCTTTCCCGATCACACAGTGTACCATCTTCTGGGTTTCTCATGCATGTTTTCGATGTAGGAAGATGCCCTTGAACCTGGAGATTTGGGACCCATGGGATGGGTACCACGCAGTATTACTTTCAAGGGTCTGCGTTTGCTCACCCAACCTCACCAAACCTCTCAGCCCCAGGAGTGTCCACCCTTATGTCTCAATCAGCTGTGGGTCTAGATATGGTCAACCCAGGTGGCATCACAGCCCCTGAACGAATTTTGTAAGAATTTCTCTCTCTTTCACTGTCTTTGTTTCACGGGTTTTAAAAAGTAATTGATTTTTATAATGGGGTTTAGCTGCTTTTCACTGCTGTATTTATGCCGCTTTACACCCACTTGAGTCACTTACAGAGAGATATCAACACATAGGTTTTAAGATTCTTACTAGGCCGATATATTCTTGGGCGGTGAATAGGGGGTGTTGAGTCCCGTTCACTGAGCAAGGAGTAGGTCTTGTCTATTACATATTGGGTTTATGGAACGGTATCTGAGCTAATTTGAAACCCTTGTTTTATGCATCACCCCACCTCACCTTTCCCGTTAAGCAGCCATAGTGTGTTTTCTAAACGTGTGACTCTCTTCTGTTTTGTAATTCAGTTCAAGTGTAGCGGTTTTTACATTCCCTCTGTAAGTGATAAATTATGATAAGTGTCTTTTTCTGTGTGACTTATTTCACGTAGAATCGTCGTACCTAAATCCACTCATCATGCTGCTACGAACCGTATGACGTAGATTTCATGGCTGAGTGATATTCCATTGTACATAAGGACCACAACTTCTTTATCCACTTTTCTCTTTCTTGGGATATTTAAGGTGTGACGAAGTGGAGGTTCTTGTCAACAGAGCAGCCCTAAACTTTGGGGTGCCTGTGTCTTGCTGATTTTTAGTTTTCCCAATTTATACGCCCACGAGTGGAAGTGCCATATGCTCTCTAAGCTGAGTTTTTTAGATGTTTCAGGACACACCGTACACTTCTCCAGAGTGGCTGTTGGCAATTTACATCCCGCCCATCAGCGTAGCAAGGCTCCCGTTTCTCCATGGCCTGTCCTGCATTTCTGGTTTTGACACTTTATTCAGCATGGCCCTTTTGACCGATGGGAACCGAGACTTCTTGGTATCGCTGATTTGCCTTTCCAGGTTGCTTGGTTGGCCAAAAAGGGCGTATGCGTTTTTTCCTGAATATATTCAGGAAAAAACGCATACGCCCTTTTTGGCCAAGGGCATCATTGTCGAGGTTTTGCCGCTTTTCCTGTGCTTTAAATTCGATTCGAATCTCCCTCCTGAAATCTGTTTCCTGCAATTCTGCCTTGCTTTCAAATCCTCTTCGTTGCCTTCCCTCAATATATTTGTGGACGAGAGTTATCATTTATAACTCTGCAGGTTTGTGAATTGCAGTGCCCCTGAGCTCCATTTTTCAACTCGCTTTCTTGGGAGCTTGCCGCAAAAGCGCAGGATTGCTTCAGGCCCTATTCTGCTTCCGGGTGGCAGGCCGAGCCTGTGGTTAATTCTTCTTCCTGATGGGAAAATAGAGTGACCTGTGCCTGTCCCAAGACCTAGAGCTAATCGCTCATTGGTTCCCCCTCTTCCCGTTCATCCTCAGGACAAATTGCAACCTGTACGGAACAGGAGTTTAAAGGTGCTGATTCTCCAAGGAGGGAGATTGCTAGGAAAGCGGCTGGAATGGCGAACCCGAGCACAAGGAGATGAGACATGATGTGCGTTTTAGAAACCTTTCCCGAGCACACGGTGTCCCATCTTCTGGGTTTCTCATGCATGTTTTCGATGTAGGAAGATGCCCTTGAACCTGGAGATTTGGGACCCATGGGATGGGTACCACGCAGTATTACTTTAAAGGGTCTGCGTTTGCTCACCCAACCTCACCAAACCTCTCAGCCCTCAAAGGGGTCCACCCTTATGTCTCAATCAGCTGTGGGTCTAGATATGGTCAATCCAGGTGGCATCACAGCCCCTGAACGAATTTTCTAAGAATTTCTCTCTCTTTCACTGTCTTTGCTTCACGGGTTTTTAAAAGTAATTGATTTTTATAATGGGGTTTAGCTGCTTTTCAGTGCTGTGTTTATGCCGCTTTACACCCACTTGAGTCACTTACAGAGAGATATCAACACATAAGTTTTAAGATTCTTACTAGTCAGATATATTCTTGGGCGGTGAATAGGGGGTGTTGAGTCCCGTTCACTGAGCAAGGAGTAGGTCTTGTCTATTACATATTGGGTTTATGGAACGGTATCTGAGCTAATTTGAAACCCTTGTTTTATGCATCACCCACCTCACCTTTCCCGTTAAGCAGCCATAGTGTGTTTTCTAAACGTGTGACTCTCTTCTGTTTTGTAATTCAGTTCAAGTGTAGCGGTTTTTACATTCCCTCTGTAAGTGATATCTTATGATAAGTGTCGTTTTCTTTGTGACTTATTTCACGTAGAATCATCGTACCTAAATCCACTCATCATGCTGCTACGAGCCGTATGACGTAGATTTCATGGCTGAGTGATATTCCATTGTACATAAGGACCACAACTTCTTTATCCATTTTTCTCTTTCTTGGGATATTTAAGGTGTGACGAAGTGGAGGTTCTTGTCAACAGAGCAGCCGTAAACTTTGGGGTGCCTGTGTCTTGCTGATTTTTAGTTTTCCCAATTTATACGCCCATGAGTGGAAGTGCCCTATGCTCTCTAAGCTGAGTTTTTTAGATGTTTCAAGACACACCGTACACCTCTCCAGAGTGGCTGTTGGCATTTTACATCCCGCCCATCAGCGTAGCAAGGCTCCCGTTTCTCCATGGCCTGTCCTGCATTGCTGGTTTTGACACTTTATTCAGCATGGCCCTTTTGACCGATGGGAAGCGAGACTTCTTTGTAGCGCTGATTTGCCTTTCCAGGTTGCTTGATTGGCCAAAAAGGGCGTATGTGTTTTTTCCTGAATATATTCAGGAAAAAACGCATACGCCCTTTTTGGCCAAGGGCATCATTGTCGAGGTTTTGCCGCTTTTCCTGTGCTTTAAAGGCGATTCGAATCCTCCTCCTGAAACCTGTTTCCTGCAATTCTGCCTTGCTTTCAAATCCTCTTCGTTGCCTTCCCTCAGTATATTTGTGGACGAGAGTTATCATTTATAACTCTGCAGGTTTGTGAATTGCAGTGCCCCTGAGCTCCATTTTTCAACTCGCTTTCTTGGGAGCTGGCCGCAAATGTGCAGGATTGCTTCAGGCCCTATTCTCCTTAGGGGCGGCAGGCTGAGCCTGTGGTTAATTCTTCTTCCTGAAGGGAAAATAGAGTGACCTGTGCCTGTCCCAAGACCTAGAGCTAGTCTCTCATTGGTTCCCCTTCTTCCCGTTCCTCCTCAGGACAAATTGCAACGTGTACAGAACAGGAGGTTAAAGGTGCTGATTCTCCAAGGAGGGAGATTGCGAGGAAAGCGGCTGGAATGGCGAACCCGAGCACAAGGAGATGAGAAATGAGGTGCGTTTTAGAAGCCTTTCCCGATCACACGGTGTACCATCTTCTGGGTTTCTCATGCATGTTTTCGATGTAGGAAGATGCCCTTGAACCTGGAGATTTGGGACCCATGGGATGGGTACCACGCAGTATTACTTTCAAGGGTCTGCGTTTGCTCACCCAACCTCACCAAACCTCTCAGCCCCAGGAGTGTCCACCCTTATGTCTCAATCAGTTGTGGGTCTAGATATGGTCAACCCAGGTGGCATCACAGCCCCTGAACGAATTTTGTAAGAATTTCTCTCTCTTTCACTGTCTTTGTTTCACGGGTTTTAAAAAGTAATTGATTTTTATAATGGGGTTTAGCTGCTTTTCACTGCTGTGTTTATGCCGCTTTACACCCACTTGAGTCACTTACAGAGAGATATCAACACATAGGTTTTAAGATTCTTACTAGGCCGATATATTCTTGGGCGGTGAATAGGGGGTGTTGAGTCCCGTTCACTGAGCAAGGAGTAGGTCTTGTCTATTACATATTGGGTTTATGGAACGGTATCTGAGCTAATTTGAAACCCTTGTTTTATGCATCACCCACCTCACCTTTCCCGTTAAGCAGCCATAGTGTGTTTTCTAAACGTGTGACTCTCTTCTGTTTTGTAATTCAGTTCAAGTGTAGCGGTTTTTACATTCCCTCTGTAAGTGATATCTTATGATAAGTGTCGTTTTCTGTGTGACTTATTTCACGTAGAATCGTCGTACCTAAATCCA
Source organism: Eschrichtius robustus (assembly GCF_028021215.1). Taxonomy (NCBI): domain Eukaryota; kingdom Metazoa; phylum Chordata; class Mammalia; order Artiodactyla; family Eschrichtiidae; genus Eschrichtius; species Eschrichtius robustus. The sequence goes on from NC_090832.1 coordinate 89,295,628, forward strand.
CTCATCATGCTGCTACGAGCCGTATGACGTAGTTTTCATGGCTGAGTGATATTCCATTGTACATAAGGACCACAACTTCTTTATCCATTTTTCTCTTTCTTGGGATATTTAAGGTGTGACGAAGTGGAGGTTCTTGTCAACAGAGCAGCCCTAAACTTTGGGGTGCCTGTGTCTTGCTGATTTTTAGTTTTCCCAATTTATACGCCCATGAGTGGAAGTGCCCTATGCTCTCTAAGCTGAGTTTTTTAGATGTTTCAAGACACACCGTACACCTCTCCAGAGTGGCTGTTGGCAATTTACATCCCGCCCATCAGCGTAGCAAGGCTCCCGTTTCTCCATGGCCTGTCCTGCATTGCTGGTTTTGACACTTTATTCAGCATGGCCCTTTTGACCGATGGGAAGCGAGACTTCTTTGTAGCGCTGATTTGCCTTTCCAGGTTGCTTGGTTGGCCAAAAAGGGCGTATGCGTTTTTTCCTGAATATATTCAGGAAAAAACGCATACGCCCTTTTTGGCCAAGGGCATCATTGTCGAGGTTTTGCCGCTTTTCCTGTGCTTTAAATTCGATTCGAATCTCCCTCCTGAAATCTGTTTCCTGCAATTCTGCCTTGCTTTCAAATCCTCTTCGTTGCCTTCCCTCAATATATTTGTGGACGAGAGTTATCATTTATAACTCTGCAGGTTTGTGAATTGCAGTGCCCCTGAGCTCCATTTTTCAACTCGCTTTCTTGGGAGCTTGCCGCAAAAGCGCAGGATTGCTTCAGGCCCTATTCTGCTTCCGGGTGGCAGGCTGAGCCTGTGGTTAATTCTTCTTCCTGATGGGAAAATAGAGTGACCTGTGCCTGTCCCAAGACCTAGAGCTAATCGCTCATTGGTTCCCCCTCTTCCCGTTCATCCTCAGGACAAATTGCAACCTGTACGGAACAGGAGTTTAAAGGTGCTGATTCTCCAAGGAGGGAGATTGCTAGGAAAGCGGCTGGAATGGCGAACCCGAGCACAAGGAGATGAGACATGATGTGCGTTTTAGAAACCTTTCCCGAGCACACGGTGTCCCATCTTCTGGGTTTCTCATGCATGTTTTCGATGTAGGAAGATGCCCTTGAACCTGGAGATTTGGGACCCATGGGATGGGTACCACGCAGTATTACTTTAAAGGGTCTGCGTTTCCTCACCCAACCTCACCGAACCTCTCAGCCCCAAGAGTGTCCGCCCTTATGTCTCAATCAGCTCTGGGTCTAGATATGGTCAACCCAGGTGGCATCACAGCCCCTGAACGAATTTTGTAAGAATTTCTCTCTCTTTCACTGTCTTTGTTTCACGGGTTTTAAAAAGTAATTGATTTTTATAATGGGGTTTAGCTGCTTTTCACTGCTGTGTTTATGCCGCTTTACACCCACTTGAGTCACTTACAGAGAGATATCAACACATAGGTTTTAAGATTCTTACTAGGCCGATATATTCTTGGGCGGTGAATAGGGGGTCTTGAGTCCCGTTCACTGAGCAAGGAGTAGGTCTTGTCTATTACATATTAGGTTTATGGAACGGTATCTGAGCTAATTTGAAACCCTTGTTTTATGCATCACCCCACCTCACCTTTCCCGTTATGCAGCCATAGTGTGTTTTCTAAACGTGTGACTCTCTTCTGTTTTGTAATTCAGTTCAAGTGTAGCGGTTTTTACATTCCCTCTGTAAGTGATATCTTATGATAAGTGTCTTTTTCTGTGTGACTTATTTCACGTAGAATCGTCGTACCTAAATCCACTCATCATGCTGCTACGAGCCGTATGACGTAGATTTCATGGCTGAGTGATATTCCATTGTACATAAGGACCACAACTTCTTTATCCATTTTTCTCTTTCTTGGGATATTTAAGGTGTGACGAAGTGGAGGTTCTTGTCAACAGAGCAGCCCTAAACTTTGGGGTGCCTGTGTCTTGCTGATTTTTAGTTTTCCCAATTTATACGCCCACGAGTGCAAGTGCCCTATGCTCTCTAAGCTGAGTTTTTTAGATGTTTCAAGACACACCGTACACCTCTCCAGAGTGGCTGTTGGCAATTTACATCCTGCCCATCAGCGTAGCAAGGCTCCCGTTTCTCCATGGCCTGTCCTGCATTGCTGGTTTTGACACTTTATTCAGCATGGCCCTTTTGACCGATGGGAAGTGAGACTTCTTTGTAGCGCTGATTTGCCTTTCCAGGTTGCTTGGTTGGCCAAAAAGGGCGTATGCGTTTTTTCCTGAATATATTCAGCAAAAAACGCATACGCCCTTTTTGGCCAAGGGCATCATTGTCGAGGTTTTGCCGCTTTTCCTGTGCTTTAAAGGCGATTCGAATCCTCCTCCTGAAACCTGTTTCCTGCAATTCTGCCTTGCTTTCAAATCCTCTTCGTTGCCTTCCCTCAGTATATTTGTGGACGAGAGTTATCATTTATAACTCTGCAGGTTTGTGAATTGCAGTGCCCCTGAGCTCCATTTTTCAACTCGCTTTCTTGGGAGCTGGCCGCAAATGTGCAGGATTGCTTCAGGCCCTATTCTCCTTAGGGGCGGCAGGCTGAGCCTGTGGTTAATTCTTCTTCCTGAAGGGAAAATAGAGTGACCTGTGCCTGTCCCAAGACCTAGAGCTAGTCTCTCATTGGTTCCCCCTCTTCCCGTTCCTCCTCAGGACAAATTGCAACGTGTACAGAACAGGAGGTTAAAGGTGCTGATTCTCCAAGGAGGGAGATTGCGAGGAAAGCGGCTGGAATGGCGAACCCGAGCACAAGGAGATGAGAAATGAGGTGCGTTTTAGAAGCCTTTCCCGATCACACGGTGTACCATCTTCTGGGTTTCTCATGCATGTTTTCGATGTAGGAAGATGCCCTTGAACCTGGAGATTTGGGACCCATGGGATGGGTACCACGCAGTATTACTTTCAAGAGTCTGCGTTTGCTCACCCAACCTCACCAAACCTCTCAGCCCTCAAAGGGGTCCACCCTTATGTCTCAATCAGCTGTGGGTCTAGATATGGTCAATCCAGGTGGCATCACAGCCCCTGAACGAATTTTCTAAGAATTTCTCTCTCTTTCACTGTCTTTGCTTCACGGGTTTTTAAAAGTAATTGATTTTTATAATGGGGTTTAGCTGCTTTTCAGTGCTGTGTTTATGCCGCTTTACACCCACTTGAGTCACTTACAGAGAGATATCAACACATAAGTTTTAAGTTTCTTACTAGTCAGATATATTCTTGGGCGGTGAATAGGGGGTGTTGAGTCCCGTTCACTGAGCAAGGAGTAGGTCTTGTCTATTACATGTTGGGTTTATGGAACGGTATCTGAGCTAATTTGAAACCCTTGTTTTATGCATCACCCACCTCACCTTTCCCGTTAAGCAGCCATAGTGTGTTTTCTAAACGTGTGACTCTCTTCTGTTTTGTAATTCAGTTCAAGTGTAGCGGTTTTTACATTCCCTCTGTAAGTGATATCTTATGATAAGTGTCGTTTTCTGTGTGACTTATTTCACGTAGAATCGTCGTACCTAAATCCACTCATCATGCTGCTACGAGCCGTATGACGTAGTTTTCATGGCTGAGTGATATTCCATTGTACATAAGGACCACAACTTCTTTATCCATTTTTCTCTTTCTTGGGATATTTAAGGTGTGACGAAGTGGAGGTTCTTGTCAACAGAGCAGCCCTAAACTTTGGGGTGCCTGTGTCTTGCTGATTTTTAGTTTTCCCAATTTATACGCCCATGAGTGGAAGTGCCCTATGCTCTCTAAGCTGAGTTTTTTAGATGTTTCAAGACACACCGTACACCTCTCCAGAGTGGCTGTTGGCAATTTACATCCCGCCCATCAGCGTAGCAAGGCTCCCGTTTCGCCATGGCCTGTCCTGCATTGCTGGTTTTGACACTTTATTCAGCATGGCCCTTTTGACCGATGGGAAGCGAGACTTCTTTGTAGCGCTGATTTGCCTTTCCAGGTTGCTTGGTTGGCCAAAAAGGGCGTATGCGTTTTTTCCTGAATATATTCAGGAAAAAACGCATACGCCCTTTTTGGCCAAGGGCATCATTGTCGAGGTTTTGCCGCTTTTCCTGTGCTTTAAAGGCGATTCGAATCCTCCTCCTGAAACCTGTTTCCTGCAATTCTGCCTTGCTTTCAAATCCTCTTCGTTGCCTTCCCTCAGTATATTTGTGGACGAGAGTTATCATTTATAACTCTGCAGGTTTGTGAATTGCAGTGCCCCTGAGCTCCATTTTTCAACTCGCTTTCTTGGGAGCTGGCCGCAAATGTGCAGGATTGCTTCAGGCCCTATTCTCCTTAGGGGCGGCAGGCTGAGCCTGTGGTTATTTCTTCTTCCTGTAGGGAAAATAGAGTGACCTGTGCCTGTCCCAAGACCTAGAGCTAGTCTCTCATTGGTTCCCCCTCTTCCCGTTCCTCCTCAGGACAAATTGCAACGTGTACGGAATAGGAGGTTAAAGGTGCTGATTCTCCAAGGAGGGAGATTGCTAGGAAAGCGGCTGGAATGGCGAACCCGAGCACAAGGAGATGAGAAATGAGGTGCGTTCTAGAAACCTTTCCCGATCACACAGTGTACCATCTTCTGGGTTTCTCATGCATGTTTTCGATGTAGGAAGATGCCCTTGAACCTGGAGATTTGGGACCCATGGGATGGGTACCACGCAGTATTACTTTAAAGGGTCTGTGTTTCCTCACCCAACCTCACCGAACCTCTCAGCCCCAAGAGTGTCCACCCTTATGTCTCAATCAGCTCTGGGTCTAGATATGGTCAACACAGGTGGCATCACAGCCCCTGAACGAATTTTGTAAGAATTTCTCTCTCTTTCACTGTCTTTGTTTCACGGGTTTTAAAAAGTAATTGATTTTTATAATGGGGTTTAGCTGCTTTTCACTGCTGTGTTTATGCCGCTTTACACCCACTTGAGTCACTTACAGAGAGATATCAACACATAGGTTTTAAGATTCTTACTAGGCCGATATATTCTTGGGCGGTGAATAGGGGGTGTTGAGTCCCGTTCACTTAGCAAGGAGTAGGTCTTGTCTATTACATATTGGGTTTATGGAACGGTATCTGAGCTAATTTGAAACCCTTGTTTTATGCATCACCCACCTCACCTTTCCCGTTAAGCAGCCATAGTGTGTTTTCTAAACGTGTGACTCTCTTCTGTTTTGTAATTCAGTTCAAGTGTAGCGGTTTTTACATTCCCTCTGTAAGTGATATCTTATGATAAGTGTCGTTTTCTGTGTTACTTATTTCACGTAGAATCGTCGTACCTAAATCCACTCATCATGCTGCTACGAGCCGTATGACGTAGTTTTCATGGCTGAGTGATATTCCATTGTACATAAGGACCACAACTTCTTTATCCATTTTTCTCTTTCTTGGGATATTTAAGGTGTGACGAAGTGGAGGTTCTTGTCAACAGAGCAGCCCTAAACTTTGGGGTGCCTGTGTCTTGCTGATTTTTAGTTTTCCCAATTTATACGCCCATGAGTGGAAGTGCCCTATGCTCTCTAAGCTGAGTTTTTTAGATGTTTCAAGACACACCGTACACCTCTCCAGAGTGGCTGTTGGCAATTTACATCCCGCCCATCAGCGTAGCAAGGCTCCCGTTTCTCCATGGCCTGTCCTGCATTGCTGGTTTTGACACTTTATTCAGCATGGCCCTTTTGACCGATGGGAAGTGAGACTTCTTTGTAGCGCTGATTTGCCTTTCCAGGTTGCTTGGTTGGCCAAAAAGGGCGTATGCGTTTTTTCCTGAATATATTCAGGAAAAAACGCATACGCCCTTTTTGGCCAAGGGCATCATTGTCGAGGTTTTGCCGCTTTTCCTGTGCTTTAAATTCGATTCGAATCTCCCTCCTGAAATCTGTTTCCTGCAATTCTGCCTTGCTTTCAAATCCTCTTCGTTGCCTTCCCTCAATATATTTGTGGACGAGAGTTATCATTTATAACTCTGCAGGTTTGTGAATTGCAGTGCCCCTGAGCTCCATTTTTCAACTCGCTTTCTTGGGAGCTTGCCGCAAAAGCGCAGGATTGCTTCAGGCCCTATTCTGCTTCCGGGTGGCAGGCTGAGCCTGTGGTTAATTCTTCTTCCTGATGGGAAAATAGAGTGACCTGTGCCTGTCCCAAGACCTAGAGCTAATCGCTCATTGGTTCCCCCTCTTCCCGTTCATCCTCAGGACAAATTGCAACCTGTACGGAACAGGAGTTTAAAGGTGCTGATTCTCCAAGGAGGGAGATTGCTAGGAAAGCGGCTGGAATGGCGAACCCGAGCACAAGGAGATGAGACATGATGTGCGTTTTAGAAACCTTTCCCGAGCACACGGTGTCCCATCTTCTGGGTTTCTCATGCATGTTTTCGATGTAGGAAGATGCCCTTGAACCTGGAGATTTGGGACCCATGGGATGGGTACCACGCAGTATTACTTTAAAGGGTCTGCGTTTCCTCACCCAACCTCACCGAACCTCTCAGCCCCAAGAGTGTCCGCCCTTATGTCTCAATCAGCTCTGGGTCTAGATATGGTCAACCCAGGTGGCATCACAGCCCCTGAACGAATTTTGTAAGAATTTCTCTCTCTTTCACTGTCTTTGTTTCACGGGTTTTAAAAAGTAATTGATTTTTATAATGGGGTTTAGCTGCTTTTCACTGCTGTGTTTATGCCGCTTTACACCCACTTGAGTCACTTACAGAGAGATATCAACACATAGGTTTTAAGATTCTTACTAGGCCGATATATTCTTGGGCGGTGAATAGGGGGTCTTGAGTCCCGTTCACTGAGCAAGGAGTAGGTCTTGTCTATTACATATTAGGTTTATGGAACGGTATCTGAGCTAATTTGAAACCCTTGTTTTATGCATCACCCCACCTCACCTTTCCCGTTAAGCAGCCATAGTGTGTTTTCTAAACGTGTGACTCTCTTCTGTTTTGTAATTCAGTTCAAGTGTAGCGGTTTTTACATTCCCTCTGTAAGTGATATCTTATGATAAGTGTCTTTTTCTGTGTGACTTATTTCACGTAGAATCGTCGTACCTAAATCCACTCATCATGCTGCTACGAGCCGTATGACGTAGATTTCATGGCTGAGTGATATTCCATTGTACATAAGGACCACAACTTCTTTATCCATTTTTCTCTTTCTTGGGATATTTAAGGTGTGACGAAGTGGAGGTTCTTGTCAACAGAGCAGCCCTAAACTTTGGGGTGCCTGTGTCTTGCTGATTTTTAGTTTTCCCAATTTATACGCCCACGAGTGCAAGTGCCCTATGCTCTCTAAGCTGAGTTTTTTAGATGTTTCAAGACACACCGTACACCTCTCCAGAGTGGCTGTTGGCAATTTACATCCTGCCCATCAGCGTAGCAAGGCTCCCGTTTCTCCATGGCCTGTCCTGCATTGCTGGTTTTGACACTTTATTCAGCATGGCCCTTTTGACCGATGGGAAGTGAGACTTCTTTGTAGCGCTGATTTGCCTTTCCAGGTTGCTTGGTTGGCCAAAAAGGGCGTATGCGTTTTTTCCTGAATATATTCAGCAAAAAACGCATACGCCCTTTTTGGCCAAGGGCATCATTGTCGAGGTTTTGCCGCTTTTCCTGTGCTTTAAAGGCGATTCGAATCCTCCTCCTGAAACCTGTTTCCTGCAATTCTGCCTTGCTTTCAAATCCTCTTCGTTGCCTTCCCTCAGTATATTTGTGGACGAGAGTTATCATTTATAACTCTGCAGGTTTGTGAATTGCAGTGCCCCTGAGCTCCATTTTTCAACTCGCTTTCTTGGGAGCTGGCCGCAAATGTGCAGGATTGCTTCAGGCCCTATTCTCCTTCGGGGCGGCAGGCTGAGCCTGTGGTTAATTCTTCTTCCTGAAGGGAAAATAGAGTGACCTGTGCCTGTCCCAAGACCTAGAGCTAGTCTCTCATTGGTTCCCCCTCTTCCCGTTCCTCCTCAGGACAAATTGCAACGTGTACAGAACAGGAGGTTAAAGGTGCTGATTCTCCAAGGAGGGAGATTGCGAGGAAAGCGGCTGGAATGGCGAACCCGAGCACAAGGAGATGAGAAATGAGGTGCGTTTTAGAAGCCTTTCCCGATCACACGGTGTACCATCTTCTGGGTTTCTCATGCATGTTTTCGATGTAGGAAGATGCCCTTGAACCTGGAGATTTGGGACCCATGGGATGGGTACCACGCAGTATTACTTTCAAGAGTCTGCGTTTGCTCACCCAACCTCACCAAACCTCTCAGCCCTCAAAGGGGTCCACCCTTATGTCTCAATCAGCTGTGGGTCTAGATATGGTCAATCCAGGTGGCATCACAGCCCCTGAACGAATTTTCTAAGAATTTCTCTCTCTTTCACTGTCTTTGCTTCACGGGTTTTTAAAAGTAATTGATTTTTATAATGGGGTTTAGCTGCTTTTCAGTGCTGTGTTTATGCCGCTTTACACCCACTTGAGTCACTTACAGAGAGATATCAACACATAAGTTTTAAGTTTCTTACTAGTCAGATATATTCTTGGGCGGTGAATAGGGGGTGTTGAGTCCCGTTCACTGAGCAAGGAGTAGGTCTTGTCTATTACATGTTGGGTTTATGGAACGGTATCTGAGCTAATTTGAAACCCTTGTTTTATGCATCACCCACCTCACCTTTCCCGTTAAGCAGCCATAGTGTGTTTTCTAAACGTGTGACTCTCTTCTGTTTTGTAATTCAGTTCAAGTGTAGCGGTTTTTACATTCCCTCTGTAAGTGATATCTTATGATAAGTGTCGTTTTCTGTGTGACTTATTTCACGTAGAATCGTCGTACCTAAATCCACTCATCATGCTGCTACGAGCCGTATGACGTAGTTTTCATGGCTGAGTGATATTCCATTGTACATAAGGACCACAACTTCTTTATCCATTTTTCTCTTTCTTGGGATATTTAAGGTGTGACGAAGTGGAGGTTCTTGTCAACAGAGCAGCCCTAAACTTTGGGGTGCCTGTGTCTTGCTGATTTTTAGTTTTCCCAATTTATACGCCCATGAGTGGAAGTGCCCTATGCTCTCTAAGCTGAGTTTTTTAGATGTTTCAAGACACACCGTACACCTCTCCAGAGTGGCTGTTGGCAATTTACATCCCGCCCATCAGCGTAGCAAGGCTCCCGTTTCGCCATGGCCTGTCCTGCATTGCTGGTTTTGACACTTTATTCAGCATGGCCCTTTTGACCGATGGGAAGCGAGACTTCTTTGTAGCGCTGATTTGCCTTTCCAGGTTGCTTGGTTGGCCAAAAAGGGCGTATGCGTTTTTTCCTGAATATATTCAGGAAAAAACGCATACGCCCTTTTTGGCCAAGGGCATCATTGTCGAGGTTTTGCCGCTTTTCCTGTGCTTTAAAGGCGATTCGAATCCTCCTCCTGAAACCTGTTTCCTGCAATTCTGCCTTGCTTTCAAATCCTCTTCGTTGCCTTCCCTCAGTATATTTGTGGACGAGAGTTATCATTTATAACTCTGCAGGTTTGTGAATTGCAGTGCCCCTGAGCTCCATTTTTCAACTCGCTTTCTTGGGAGCTGGCCGCAAATGTGCAGGATTGCTTCAGGCCCTATTCTCCTTAGGGGCGGCAGGCTGAGCCTGTGGTTAATTCTTCTTCCTGTAGGGAAAATAGAGTGACCTGTGCCTGTCCCAAGACCTAGAGCTAGTCTCTCATTGGTTCCCCCTCTTCCCGTTCCTCCTCAGGACAAATTGCAACGTGTACGGAATAGGAGGTTAAAGGTGCTGATTCTCCAAGGAGGGAGATTGCTAGGAAAGCGGCTGGAATGGCGAACCCGAGCACAAGGAGATGAGAAATGAGGTGCGTTCTAGAAACCTTTCCCGATCACACAGTGTACCATCTTCTGGGTTTCTCATGCATGTTTTCGATGTAGGAAGATGCCCTTGAACCTGGAGATTTGGGACCCATGGGATGGGTACCACGCAGTATTACTTTAAAGGGTCTGTGTTTCCTCACCCAACCTCACCGAACCTCTCAGCCCCAAGAGTGTCCACCCTTATGTCTCAATCAGCTCTGGGTCTAGATATGGTCAACACAGGTGGCATCACAGCCCCTGAACGAATTTTGTAAGAATTTCTCTCTCTTTCACTGTCTTTGTTTCACGGGTTTTAAAAAGTAATTGATTTTTATAATGGGGTTTAGCTGCTTTTCACTGCTGTGTTTATGCCGCTTTACACCCACTTGAGTCACTTACAGAGAGATATCAACACATAGGTTTTAAGATTCTTACTAGGCCGATATATTCTTGGGCGGTGAATAGGGGGTGTTGAGTCCCGTTCACTTAGCAAGGAGTAGGTCTTGTCTATTACATATTGGGTTTATGGAACGGTATCTGAGCTAATTTGAAACCCTTGTTTTATGCATCACCCACCTCACCTTTCCCGTTAAGCAGCCATAGTGTGTTTTCTAAACGTGTGACTCTCTTCTGTTTTGTAATTCAGTTCAAGTGTAGCGGTTTTTACATTCCCTCTGTAAGTGATATCTTATGATAAGTGTCGTTTTCTGTGTGACTTATTTCACGTAGAATCGTCGTACCTAAATCCACTCATCATGCTGCTACGAGCCGTATGACGTAGATTTCATGGCTGAGTGATATTCCATTGTACATAAGGACCACAACTTCTTTATCCATTTTTCTCTTTCTTGGGATATTTAAGGTGTGACGAAGTGGAGGTTCTTGTCAACAGAGCAGCCCTAAACTTTGGGGTGCCTGTGTCTTGCTGATTTTTAGTTTTCCCAATTTATACGCCCACGAGTGGAAGTGCCCTATGCTCTCTAAGCTGAGTTTTTTAGATGTTTCAGGACACACCGTACACTTCTCCAGAGTGGCTGTTGGCAATTTACATCCCGCCCATCAGCGTAGCAAGGCTCCCGTTTCTCCATGGCCTGTCCTGCATTTCTGGTTTTGACACTTTATTCAGCATGGCCCTTTTGACCGATGGGAAGCGAGACTTCTTGGTAGCGCTGATTTGCCTTTCCAGGTTGCTTGGTTGGCCAAAAAGGGCGTATGCGTTTTTTCCTGAATATATTCAGGAAAAAACGCATACGCCCTTTTTGGCCAAGGGCATCATTGTCGAGGTTTTGCCGCTTTTCCTGTGCTTTAAATTCGATTCGAATCTCCCTCCTGAAATCTGTTTCCTGCAATTCTGCCTTGCTTTCAAATCCTCTTCGTTGCCTTCCCTCAATATATTTGTGGACGAGAGTTATCATTTATAACTCTGCAGGTTTGTGAATTGCAGTGCCCCTGAGCTCCATTTTTCAACTCGCTTTCTTGGGAGCTTGCCGCAAAAGCGCAGGATTGCTTCAGGCCCTATTCTGCTTCCGGGTGGCAGGCTGAGCCTGTGGTTAATTCTTCTTCCTGATGGGAAAATAGAGTGACCTGTGCCTGTCCCAAGACCTAGAGCTAATCGCTCATTGGTTCCCCCTCTTCCCGTTCATCCTCAGGACAAATTGCAACCTGTACGGAACAGGAGTTTAAAGGTGCTGATTCTCCAAGGAGGGAGATTGCTAGGAAAGCGGCTGGAATGGCGAACCCGAGCACAAGGAGATGAGAAATGAGGTGCGTTTTAGAAACCTTTCCCGATCACACAGTGTCCCATCTTCTGGGTTTCTCATGCATGTTTTCGATGTAGGAAGATGCCCTTGAACCTGGAGATTTGGGACCCATGGGATGGGTACCACGCAGTATTACTTTAAAGGGTCTGCGTTTCCTCACCCAACCTCACCGAACCTCTCAGCCCCAAGAGTGTCCGCCCTTATGTCTCAATCAGCTCTGGGTCTAGATATGGTCAACCCAGGTGGCATCACAGCCCCTGAACGAATTTTGTAAGAATTTCTCTCTCTTTCACTGTCTTTGTTTCACGGGTTTTAAAAAGTAATTGATTTTTATAATGGGGTTTAGCTGCTTTTCACTGCTGTGTTTATGCCGCTTTACACCCACTTGAGTCACTTACAGAGAGATATCAACACATAGGTTTTAAGATTCTTACTAGGCCGATATATTCTTGGGCGGTGAATAGGGGGTCTTGAGTCCCGTTCACTGAGCAAGGAGTAGGTCTTGTCTATTACATATTAGGTTTATGGAACGGTATCTGAGCTAATTTGAAACCCTTGTTTTATGCATCACCCCACCTCACCTTTCCCGTTAAGCAGCCATAGTGTGTTTTCTAAACGTGTGACTCTCTTCTGTTTTGTAATTCAGTTCAAGTGTAGCGGTTTTTACATTCCCTCTGTAAGTGATATCTTATGATAAGTGTCTTTTTCTGTGTGACTTATTTCACGTAGAATCGTCGTACCTAAATCCACTCATCATGCTGCTACGAGCCGTATGACGTAGATTTCATGGCTGAGTGATATTCCATTGTACATAAGGACCACAACTTCTTTATCCATTTTTCTCTTTCTTGGGATATTTAAGGTGTGACGAAGTGGAGGTTCTTGTCAACAGAGCAGCCCTAAACTTTGGGGTGCCTGTGTCTTGCTGATTTTTAGTTTTCCCAATTTATACGCCCACGAGTGCAAGTGCCCTATGCTCTCTAAGCTGAGTTTTTTAGATGTTTCAAGACACACCGTACACCTCTCCAGAGTGGCTGTTGGCAATTTACATCCTGCCCATCAGCGTAGCAAGGCTCCCGTTTCTCCATGGCCTGTCCTGCATTGCTGGTTTTGACACTTTATTCAGCATGGCCCTTTTGACCGATGGGAAGTGAGACTTCTTTGTAGCGCTGATTTGCCTTTCCAGGTTGCTTGGTTGGCCAAAAAGGGCGTATGCGTTTTTTCCTGAATATATTCAGCAAAAAACGCATACGCCCTTTTTGGCCAAGGGCATCATTGTCGAGGTTTTGCCGCTTTTCCTGTGCTTTAAAGGCGATTCGAATCCTCCTCCTGAAACCTGTTTCCTGCAATTCTGCCTTGCTTTCAAATCCTCTTCGTTGCCTTCCCTCAGTATATTTGTGGACGAGAGTTATCATTTATAACTCTGCAGGTTTGTGAATTGCAGTGCCCCTGAGCTCCATTTTTCAACTCGCTTTCTTGGGAGCTGGCCGCAAATGTGCAGGATTGCTTCAGGCCCTATTCTCCTTCGGGGCGGCAGGCTGAGCCTGTGGTTAATTCTTCTTCCTGAAGGGAAAATAGAGTGACCTGTGCCTGTCCCAAGACCTAGAGCTAGTCTCTCATTGGTTCCCCCTCTTCCCGTTCCTCCTCAGGACAAATTGCAACGTGTACAGAACAGGAGGTTAAAGGTGCTGATTCTCCAAGGAGGGAGATTGCGAGGAAAGCGGCTGGAATGGCGAACCCGAGCACAAGGAGATGAGAAATGAGGTGCGTTTTAGAAGCCTTTCCCGATCACACGGTGTACCATCTTCTGGGTTTCTCATGCATGTTTTCGATGTAGGAAGATGCCCTTGAACCTGGAGATTTGGGACCCATGGGATGGGTACCACGCAGTATTACTTTCAAGAGTCTGCGTTTGCTCACCCAACCTCACCAAACCTCTCAGCCCTCAAAGGGGTCCACCCTTATGTCTCAATCAGCTGTGGGTCTAGATATGGTCAATCCAGGTGGCATCACAGCCCCTGAACGAATTTTCTAAGAATTTCTCTCTCTTTCACTGTCTTTGCTTCACGGGTTTTTAAAAGTAATTGATTTTTATAATGGGGTTTAGCTGCTTTTCAGTGCTGTGTTTATGCCGCTTTACACCCACTTGAGTCACTTACAGAGAGATATCAACACATAAGTTTTAAGTTTCTTACTAGTCAGATATATTCTTGGGCGGTGAATAGGGGGTGTTGAGTCCCGTTCACTGAGCAAGGAGTAGGTCTTGTCTATTACATGTTGGGTTTATGGAACGGTATCTGAGCTAATTTGAAACCCTTGTTTTATGCATCACCCACCTCACCTTTCCCGTTAAGCAGCCATAGTGTGTTTTCTAAACGTGTGACTCTCTTCTGTTTTGTAATTCAGTTCAAGTGTAGCGGTTTTTACATTCCCTCTGTAAGTGATATCTTATGATAAGTGTCGTTTTCTGTGTGACTTATTTCACGTAGAATCGTCGTACCTAAATCCACTCATCATGCTGCTACGAGCCGTATGACGTAGTTTTCATGGCTGAGTGATATTCCATTGTACATAAGGACCACAACTTCTTTATCCATTTTTCTCTTTCTTGGGATATTTAAGGTGTGACGAAGTGGAGGTTCTTGTCAACAGAGCAGCCCTAAACTTTGGGGTGCCTGTGTCTTGCTGATTTTTAGTTTTCCCAATTTATACGCCCATGAGTGGAAGTGCCCTATGCTCTCTAAGCTGAGTTTTTTAGATGTTTCAAGACACACCGTACACCTCTCCAGAGTGGCTGTTGGCAATTTACATCCCGCCCATCAGCGTAGCAAGGCTCCCGTTTCGCCATGGCCTGTCCTGCATTGCTGGTTTTGACACTTTATTCAGCATGGCCCTTTTGACCGATGGGAAGCGAGACTTCTTTGTAGCGCTGATTTGCCTTTCCAGGTTGCTTGGTTGGCCAAAAAGGGCGTATGCGTTTTTTCCTGAATATATTCAGGAAAAAACGCATACGCCCTTTTTGGCCAAGGGCATCATTGTCGAGGTTTTGCCGCTTTTCCTGTGCTTTAAAGGCGATTCGAATCCTCCTCCTGAAACCTGTTTCCTGCAATTCTGCCTTGCTTTCAAATCCTCTTCGTTGCCTTCCCTCAGTATATTTGTGGACGAGAGTTATCATTTATAACTCTGCAGGTTTGTGAATTGCAGTGCCCCTGAGCTCCATTTTTCAACTCGCTTTCTTGGGAGCTGGCCGCAAATGTGCAGGATTGCTTCAGGCCCTATTCTCCTTAGGGGCGGCAGGCTGAGCCTGTGGTTAATTCTTCTTCCTGTAGGGAAAATAGAGTGACCTGTGCCTGTCCCAAGACCTAGAGCTAGTCTCTCATTGGTTCCCCCTCTTCCCGTTCCTCCTCAGGACAAATTGCAACGTGTACGGAATAGGAGGTTAAAGGTGCTGATTCTCCAAGGAGGGAGATTGCTAGGAAAGCGGCTGGAATGGCGAACCCGAGCACAAGGAGATGAGAAATGAGGTGCGTTCTAGAAACCTTTCCCGATCACACAGTGTACCATCTTCTGGGTTTCTCATGCATGTTTTCGATGTAGGAAGATGCCCTTGAACCTGGAGATTTGGGACCCATGGGATGGGTACCACGCAGTATTACTTTAAAGGGTCTGTGTTTCCTCACCCAACCTCACCGAACCTCTCAGCCCCAAGAGTGTCCACCCTTATGTCTCAATCAGCTCTGGGTCTAGATATGGTCAACACAGGTGGCATCACAGCCCCTGAACGAATTTTGTAAGAATTTCTCTCTCTTTCACTGTCTTTGTTTCACGGGTTTTAAAAAGTAATTGATTTTTATAATGGGGTTTAGCTGCTTTTCACTGCTGTGTTTATGCCGCTTTACACCCACTTGAGTCACTTACAGAGAGATATCAACACATAGGTTTTAAGATTCTTACTAGGCCGATATATTCTTGGGCGGTGAATAGGGGGTGTTGAGTCCCGTTCACTTAGCAAGGAGTAGGTCTTGTCTATTACATATTGGGTTTATGGAACGGTATCTGAGCTAATTTGAAACCCTTGTTTTATGCATCACCCACCTCACCTTTCCCGTTAAGCAGCCATAGTGTGTTTTCTAAACGTGTGACTCTCTTCTGTTTTGTAATTCAGTTCAAGTGTAGCGGTTTTTACATTCCCTCTGTAAGTGATATCTTATGATAAGTGTCGTTTTCTGTGTGACTTATTTCACGTAGAATCGTCGTACCTAAATCCACTCATCATGCTGCTACGAGCCGTATGACGTAGATTTCATGGCTGAGTGATATTCCATTGTACATAAGGACCACAACTTCTTTATCCATTTTTCTCTTTCTTGGGATATTTAAGGTGTGACGAAGTGGAGGTTCTTGTCAACAGAGCAGCCCTAAACTTTGGGGTGCCTGTGTCTTGCTGATTTTTAGTTTTCCCAATTTATACGCCCACGAGTGGAAGTGCCCTATGCTCTCTAAGCTGAGTTTTTTAGATGTTTCAGGACACACCGTACACTTCTCCAGAGTGGCTGTTGGCAATTTACATCCCGCCCATCAGCGTAGCAAGGCTCCCGTTTCTCCATGGCCTGTCCTGCATTTCTGGTTTTGACACTTTATTCAGCATGGCCCTTTTGACCGATGGGAAGCGAGACTTCTTGGTAGCGCTGATTTGCCTTTCCAGGTTGCTTGGTTGGCCAAAAAGGGCGTATGCGTTTTTTCCTGAATATATTCAGGAAAAAACGCATACGCCCTTTTTGGCCAAGGGCATCATTGTCGAGGTTTTGCCGCTTTTCCTGTGCTTTAAATTCGATTCGAATCTCCCTCCTGAAATCTGTTTCCTGCAATTCTGCCTTGCTTTCAAATCCTCTTCGTTGCCTTCCCTCAATATATTTGTGGACGAGAGTTATCATTTATAACTCTGCAGGTTTGTGAATTGCAGTGCCCCTGAGCTCCATTTTTCAACTCGCTTTCTTGGGAGCTTGCCGCAAAAGCGCAGGATTGCTTCAGGCCCTATTCTGCTTCCGGGTGGCAGGCTGAGCCTGTGGTTAATTCTTCTTCCTGATGGGAAAATAGAGTGACCTGTGCCTGTCCCAAGACCTAGAGCTAATCGCTCATTGGTTCCCCCTCTTCCCGTTCATCCTCAGGACAAATTGCAACCTGTACGGAACAGGAGTTTAAAGGTGCTGATTCTCCAAGGAGGGAGATTGCTAGGAAAGCGGCTGGAATGGCGAACCCGAGCACAAGGAGATGAGACATGATGTGCGTTTTAGAAACCTTTCCCGAGCACACGGTGTCCCATCTTCTGGGTTTCTCATGCATGTTTTCGATGTAGGAAGATGCCCTTGAACCTGGAGATTTGGGACCCATGGGATGGGTACCACGCAGTATTACTTTAAAGGGTCTGCGTTTCCTCACCCAACGTCACCGAACCTCTCAGCCCCAAGAGTGTCCGCCCTTATGTCTCAATCAGCTCTGGGTCTAGATATGGTCAACCCAGGTGGCATCACAGCCCCTGAACGAATTTTGTAAGAATTTCTCTCTCTTTCACTGTCTTTGTTTCACGGGTTTTAAAAAGTAATTGATTTTTATAATGGGGTTTAGCTGCTTTTCACTGCTGTGTTTATGCCGCTTTACACCCACTTGAGTCACTTACAGAGAGATATCAACACATAGGTTTTAAGATTCTTACTAGGCCGATATATTCTTGGGCGGTGAATAGGGGGTGTTGAGTCCCGTTCACTGAGCAAGGAGTAGGTCTTGTCTATTACATATTGGGTTTATGGAACGGTATCTGAGCTAATTTGAAACCCTTGTTTTATGCATCACCCCACCTCACCTTTCCCGTTAAGCAGCCATAGTGTGTTTTCTAAACGTGTGACTCTCTTCTGTTTTGTAATTCAGTTCAAGTGTAGCGGTTTTTACATTCCCTCTGTAAGTGATATCTTATGATAAGTGTCTTTTTCTGTGTGACTTATTTCACGTAGAATCGTCGTACCTAAATCCACTCATCATGCTGCTACGAGCCGTATGACGTAGATTTCATGGCTGAGTGATATTCCATTGTACATAAGGACCACAACTTCTTTATCCATTTTTCTCTTTCTTCGGATATTTAAGGTGTGACGAAGTGGAGGTTCTTGTCAACAGAGCAGCCCTAAACTTTGGGGTGCCTGTGTCTTGCTGATTTTTAGTTTTCCCAATTTATACCCCCCGAGTGGAAGTGCCCTATGCTCTCTAAGCTGAGTTTTTTAGATGTTTCAAGACACACCGTACACCTCTCCAGAGTGGCTGTTGGCAATTTACATCCCGCCCATCAGCGTAGCAAGGCTCCCGTTTCTCCATGGCCTGTCCTGCATTGTTGGTTTTGACACTTTATTCAGCATGGCCCTTTTGACCGATGGGAAGCGAGACTTCTTTGTAGCGCTGATTTGCCTTTCCAGGTTGCTTGGTTGGCCAAAAAGGGCGTATGCGTTTTTTCCTGAATATATTCAGGAAAAAACGCATACGCCCTTTTTGGCCAAGGGCATCATTGTCGAGGTTTTGCCGCTTTTCCTGTGCTTTAAAGGCGATTCGAATCCTCCTCCTGAAACCTGTTTCCTGCAATTCTGCCTTGCTTTCAAATCGTCTTCGTTGCCTTCCCTCAGTATATTTGTGGACGAGAGTTATCATTTATAACTCTGCAGGTTTGTGAATTGCAGTGCCCCTGAGCTCCATTTTTCAACTCGCTTTCTTGGGAGCTGGCCGCAAATGTGCAGGATTGCTTCAGGCCCTATTCTCCTTAGGGGCGGCAGGCTGAGCCTGTGGTGAATTCTTCTTCCTGAAGGGAAAATAGAGTGACCTGTGCCTGTCCCAAGACCTAGAGCTAGTCTCTCATTGGTTCCCCTTCTTCCCGTTCCTCCTCAGGACAAATTGCAACGTGTACAGAACAGGAGGTTAAAGGTGCTGATTCTCCAAGGAGGGAGATTGCGAGGAAAGCGGCTGGAATGGCGACCCGAGCACAAGGAGATGAGAAATGAGGTGCGTTTTAGAAGCCTTTCCCGATCACACGGTGTACCATCTTCTGGGTTTCTCATGCATGTTTTCGATGTAGGAAGATGCCCTTGAACCTGGAGATTTGGGACCCATGGGATGGGTACCACGCAGTATTACTTTCAAGGGTCTGCGTTTGCTCACCCAACCTCACCAAACCTCTCAGCCCTCAAAGGGGTCCACCCTTATGTCTCAATCAGCTGTGGGTCTAGATATGGTCAATCCAGGTGGCATCACAGCCCCTGAACGAATTTTCTAAAAATTTCTCTCTCTTTCACTGTCTTTGCTTCACGGGTTTTTAAAAGTAATTGATTTTTATAATGGGGTTTAGCTGCTTTTCAGTGCTGTGTTTATGCCGCTTTACACCCACTTGAGTCACTTACAGAGAGATATCAACACATAAGTTTTAAGATTCTTACTAGTCAGATATATTCTTGGGCGGTGAATAGGGGGTTTTGAGTCCCGTTCACTGAGCAAGGAGTAGGTCTTGTCTATTACATATTGGGTTTATGGAACGGTATCTGAGCTAATTTGAAACCCTTGTTTTATGCATCACCCACCTCACCTTTCCCGTTAAGCAGCCATAGTGTGTTTTCTAAACGTGTGACTCTCTTCTGTTTTGTAATTCAGTTCAAGTGTAGCGGTTTTTACATTCCCTCTGTAAGTGATATCTTATGATAAGTGTCGTTTTCTGTGTGACTTATTTCACGTAGAATCGTCGTACCTAAATCCACTCATCATGCTGCTACGAGCCGTATGACGTAGATTGCATGGCTGAGTGATATTCCATTGTACATAAGGACCACAACTTCTTTATCCATTTTTCTCTTTCTTGGGATATTTAAGGTGTGACGAAGTGGAGGTTCTTGTCAACAGAGCAGCCCTAAACTTTGGGGTGCCTGTGTCTTGCTGATTTTTAGTTTTCCCAATTTATACGCCCATGAGTGGAAGTGCCCTATGCTCTCTAAGCTGAGTTTTTTAGATGTTTCAAGACACACCGTACACCTCTCCAGAGTGGCTGTTGGCAATTTACATCCCGCCCATCAGCGTAGCAAGGCTCCCGTTTCTCCATGGCCTGTCCTGCATTGCTGGTTTTGACACTTTATTCAGCATGGCCCTTTTCACCGATGGGAAGCGAGACTTCTTTGTAGCGCTGATTTGCCTTTCCAGGTTGCTTGATTGGCCAAAAAGGGCGTATGCGTTTTTTCCTGAATATATTCAGGAAAAAACGCATACGCCGTTTTTGGCCAAGGGCATCATTGTCGAGGTTTTGCCGCTTTTCCTGTGCTTTAAAGGCGATTCGAATCCTCCTCCTGAAACCTGTTTCCTGCAATTCTGCCTTGTTTTCAAATCCTCTTCGTTGCCTTCCCTCAGTATATTTGTGGACGAGAGTTATCATTTATAACTCTGCAGGTTTGTGAATTGCAGTGCCCCTGAGCTCCATTTTTCAACTTGCTTTCTTGGGAGCTGGCCGCAAATGTGCAGGATTGCTTCAGGCCCTATTCTCCTTAGGGGCGGCAGGCTGAGCCTGTGGTTAATTCTTCTTCCTGAAGGGAAAATAGAGTGACCTGTGCCTGTCCCAAGACCTAGAGCTAGTCTCTCATTGGTTCCCCCTCTTCCCGTTCATCCTCAGGACAAATTGCAACCTGTACGGAACAGGAGTTTAAAGGTGCTGATTCTCCAAGGAGGGAGATTGCTAGGAAAGCGGCTGGAATGGCGAACCCGAGCACAAGGAGATGAGACATGATGTGCGTTTTAGAAACCTTTCCCGAGCACACGGTGTCCAATCTTCTGAGTTTCTCATGCATGTTTTCGATGTAGGAAGATGCCCTTGAACCTGGAGATTTGGGACCCATGGGATGGGTACCACGCAGTATTACTTTAAAGGGTCTGCGTTTCCTCACCCAACCTCACCGAACCTCTCAGCCCCAAGAGTGTCCGCCCTTATGTCTCAATCAGCTCTGGGTCTAGATATGGTCAACCCAGGTGGCATCACAGCCCCTGAACGAATTTTGTAAGAATTTCTCTCTCTTTCACTGTCTTTGTTTCACGGGTTTTAAAAAGTAATTGATTTTTATAATGGGGTTTAGCTGCTTTTCACTGCTGTGTTTATGCCGCTTTACACCCACTTGAGTCACTTACAGAGAGATATCAACACATAGGTTTTAAGATTCTTACTAGGCCGATATATTCTTGGGCGGTGAATAGGGGGTGTTGAGTCCCGTTCACTAAGCAAGGAGTAGGTCTTGTCTATTACATATTGGGTTTATGGAACGGTATCTGAGCTAATTTGAAACACTTGTTTTATGCATCACCCCACCTCACCTTTCCCGTTAAGCAGCCATAGTGTGTTTTCTAAACGTGTGACTCTCTTCTGTTTTGTAATTCAGTTCAAGTGTAGCGGTTTTTACATTCCCTCTGTAAGTGATATCTTATGATAAGTGTCTTTTTCTGTGTGACTTATTTCACGTAGAATCGTCGTACCTAAATCCACTCATCATGCTGCTACGAGCCGTATGACGTAGATTTCATGGCTGAGTGATATTCCATTGTACATAAGGACCACAACTTCTTTATCCATTTTTCTCTTTCTTGGGATATTTAAGGTGTGACGAAGTGGAGGTTCTTGTCAACAGAGCAGCCCTAAACTTTGGGGTGCCTGTGTCTTGCTGATTTTTAGTTTTCCCAATTTATACGCCCACGAGTGGAAGTGCCCTATGCTCTGTAAGCTGAGTTTTTTAGATGTTTCAAGACACACCGTACACTTCTCCAGAGTGGCTGTTGGCAATTTACATCCCGCCCATCAGCGTAGCAATGCTCCCGTTTCTCCTTGGCGTGTCCTGCATTTCTGGTTTTGACACTTTATTCAGCATGGCCCTTTTGACCGATGGGAAGCGAGACTTCTTTGTAGCGCTGATTTGCCTTTCCACGTTGCTTGGTTGGCCAAAAAGGGCGTATGCGTTTTTTCCTGAATATATTCAGGAAAAACGCATACGCCCTTTTTGGCCAAGGGCATCATTGTCGAGGTTTTGCCGCTTTCCCTGTGCTTTAAAGGCGATTCGAATCTCCCTCCTGAAATCTGTTTCCTGCAAATCCGCCTTGCTTTCAAATCCTCTTCGTTGCCTTCCCTCAATATATTAGTGGACGAGAGTTATCATTTATAACTCTGCAGGTTTGTGAATTGCAGTGCCCCTGAGCTCCATTTTTCAACTCGCTTTCTTGGGAGCTGGCCGCAGAAGCGCAGGATTGCTTCAGGCCCTATTCTGCTTCCGGGCGGCAGGCTGAGCCCGTGGTTAATTCTTCTTCCTGATGCGAAAATAGAGTGACCTGTGCCTGTCCCAACACCTAGAGGTAGTCTCTCATTGGTTCCCCCTCTTCCCGTTCATCCTCAGGACAAATTGCAACCTTTACGGAACACGAGGTTAAAGGTGCTGATTCTCCAAGGAGGGAGATTGCTAGGAAAGCGGCTGGAATGGCGAACCCGAGCACAAGGAGATGAGAAATGAGGTGCGTTTTAGAAACCTTTCCCGATCACACGGTGTACCATCTTCTGGGTTTCTCATGCATGTCTTCGATGTAGGAAGATGCCCTTGAACCTGGAGATTTGGGACCCATGGGATGGGTACCACGCAGTATTACTTTAAAGCGTCTGCGTTTGCTCACCCAACCTCACCAAACCTCTCAGCCACAAGAGTGTCCACCCTTATGTCTCAATCAGCTCTGGGTCTAGATATGGTCAACCCAGGTGGCATCACAGCCCTTGAACGAATTTTGTAAGAATTTCTCTCTCTTTCACTGTCTTTGTTTCACGGGTTTTTAAAAGTAATTGATTTTTATAATGGGGTTTAGCTGCTTTTCAGTGCTGTGTTTATGCCGCTTTACACCCACTTGTCTCACTTACAGAGAGATTTCAATACCTAGGTTTTAAGATTCTTACTAGTCAGATATATTCTTGGGCGGTGAATAGGGGGTGTTGGGTCCCGTTCACTGACCAAGGAGTAGGTCTTGTCTATTACATATTGGGTTTATGGAACGGTATCTGAGCTAATTTGAAACCCTTGTTTTATGCATCACCCCACCTCACTTTTCCCGTTAAGCAGCCATAGTGTGTTTTCTAAACGTGTGACTCTCTTCTGTTTTGTAATTCAGTTCAAGTGTAGCGGTTTTTACATTCCCTCTATAAGTGATATCTTATGATAAGTGTCTTTTTCTGTGTGACTTATTCCACGTAGAATCGTCGTACCTAAATCCACTCATCATGCTGCTACTAGGCTTATGACGTTGATTTCATGGCTGAGTGATATTCCATTGTACATAAGGACCACAACTTCTTTATCCATTTTTCTGTTTCCTGGGATATTTAAGGTGTAACGAAGTGGAGGTTCTTGCCAACAGAGCAGCCCTAAACTTTGGGGTGCCTGTGTCTTGCTGATTTTTAGTTTTCGCAATTTATACGCCCATGATTGGAAGTGCCCTATGCTCTCTAAGTTGAGTTTTTTAGATGTTTCAAGACACACCGTACACCTCTCCAGAGTGGCTGTTGGCAATTTACATCCCGCCCATCAGCGTAGCAAGGCTCCCGTTTCTCCATGGCCTGTCCTGCATTTCTGGTTTTGACACTTTATTCAGCATGGCCCTTTTGACCGATGGGAAGCGAGACTTCTTTGTAGCGCTGATTTGCCTTTCCAGGTTGCTTGGTTGGCCAAAAAGGGCGTATGCGTTTTTTCCTGAATATATTCAGGAAAAAATGCATACGCCCTTTTTGGCCAAGGGCATCATTGTCGAGGTTTTGCCGCTTTTCCTGTGCTTTAAAGGCGATTCGAATCTCCGTCCTGAAATCTGTTTCCTGCAATTCTGCCTAGCTTTCAAATCCTCTTCGTTGCCTTCCTTCAATATATTTGTGGACGAGAGTTATCATTTATAACTCTGCAGGTTTTTGAATTGCAGTGCCCCTGAGCTCCATTTTTCAACTCGCTTTCTTGGGAGCTGGCCGCAGAAGCACAGGATTGCTTCAGGCCCTATTCTGCTACCCGGCGGCAGGCTGAGCCTGTGGTTAGTTCTTCTTCCTGATGGGAAAAATAGAGTGACCTGTGCCTGTCCCAACACCTAGAGCTAGTCTCTCATTGGTTCCCTCTCTTCCCGTTCATCCTCAGGACAAATTGCAACCTGTATGGGACACGAGGTTAAAGGGGCTGATTCTCCAAGGAGGGAGATTGCTCGGAAAGCGGCTGGAATGGCGAATCTGAGCAGAAGGAGATGAGAAATGAGGTGCGTTTTAGAAACCTTTCCCGATCACACGGTGTACCATCTTCTGGGTTTCTCATGCATGTTTTCGATGTAGGAAGATGCCCTTGAACCTGGAGATTTGGGACCCATGGGATGGGTACCACGCAGTATTACTTTAAAGCGTCTGCATTTGCTCACCCAACCTCACCAAACCTCTCAGCCCCAAGAGTGTCCACCCTTATGTCTCAATCAGCTCTGGGTCTAGATATGGTCAACCCAGGTGGCATCACAGCCCTTGAACAAATTTTGTAAGAATTTCTCTCTCTTTCACTGTCTTTGTTTCACGGGTTTTTAAAAGTAATTGATTTTTATAATGGGGTTTAGCTGCTTTTCAGTGCTGTGTTTATGCCTCTTTACACCCACTTGACTCACTTACAGAGAAATATGAACACATAGGTTTTAAGATTCTTACTAGTCAGATATATTCTTGGGCGGTGAATAGGAGGTGTTGGGTCCCGTTCACTGAGCAAGGAGTAGGTCTTGTCTATTACATATTGGGTTTATGGAACGGTATCTGAGCTAATTTGAAACCCTTGTTTTATGCATCACCCCACCTCACCTTTCCCGTTAAGCAGACATAGTGTGTTTTCTAAACGAGTGACTCTCTTCTGTTTTGTAATTCAGTTCAAGTGTAGCGGTTTTTGCATTCCCTCTGTAAGTGATATGATAAGTGTCTTTTTCTATGTGACTTATTTCACGTAGAATCGTCGTACCTAAATCCACTCATCATTCTGCTACGAGCCTTATGACGTTGATTTCATGGCTGAGTGATATTCCATTGTACATAAGGACCACAACTTCTTTATCCATTTTTTTCTTTCCTGGGATATTTAAGGTGTAACGAAGTGGAGGTTCTTGTCAACAGAGCAGCCCTAAACTTTGGGGTGCCTGTGTCTTGCTGATTTTTAGTTTTCCCAATTTATACGCCCACGAGTGGAAGTGCCCTATGCTCTCTAAGCTGAGTTTTTTAGATGTTTCAAGACACACCGTACACTTCTCCAGAGTGGCTGTTGGCAATTTACATCCCGCCCATCAGCGTAGCAATGCTCCCGTTTCTCCTTGGCGTGTCCTGCATTTCTGGTTTTGACACTTTATTCAGCATGGCCCTTTTCACCGATGGGAAGCAAGACTTCTTTGTAGCGCTGATTTGCCTTTCCAGGTTGCTTGGTTGGCCAAAAAGGGCGTATGCGTTTTTTCCTGAATATATTCAGGAAAAACGCATACGCCCTTTTTGGCCAAGGGCATCATTGTCGAGGTTTTGCCGCTTTCCCTGTGCTTTAAAGGCGATTCGAATCTCCCTCCTGAAATCTGTTTCCTGCAAATCCGCCTTGCTTTCAAATCCTCTTCGTTGCCTTCCCTCAATATATTAGTGGACGAGAGTTATCATTTATAACTCTGCAGGTTTGTGAATTGCAGTGCCCCTGAGCTCCATTTTTCAACTCACTTTCTTGGGAGCTGGCCGCAGAAGCGCAGGATTGCTTCAGGCCCTATTCTGCTTCCGGGCGGCAGGCTGAGCCTGTGGTTAATTCTTCTTCCTGATGCGAAAATAGAGTGACCTGTGCCTGTCCCAACACCTAGAGGTAGTCTCTCATTGGTTCCCCCTCTTCCCGTTCATCCTCAGGACAAATTGCAACCTGTACGGAACAGGAGGTTAAAGGTGCTGATTCTCCAAGGAGGGAGATTGCTAGGAAAGCGGCTGGAATGGCGAACCCGAGCACAAGGAGATGAGAAATGAGGTGCGTTTTAGAAACCTTTCCCGATCACACGGTGTACCATCTTCTGGGTTTCTCATGCATGTTTTCGATGTAGGAAGATGCCCTTGAACCTGGAGATTTGGGACCCATGGGATGGGTACCACGCAGTATTATTTTAAAGCGTCTGCGTTTGCTCACCCAACCTCACCAAACCTCTCAGCCACAAGAGTGTCCACCCTTATGTCTCAATCAGCTCTGGGTCTAGATATGGTCAACCCAGGTGGCATCACAGCCCTTGAACGAATTTTGTAAGAATTTCTCTCTCTTTCACTGTCTTTGTTTCACGGGTTTTTAAAAGTAATTGATTTTTATAATGGGGTTTAGCTGCTTTTCAGTGCTGTGTTTATGCCGCTTTACACCCACTTGACTCACTTACAGAGAGATTTCAATACCTAGGTTTTAAGATTCTTACTAGTCAGATATATTCTTGGGCGGTGAATAGGGGGTGTTGGGTCCCGTTCACTGACCAAGGAGTAGGTCTTGTCTATTACATATTGGGTTTATGGAACGGTATCTGAGCTAATTTGAAACCCTTGTTTTATGCATCACCCCACCTCACTTTTCCCGTTAAGCAGCCATAGTGTGTTTTCTAAACGTGTGACTCTCTTCTGTTTTGTAATTCAGTTCAAGTGTAGCGGTTTTTACATTCCCTCTATAAGTGATATCTTATGATAAGTGTCTTTTTCTGTGTGACTTATTCCACGTAGAATCGTCGTACCTAAATCCACTCATCATGCTGCTACTAGGCTTATGACGTTGATTTCATGGCTGAGTGATATTCCATTGTACATAAGGACCACAACTTCTTTATCCATTTTTCTGTTTCCTGGGATATTTAAGGTGTAACGAAGTGGAGGTTCTTGTCAACAGAGCAGCCCTAAACTTTGGGGTGCCTGTGTCTTGCTGATTTTTAGTTTTCCCAATTTATACGCCCACGAGTGGAAGTGCCCTATGCTCTCTAAGCTGAGTTTTTTAGATGTTTCAAGACACACCGTACACTTCTCCAGAGTGGCTGTTGGCAATTTACATCCCGCCCATCAGCGTAGCAATGCTCCCGTTTCTCCATGGCGTGTCCTGCATTTCTGGTTTTGACACTTTATTCAGCATGGCCCTTTTCACCGATGGGAAGCGAGACTTCTTTGTAGCACTGATTTGCCTTTCCAGGTTGCTTGGTTGGCCAAAAAGGGCGTATGCGTTTTTTCCTGAATATATTCAGGAAAAAACGCATACGCCCTTTTTGGCCAAGGGCATCATTGTCGAGGTTTTGCCGCTTTCCCTGTGCTTTAAAGGCGATTCGAATCTCCCTCCTGAAATCTGTTTCCTGCAAATCCGCCTTGCTTTCAAATCCTCTTCATTGCCTTCCCTCAATATATTAGTGGACGAGAGTTATCATTTATAACTCTGCATGTTTGTGAATTGCAGTGCCCCTGAGCTCCATTTTTCAACTCGCTTTCTTGGGAGCTGGCCACAGAAGCGCAGGATTGCTTCAGGCCCTATTCTGCTTCCGGGCGGCAGGCTGAGCCTGTGGTTAATTCTTCTTCCTGATGCGAAAATAGAGTGACCTGTGCCTGTCCCAACACCTAGAGGTAGTCTCTCATTGGTTCCCCCTCTTCCCGTTCATCCTCAGGACAAATTGCAACCTTTACGGAACACGAGGTTAAAGGTGCTGATTCTCCAAGGAGGGAGATTGCTAGGAAAGCGGCTGGAATGGCGAACCCGAGCACAAGGAGATGAGAAATGAGGTGCGTTTTAGAAACCTTTCCCGATCACACGGTGTACCATCTTCTGGGTTTCTCATGCATGTTTTCGATGTAGGAAGATGCCCTTGAACCTGGAGATTTGGGACCCATGGGATGGGTACCATGCAGTATTACTTTAAAGCGTCTGCGTTTGCTCACCCAACCTCACCAAACCTCTCAGCCACAAGAGTGTCCACCCTTATGTCTCAATCAGCTCTGGGTCTAGATATGGTCAACCCAGGTGGCATCACAGCCCTTGAACGAATTTTGTAAGAATTTCTCTCTCTTTCACTGTCTTTGTTTCACGGGTTTTTAAAAGTAATTGATTTTTATAATGGGGTTTAGCTGCTTTTCAGTGCTGTGTTTATGCCGCTTTACACCCACTTGACTCACTTACAGAGAGATTTCAATACCTAGGTTTTAAGATTCTTACTAGTCAGATATATTCTTGGGCGGTGAATAGGGGGTGTTGGGTCCCGTTCACTGACCAAGGAGTAGGTCTTGTCTATTACATATTGGGTTTATGGAACGGTATCTGAGCTAATTTGAAACCCTTGTTTTATGCATCACCCCACCTCACTTTTCCCGTTAAGCAGCCATAGTGTGTTTTCTAAACGTGTGACTCTCTTCTGTTTTGTAATTCAGTTCAAGTGTAGCGGTTTTTACATACCCTCTATAAGTGATATCTTATGATAAGTGTCTTTTTCTGTGTGACTTATTCCACGTAGAATCGTCGTACCTAAATCCACTCATCATGCTGCTACTAGGCTTATGACGTTGATTTTATGGCTGAGTGATATTCCATTGTACATAAGGACCACAACTTCTTTATCCATTTTTCTGTTTCCTGGGATATTTAAGGTGTAACGAAGTGGAGGTTCTTGCCAACAGAGCAGCCCTAAACTTTGGGGTGCCTGTGTCTTGCTGATTTTTAGTTTTCGCAATTTATACGCCCATGATTGGAAGTGCCCTATGCTCTCTAAGTTGAGTTTTTTAGATGTTTCAAGACACACCGTACACCTCTCCAGAGTGGCTGTTGGCAATTTACATCCCGCCCATCAGCGTAGCAAGGCTCCCGTTTCTCCATGGCCTGTCCTGCATTTCTGGTTTTGACACTTTATTCAGCATGGCCCTTTTGACCGATGGGAAGCGAGACTTCTTTGTAGCGCTGATTTGCCTTTCCAGGTTGCTTGGTTGGCCAAAAAGGGCGTATGCGTTTTTTCCTGAATATATTCAGGAAAAAACGCATACGCCCTTTTTGGCCAAGGGCATCATTGTCGAGGTTTTGCCGCTTTTCCTGTGCTTTAAAGGCGATTCGAATCTCCGTCCTGAAATCTGTTTCCTGCAATTCTGCCTAGCTTTCAAATCCTCTTCGTTGCCTTCCTTCAATATATTTGTGGACGAGAGTTATCATTTATAACTCAGCAGGTTTTTGAATTGCAGTGCCCCTGAGCTCCATTTTTCAACTCGCTTTCTTGGGAGCTGGCCGCAGAAGCACAGGATTGCTTCAGGCCCTATTCTGCTACCCGGCGGCAGGCTGAGCCTGTGGTTAGTTCTTCTTCCTGATGGGAAAAATAGAGTGACCTGTGCCTGTCCCAACACCTAGAGCTAGTCTCTCATTGGTTCCCTCTCTTCCCGTTCATCCTCAGGACAAATTGCAACCTGTATGGGACACGAGGTTAAAGGGGCTGATTCTCCAAGGAGGGAGATTGCTCGGAAAGCGGCTGGAATGGCGAATCTGAGCAGAAGGAGATGAGAAATGAGGTGCGTTTTAGAAACATTTCCCGATCACACGGTGTACCATCTTCTGGGTTTCTCATGCATGTTTTCGATGTAGGAAGATGCCCTTGAAACTGGAGATTTGGGACCCATGGGATGGGTACCACGCAGTATTACTTTAAAGCGTCTGCATTTGCTCACCCAACCTCACCAAACCTCTCAGCGCCAAGAGTGTCCACCCTTATGTCTCAATCAGCTCTGGGTCTAGATATGGTCAACCCAGGTGGCATCACAGCCCCTGACCGAATTTTGTAAGAATTTCTCTCTCTTTCACTGTCTTTGTTTCACGGGTTTTTAAAAGTAATTGATTTTTATAATGGGGTTTAGCTGCTTTTCAGTGCTGTGTTTATGCCGCTTTACACCCACTTGATTCACTTACAGAGAGATTTCAATACCTAGGTTTTAAGATTCTTACTAGTCAGATATATTCTTGGGCGGTGAATAGGGGGTGTTGGGTCCCGTTCACTGAGCAAGGAGTAGGTCTTGTCTATTACATATTGGGTTTATGGAACGGTATCTGAGCTAATTTGAAACCCTGGTTTTATGCATCACCCCACCTCACCTTTCCCGTTAAGCAGACATAGTGTGTTTTCTAAACGTGTGACTCTCTTCTGTTTTGTAATTCAGTTCAAGTGTAGCGGTTTTTGCATTCCCTCTATAAGTGATATGATAAGTGTCTTTTTCTATGTGACTTATTTCACGTAGAATCGTCGTACCTAAATCCACTCATCATTCTGCTACGAGCCTTATGACGTTGATTTCATGGCTGAGTGATATTCCATTGTACATAAGGACCACAACTTCTTTATCCATTTTTCTCTTTCCTGGGATATTTAAGGTGTAACGAAGTGGAGGTTCTTGTCAACAGAGCTGCCCTAAACTTTGGGATGCCTGTGTCTTGCTGATTTTTAGTTTTCCCAATTTATACGCCCATGAGTGGAAGTGCCCTATGCTCTCTAAGCTGAGTTTCTTAGATGTTTCAAGACACACCGTACACTTCTCCAGAGTGGCTGTTGGCAATTTACATCCCGCCCATCAGCGTAGCAAGGCTCCCGTTTCTCCATGGCCTGTCCTGCATTACTGGTTGTGACACTTTATTCAGCATGGTCCTTTTGACCGATGGGAAGTGAGACTTCTTTGTAGCGCTGATTTGCCTTTCTAGGTTGCTTGGTTGGCCAAAAAGGGCGTATGCGTTTTTTCCTGAATATATTCAGGAAAAAACGCATACGCCCTTTTTGGCCAAGGGCATCATTGTCGAGGTTTTGCCGTTTTCCTGTGCTTTAAAGGCGATTCGAATCTCCCTCCTGAAATCTGTTTCCTGCAATTCTGCCTTGCTTTCAAATCCTCTTCGTTGCCTTCCCTCAATATATTTGTGGACGAGAGTTATCATTTATAACTCTGCAGGTTTGTGAATTGCAGTGCCCCTGAGCTCCATTTTTCAACACGCTTTCTTGGGAGCTTGCTGCAAAGGCGCAGGATTGCTTCAGGCCCTATTCTGCTTCCGGGTGGCAGGCTGAGCCTGTGGTTAATTCTTCTTCCTGATGGGAAAATAGAGTGACCTGTGCCTGTCCCAAGACCTAGAGCTAGTCTGTCATTGGTTCCCCCTCTTCCCGGTCATCCTCAGGGCAAATTGCAACCTGTACGGAACAGGAGGTTAAAGGTGCTGATTCTCCAAGGAGGGAGAATACTAGGAAAGCGGCTGGAATGGCCAACCCGAGCACAAGGAGATGAGAAATGAGGTGCGTTTTAGAAACCTTTCCCGAGCACACGGTGTCCCATCTTCTGGGTTTCTCATGCATGTTTTCGATGTAGGAAGATGCCCTTGAACCTGGAGATTTGGGACCCATGGGATGGGTACCACGCAGTATTACTTTAAAGGGTCTGCGTTTGCTCACCCACCCTCACCAAACCTCTCAGCCCAAGAGTGTCCCCCTTATGTCTCAATCAGCTGTGGGTCTAGATACGGTCAATCAAGGTGGCATCACAGCCACTGACCGAATTTTGTAAGAATTTCTCTCTCTTTCACTGTCTTTGTTTCACGGGTTTTTAAAAGTAATTGATTTTTATAATGGGGTTTAGCTGCTTTTAAGTGCTGTGTTTATGCCTCTTTACACCCACTTGACTCACTTACAGAGAAATATCAACACATAGGTTTTAAGATTCTTTCTAGTCAGATATATTCTTGGGCGGTGAATAGGAGGTGTTGGGTCCCGTTCACTGAGCAAGGAGTAGGTCTTGTCTATTACATATTGGGTTTATGGAACGGTATCTGAGCTAATTTGAAACCCTGTTTTTATGCATCACCCCACCTCACCTTTCCCGTTAAGCAGACATAGTGTGTTTTCTAAACGTGTGACTCTCTTCTGTTTTGTAATTCAGTTCAAGTGTAGCGGTTTTTGCATTCCCTCTATAAGTGATATGATAAGTGTCTTTTTCTATGTGACTTATTTCACGTAGAATCGTCGTACCTAAATCCACTCATCATTCTGCTACGAGCCTTATGACGTTGATTTCATGGCTGAGTGATATTCCATTGTACATAAGGACCACAACTTCTTTATCCATTTTTCTCTTTCCTGGGATATTTAAGGTGTAACGAAGTGGAGGTTCTTGTCAACAGAGCTGCCCTAAACTTTGGGGTGCCTGTGTCTTGCTGATTTTTAGTTTTCCCAATTTATACGCCCATGAGTGGAAGTGCCCTATGCTCTCTAAGCTGAGTTTCTTAGATGTTTCAAGAAACACCGTACACTTCTCCAGAGTGGCTGTTGGCAATTTACATCCCGCCCATCAGCGTAGCAAGGCTCCCGTTTCTCCATGGCCTGTCCTGCATTACTGGTTGTGACACTTTATTCAGCATGGTCCTTTTAACCGATGGGAAGTGAGACTTCTTTGTAGCGCTGATTTGCCTTTCTAGGTTGCTTGGTTGGCCAAAAAGGGCGTATGCGTTTTTTCCTGAATATATTCAGGAAAAAACGCATACGCCCTTTTTGGCCAAGGGCATCATTGTCGAGGTTTTGCCGTTTTCCTGTGCTTTAAAGGCGATTCGAATCTCCCTCCTGAAATCTGTTTCCTGCAATTCTGCCTTGCTTTCAAATCCTCTTCGTTGCCTTCCCTCAATATATTTGTGGACGAGAGTTATCATTTATAACTCTGCAGGTTTGTGAATTGCAGTGCCCCTGAGCTCCATTTTTCAACTCGCTTTTTGGGAGCTTGCCGCAAAAGCGCAGGATTGCTTCAGGCCCTATTCTGCTTCCGGGTGGCAGGCTGAGCCTGTGGTTAATTCTTCTTCCTGATGGGAAAATAGAGTGACCTGTGCCTGTCCCAAGACCTAGAGCTAGTCTGTCATTGGTTCCCCCTCTTCCCGGTCATCCTCAGGACAAATTGCAACCTGTACGGAAAAGGAGGTTAAAGGTGCTGATTCTCCAAGGAGGGAGAATACTAAGAAAGCGGCTGGAATGGCCAACCCGAGCACAAGGAGATGAGAAATGAGGTGCGTTATAGAAACCTTTCCCGAGCACACGGTGTCCCATCTTCTGGGTTTGTCATGCATGTTTTCGATGTAGGAAAATGCCCTTGAACCTGGAGATTTGGGACCCATGGGATGGGTACCACGCAGTATTACTTTAAAGGGTCTGCGTTTCCTCACCCAATCTCACCGAACCTCTCAGCCCCAAGAGTGTCCGCCCTTATGTCTCAATCAGCTCTGGGTCTAGATATGGTCAACCCAGGTGGCATCACAGCCCCTGAACGAATTTTGTAAGAATTTCTCTCTCTTTCATTGTCTTTGTTTCACGGGTTTTTAAAAGTAATTGATTTTTATAATGGGGTTTAGCTGCTTTTAATTGCTGTGTTTATGCCGCTTTACACGCACTTGACTCACTTACAGAGAGATTTCAATACATAGGTTTTAAGATTCTTACTAGTCAGATATATTCTTGGGCGGTGAATTGGGGGTGTTGATTCCCGTTCACTGAGCAAGGAGTAGGTCTTGTCTATTACATATTGGGTTTATGGAACGGTATCTGAGCTAATTTGAAACCCTGGTTTTATGCATCACCCCACCTCACCTTTCCCGTTAAGCAGACATAGTGTGTTTTCTAAACGTGTGACTCTCTTCTGTTTTGTAATTCAGTTCAAGTGTAGCGGTTTTTACATTCCCTCTATAAGTGATATCTTATGATAAGTGTCTTTTTCTATGTGACTTATTTTACGTAGAATCGTCGTACCTAAATCCACTCATCATGCTGCTACGAGCCTTATGACGTAGATTTCATGGCTGAGTGATATTCCATTGTACATAAGGACCACAACTTCTTTATCCATTTTTCTCTTTCCTGGGATATTTAAGGTGTAACGAAGTGGAGGTTCTTGCCAACAGAGCAGCCCTAAACTTTGGGGTGCCTGTGTGTTGCTGACTTTTAGTTTTCCCAATTTATACACCCATGAGTGGAAGTGCCCTATGCTCTCTAAGCTGAGTTTCTTAGATATTTCAGGACACACCGTACACTTCTCCAGAGTGGCTGTTGGCAATTTACATCTCGCCCATCAGCGTAGCAAGGCTCCCGTTTCTCCATGGCCTGTCCTGTATTTCTGGTTTTGACACTTTATTCAGCATGGCCCTTTTGACCGATGGGAAGTGAGAGTTCTTTGTAGCGCTGATTTGCCTTTCCAGGTTGCTTGGTTGGGCAAAAAGAGCGTATGCGTTTTTTCCTGAATATATTCAGGAAAAAACGCATACGCCCTTTTTGGCCAAGGGCATCATTGTCGAGGTTTTGCCGCTTTTCCTGGGCTTTAAAGGCGATTCGAATCTCCCTCCTGAAATCTGTTTCCTGCAATTCTGCCTTGCTTTCAAATCCTCTTTGTTGCCTTCCCTCAATATATTTGTGGACGAGAGTTATCATTTATAACTCTGCAGGTTTGTGAATTGCAGTGCCCCTGAGCTCCATTTTTCAAATTGCTTCCTTGGGAGCTGGCCGCAAAAGCGCAGGATTGCTTCAGGCCCTATTCTGCTTCGGGGCGGCAGGCTGAGCCTGTGGTTAATTCTTCTTCCTGATGAGAAAATAGAGTGACCTGCGCCTCTCCCAACACCTAGAGCTAGTCTCTCATTGGTTACCCCTCTTCCCCTTCATCCTCAGGACAAATTGCAACCTGTACAGAACAGAAGGTTAAAGGTGCTGATTCTGCAAGGAGGGAGATTGCTAGGAAAGCGGCTGGAATGGCGAACCCGAGCACAAGGAGATGAGAAATGAGGTGCGTTTTAGAAAGCTTTCCCGAGCACACGGTGTCCCATCTTCTGGGTTTCTCATGCATGTTTTCGATGTAGGAAGATGCCCTTGAACCTGGAGATTTGGGACCCATGGGATGGGTACCACGCAGTATTACTTTAAAGGGTCTGCGTTTGCTCACCCACCCTCACCAAACCTCTCAGCCCAAGAGTGTCCCCCTTATGTCTCAATCAGCTGTGGGTCTAGATACGGTCAATCCAGGTGGCATCACAGCCCCTGACCGAATTTTGTAAGAATTTCTCTCTCTTTCACTGTCTTTGTTTCACGGGTTTTTAAAAGTAATTGATTTTTATAATGGGGTTTAGCTGCTTTTCAGTGCTGTGTTTATGCTGGTTTACACTCACTTGACCCCCTTACAGAGAGATTTCAATACATAGGTTTTAAGATTCTTACTAGTCAGATATATTCTTGGGCGGTGAATAGGAGGTGTTGGGTCCCGTTCACTGAGCAAGGAGTAGGTCTTGTCTATTACATATTGGGTTTATGGAACGGTTTCTGAGCTAATTTGTAACCCTTGTTTTATGCATCACCCCACCTCACCTTTCCCGTTAAGCAACCATAGTGTGTTTTCTAAACGTGTGACTCTCTTCTGTTTTGTAATTCAGTTCAAGTGTATCGGTTTTTACATTCTCTCTATAAGTGATATCTTATCAAAAGTGTCTTTTTCTGTGTGACTTATTTCATGTAGAATCGTCGTACCTAAATCCACTCATCATGCTGCTACGAGCCTTATGACGTAGATTTCATGGCTGAGTGATATTCCATTGTACATAAGGACCACAACTTCTTTATCCATTTTTTTCTTTCCTGGGATATTTAAGGTGTAACGAAGTGGAGGTTCTTGTCAACAGAGCAGCCCTAAACTTTGGGGTGCCTGTGTCTTGCTGATTTTTAGTTTTCCCAATTTATACGCCCATGAGTGGAAGTGCCCTATGCTCTCTAAGCTGAGTTTTTTAGATGTTTCAGGACACACCGTACACTTCTCCAGAGTGGCTGTTGGCAATTTACATCCCGCCCATCAGCGTAGCAAGGCTCCCGTTTCTCCATGGCCTGTCCTGCATTTCTGGTTTTGACACTTTATTCAGCATGGCCCTTTTGACCGATGGGAAGCGAGACTTCTTTGTAGCGCTGATTTGCCTTTCTAGGTTGCTTGGTTGGCCAAAAAGGGCGTATGCGTTTTTTCCTGAATATATTCAGGAAAAAACGCATACGCCCTTTTTGGCCAAGGGCATCATTGTCGAGGTTTTGCCGCTTTTCCTGTGCTTTAAAGGCGATTCGAATCTCCCTCCTGAAATCTGTTTCCTGCAATTCTGCCTTGCTTTCAAATCCTCTTCGTTGCCTTCCCTCAATATATTTGTGGACGAGAGTTATCATTTATAACTCTGCAGGTTTGTGAATTGTAGTGCCCCTGAGCTCCATTTTTCAACTCGCTTTCTTGGGAGCTGGCCGCAAAAGCGCAGGATTGCTTCAGGCCCTATTCTGCTTCCGGGCGGCAGGCTGAGCCTGTGGTTAATTCTTCTTCCTGATGGGAAAATAGAGTGACCTGTGCCTGTCCCAAGACCTAGAGCTAGTCTCTCATTGGTTCCCCCTCTTCCCGTTCCTCCTCAGGACAAATTGCAACCTGTACGGAACAGGAGGTTAAAGGTGCTGATTCTCCAAGGAGGGAGATTGCTAGGAAAGCGACTGGAATGGCGAACCCGAGGACAAGGAGATGAGAAATGAGGTGCGTTTTAGAAACCTTTCCCGATCACACGGTGTAACATCTTCTGGGTTTCTCATGCATGTTTTCGATGTAGGAAGATGCCCTTGAACCTGGAGATTTGGGACCCATGGGATGGGTACCACGCAGTATTACTTTAAAGGGTCTGCGTTTGCTCACCCAACCTCACCAAACCTCTCAGCCCCAGGAGTGTCCACCCTTATGTCTCAATCAGTTGTGGGTCTAGATATGGTCAACCCAGGTGGCATCACAGCCCCTGAACGAATTTTGTAAGAATTTCTCTCTCTTTCACTGTCTTTGTTTCACGGGTTTTAAAAAGTAATTGATTTTTATAATGGGGTTTAGCTGCTTTTCACTGCTGTGTTTATGCCGCTTTACACCCACTTGAGTCACTTACAGAGAGATATCAACACATAGGTTTTAAGATTCTTACTAGGCCGATATATTCTTGGGCGGTGAATAGGGGGTGTTGAGTCCCGTTCACTGAGCAAGGAGTAGGTCTTGTCTATTACATATTGGGTTTATGGAACGGTATCTGAGCTAATTTGAAACCCTTGTTTTATGCATCACCCCACCTCACCTTTCCCGTTAAGCAGCCATAGTGTGTTTTCTAAACGTGTGACTCTCTTCTGTTTTGTAATTCAGTTCAAGTGTAGCGGTTTTTACATTCCCTCTGTAAGTGATATCTTATGATAAGTGTCTTTTTCTGTGTGACTTATTTCACGTAGAATCGTCGTACCTAAATCCACTCATCATGCTGCTACGAGCCGTATGACGTAGATTTCATGGCTGAGTGATATTCCATTGTACATAAGGACCACAACTTCTTTATCCATTTTTCTCTTTCTTGGGATATTTAAGGTGTGACGAAGTGGAGGTTCTTGTCAACAGAGCAGCCCTAAACTTTGGGGTGCCTGTGTCTTGCTGATTTTTAGTTTTCCCAATTTATAGGCCCACGAGTGGAAGTGCCCTATGCTCTCTAAGCTGAGTTTTTTAGATGTTTCAAGACACACCGTACACCTCTCCAGAGTGGCTGTTGGCAATTTACATCCTGCCCATCAGCGTAGCAAGGCTCCCGTTTCTCCATGGCCTGTCCTGCATTTCTCGTTTTGACACTTTTTGCAGCATGGCCCTTTTCACCGATGGGAAGCGAGACTTCTTTGTAGCGCTGATTTGCCTTTCCAGGTTGCTTGGTTGGCCAAAAAGGGCGTATGCGTTTCTTCCTGAATATATTCAGGAAAAAACGCATACGCCCTTTTTGGCCAAGGGCATCATTGTCGAGGTTTTGCCGCTTTTCCTGTGCTTTAAAGGCGATTCGAATCCTCCTCCTGAAACCTGTTTCCTGCAATTCTGCCTTGCTTTCAAATCCTCTTCGTTGCCTTCCCTCAGTATATTTGTGGACGAGAGTTATCATTTATAACTCTGCAGGTTTGTGAATTGCAGTGCCCCTGAGCTCCATTTTTCAACTCACTTTCTTGGGAGCTGGCCGCAAATGTGCAGGATTGCTTCAGGCCCTATTCTCCTTAGGGGCGGCAGGCTGAGCCTGTGGTTAATTCTTCTTCCTGAAGGGAAAATAGAGTGACCTGTGCCTGTCCCAAGACCTAGAGCTAGTCTCTCATTGGTTCCCCCTCTTCCCGTTCCTCCTCAGGACAAATTGCAACGTGTACAGAACAGGAGGTTAAAGGTGCTGATTCTCCAAGGAGGGAGATTGCGAGGAAAGCGGCTGGAATGGCGAACCCGAGCACAAGGAGATGAGAAATGAGGTGCGTTTTAGAAGCCTTTCCCGATCACACGGTGTCCCATCTTCTGGGTTTCTCATGCATGTTTTCGATGTAGGAAGATGCCCTTGAACCTGGAGATTTGGGACCCATGGGATGGGTACCACGCAGTATTACTTTCAAGAGTCTGCGTTTGCTCACCCAACCTCACCAAACCTCTCAGCCCTCAAAGGGGTCCACCCTTATATCTCAATCAGCTGTGGGTCTAGATATGGTCAATCCAGGTGGCATCACAGCCCCTGAACGAATTTTCTAAGAATTTCTCTCTCTTTCACTGTCTTTGCTTCACGGGTTTTTAAAAGTAATTGATTTTTATAATGGGGTTACCTGCTTTTCAGTGCTGTGTTTATGCCGCTTTACACCCACTTGAGTCACTTACAGAGAAATATCAACACATAAGTTTTAAGATTCTTACTAGTCAGATATATTCTTGGGCGGTGAATAGGGGGTGTTGAGTCCCGTTCACTGAGCAAGGAGTAGGTCTTGTCTATTACATGTTGGGTTTATGGAACGGTATCTGAGCTAATTTGAAACCCTTGTTTTATGCATCACCCACCTCACCTTTCCCGTTAAGCAGCCATAGTGTGTTTTCTAAACGTGTGACTCTCTTCTGTTTTGTAATTCAGTTCAAGTGTAGCGGTTTTTACATTCCCTCTGTAAGTGATATCTTATGATAAGTGTCGTTTTCTGTGTGACTTATTTCACGTAGAATCGTCGTACCTAAATCCACTCATCATGCTGCTACGAGCCGTATGACGTAGTTTTCATGGCTGAGTGATATTCCATTGTACATAAGAACCACAACTTCTTTATCCATTTTTCTCTTTCTTGGGATATTTAAGGTGTGACGAAGTGGAGGTTCTTGTCAACAGAGCAGCCCTAAACTTTGTGGTGCCTGTGTCTTGCTGATTTTTAGTTTTCCCAATTTATACGCCCATGAGTGGAAGTGCCCTATGCTCTCTAAGCTGAGTTTTTTAGATGTTTCAAGACACACCGTACACCTCTCCAGAGTGGCTGTTGGCAATTTACATCCCGCCCATCAGCGTAGCAAGGCTCCCGTTTCGCCATGGCCTGTCCTGCATTGCTGGTTTTGACACTTTATTCAGCATGGCCCTTTTGACCGATGGGAAGCGAGACTTCTTTGTAGCGCTGATTTGCCTTTCCAGGTTGCTTGGTTGGCCAAAAAGGGCGTATGCGTTTTTTCCTGAATATATTCAGGAAAAAACGCATACGCCCTTTTTGGCCAAGGGCATCATTGTCGAGGTTTTGCCGCTTTTCCTGTGCTTTAAAGGCGATTCAAATCCTCCTCCTGAAACCTGTTTCCTGCAATTCTGCCTTGCTTTCAAATCCTCTTCGTAGGCTTCCCTCAGTATATTTGTGGACGAGAGTTATCATTTATAACTCTGCAGGTTTGTGAATTGCAGTGCCCCTGAGCTCCATTTTTCAACTCGCTTTCTTGGGAGCTGGCCGCAAATGTGCAGGATTGCTTCAGGCCCTATTCTCCTTAGGGGCGGCAGGCTGAGCCTGTGGTTAATTCTTCTTCCTGAAGGGAAAATAGAGTGACCTGTGCCTGTCCCAAGACCTAGAGCTAGTCTCTCATTGGTTCCCCCTCTTCCCGTTCCTCCTCAGGACAAATTGCAACGTGTACAGAACAGGAGGTTAAAGGTGCTGATTCTCCAAAGAGGGAGATTGCGAGGAAAGCGGCTGGAATGGCGAACCCGAGCACAAGGAGATGAGAAATGAGGTGCGTTTTAGAAGCCTTTCCCGATCACACGGTGTACCATCTTCTGGGTTTCTCATGCATGTTTTCGATGTAGGAAGATGCCCTTGAACCTGGAGATTTGGGACCCATGGGATGGGTACCACGCAGTATTACTTTAAAGAGTCTGCGTTTGCTCACCCAACCTCACCAAACCTCTCAGCCCTCAAAGGGGTCCACCCTTATGTCTCAATCAGCTGTGGGTCTAGATATGGTCAATCCAGGTGGCATCACAGCCCCTGAACGAATTTTCTAAGAATTTCTCTCTCTTTCACTGTCTTTGTTTCACGGGTTTTTAAAAGTAATTGATTTTTATAATGGGGTTTAGCTGCTTTTCAGTGCTGTGTTTATGCCGCTTTACACCCACTTGACTCACTTACAGAGAGATATCAACACATAAGTTTTAAGATTCTTACTAGTCAGATATATTCTTGGGCGGTGAATAGGGGGTGTTGAGTCCCGTTCACTGAGCAAGGAGTAGGTCTTGTCTATTACATATTGGGTTTATGGAACGGTATCTGAGCTAATTTGAAACCCTGGTTTTATGCATCACCCCACCTCACTTTTCCCGTTAAGCAGCCATAGTGCGTTTTCTAAACGTGTGACTCTCTTCTGTTTTGTATTTCAGTTCAAGTGTAGCGGTTTTTACATTCCCTCTATAAGTGATATCTTATGATAAGTGTCTTTTTCTGTGTGACTTATTTCACGTAGAATCGTCATACCTAAATCCACTCATCATGCTGCTACGAGCCTTATGACGTAGATTTCATGGCTGAGTGATATTCCATTGTACATAAGGACCACAACTTCTTTATCCATTTTTCTCTTTCCTGGGATATTTAAGGTGTAACGAAGTGGAGGTTCTTGTCAACAGAGCTGCCCTAAACTTTGGGGTGCCTGTGTCTTGCTGATTTTTAGTTTTCCCAATTTATACGCCCATGAGTGGAAGTGCCCTATGCTCTCTAAGCTGAGTTTCTTAGATGTTTCAAGAAACACCGTACACTTCTCCAGAGTGGCTGTTGGCAATTTACATCCCGCCCATCAGCGTAGCAAGGCTCCCGTTTCTCCATGGCCTGTCCTGCATTACTGGTTGTGACACTTTATTCAGCATGGTCCTTTTGACCGATGGGAAGTGAGACTTCTTTGTAGCGCTGATTTGCCTTTCTAGGTTGCTTGGTTGGCCAAAAAGGGCGTATGCGTTTTTTCCTGAATATATTCAGGAAAAAACGCATACGCCCTTTTTGGCCAAGGGCATCATTGTCGAGGTTTTGCCGTTTTCCTGTGCTTTAAAGGCGATTCGAATCTCCCTCCTGAAATCTGTTTCCTGCAATTCTGCCTTGCTTTCAAATCCTCTTCGTTGCCTTCCCTCAATATATTTGTGGACGAGAGTTATCATTTATAACTCTGCAGGTTTGTGAATTGCAGTGCCCCTGAGCTCCATTTTTCAACTCGCTTTCTTGGGAGCTTGCCGCAAAAGCGCAGGATTGCTTCAGGCCCTATTCTGCTTCCGGGTGGCAGGCTGAGCCTGTGGTTAATTCTTCTTCCTGATGGGAAAATAGAGTGACCTGTGCCTGTCCCAAGACCTAGAGCTAGTCTGTCATTGGTTCCCCCTCTTCCCGGTCATCCTCAGGACAAATTGCAACCTGTACGGAACAGGAGGTTAAAGGTGCTGATTCTCCAAGGAGGGAGAATACTAAGAAAGCGGCTGGAATGGCCAACCCGAGCACAAGGAGATGAGAAATGAGGTGCGTTATAGAAACCTTTCCCGAGCACACGGTGTCCCATCTTCTGGGTTTGTCATGCATGTTTTCGATGTAGGAAAATGCCCTTGAACCTGGAGATTTGGGACCCATGGGATGGGAACCACGCAGTATTACTTTAAAGGGTCTGCGTTTCCTCACCCAATCTCACCGAACCTCTCAGCCCCAAGAGTGTCCGCCCTTATGTCTCAATCAGCTCTGGGTCTAGATATGGTCAACCCAGGTGGCATCACAGCCCCTGAACGAATTTTGTAAGAATTTCTCTCTCTTTCACTGTCTTTGTTTCACGGGTTGTTAAAAGTAATTGATTTTTATAATGGGGTTTAGCTGCTTTTCAGTGCTGTGTTTATGCCGCTTTACACCCACTTGACTCACTTACAGAGAGATTTCAATACATAGGTTTTAAGATTCTTACTAGTCAGATATATTCTTGGGCGGTGAATTGGGGGTGTTGATTCCCGTTCACTGAGCAAGGAGTAGGTCTTGTCTATTACATATTGGGTTTATGGAACGGTATCTGAGCTAATTTGAAACCCTTGTTTTATGCATCACCCACCTCACCTTTCCCGTTAAGCAGCCATAGTGTGTTTTCTAAACGTGTGACTCTCTTCTGTTTTGTAATTCAGTTCAAGTGTAGCGGTTTTTACATTCCCTCTGTAAGTGATATCTTATGATAAGTGTCGTTTTCTGTGTGACTTATTTCACGTAGAATCGTCGTACCTAAATCCACTCATCATGCTGCTACGAGCCGTATGACGTAGTTTTCATGGCTGAGTGATATTCCATTGTACATAAGGACCACAACTTCTTTATCCATTTTTCTCTTTCTTGGGATATTTAAGGTGTGACGAAGTGGAGGTTCTTGTCAACAGAGCAGCCCTAAACTTTGGGGTGCCTGTGTCTTGCTGATTTTTAGTTTTCCCAATTTATACGCCCATGAGTGGAAGTGCCCTATGCTCTCTAAGCTGAGTTTTTTAGATGTTTCAAGACACACCGTACACCTCTCCAGAGTGGCTGTTGGCAATTTACATCCCGCCCATCAGCGTAGCAAGGCTCCCGTTTCTCCATGGCCTGTCCTGCATTGCTGGTTTTGACACTTTATTCAGCATGGCCCTTTTGACCGATGGGAAGCGAGACTTCTTTGTAGCGCTGATTTGCCTTTCCAGGTTGCTTGGTTGGCCAAAAAGGGCGTATGCGTTTTTTCCTGAATATATTCAGGAAAAAACGCATACGCCCTTTTTGGCCAAGGGCATCATTGTCGAGGTTTTGCCGCTTTTCCTGTGCTTTAAATTCGATTCGAATCTCCCTCCTGAAATCTGTTTCCTGCAATTCTGCCTTGCTTTCAAATCCTCTTCGTTGCCTTCCCTCAATATATTTGTGGACGAGAGTTATCATTTATAACTCTGCAGGTTTGTGAATTGCAGTGCCCCTGAGCTCCATTTTTCAACTCGCTTTCTTGGGAGCTTGCCGCAAAAGCGCAGGATTGCTTCAGGCCCTATTCTGCTTCCGGGTGGCAGGCTGAGCCTGTGGTTAATTCTTCTTCCTGATGGGAAAATAGAGTGACCTGTGCCTGTCCCAAGACCTAGAGCTAGTCTGTCATTGGTTCCCCCTCTTCCCGGTCATCCTCAGGACAAATTGCAACCTGTACGGAACAGGAGGTTAAAGGTGCTGATTCTCCAAGGAGGGAGAATACTAAGAAAGCGGCTGGAATGGCCAACCCGAGCACAAGGAGATGAGAAATGAGGTGCGTTATAGAAACCTTTCCCGAGCACACGGTGTCCCATCTTCTGGGTTTGTCATGCATGTTTTCGATGTAGGAAAATGCCCTTGAACCTGG
This sequence comes from Eschrichtius robustus, assembly GCF_028021215.1. NCBI lineage: Eukaryota > Metazoa > Chordata > Mammalia > Artiodactyla > Eschrichtiidae > Eschrichtius > Eschrichtius robustus. The sequence goes on from NC_090832.1 coordinate 89,338,947, forward strand.
AGATTTGGGACCCATGGGATGGGAACCACGCAGTATTACTTTAAAGGGTCTGCGTTTCCTCACCCAATCTCACCGAACCTCTCAGCCCCAAGAGTGTCCGCCCTTATGTCTCAATCAGCTCTGGGTCTAGATATGGTCAACCCAGGTGGCATCACAGCCCCTGAACGAATTTTGTAAGAATTTCTCTCTCTTTCACTGTCTTTGTTTCACGGGTTGTTAAAAGTAATTGATTTTTATAATGGGGTTTAGCTGCTTTTCAGTGCTGTGTTTATGCCGCTTTACACCCACTTGACTCACTTACAGAGAGATTTCAATACATAGGTTTTAAGATTCTTACTAGTCAGATATATTCTTGGGCGGTGAATTGGGGGTGTTGATTCCCGTTCACTGAGCAAGGAGTAGGTCTTGTCTATTACATATTGGGTTTATGGAACGGTATCTGAGCTAATTTGAAACCCTTGTTTTATGCATCACCCACCTCACCTTTCCCGTTAAGCAGCCATAGTGTGTTTTCTAAACGTGTGACTCTCTTCTGTTTTGTAATTCAGTTCAAGTGTAGCGGTTTTTACATTCCCTCTGTAAGTGATATCTTATGATAAGTGTCGTTTTCTGTGTGACTTATTTCACGTAGAATCGTCGTACCTAAATCCACTCATCATGCTGCTACGAGCCGTATGACGTAGTTTTCATGGCTGAGTGATATTCCATTGTACATAAGGACCACAACTTCTTTATCCATTTTTCTCTTTCTTGGGATATTTAAGGTGTGACGAAGTGGAGGTTCTTGTCAACAGAGCAGCCCTAAACTTTGGGGTGCCTGTGTCTTGCTGATTTTTAGTTTTCCCAATTTATACGCCCATGAGTGGAAGTGCCCTATGCTCTCTAAGCTGAGTTTTTTAGATGTTTCAAGACACACCGTACACCTCTCCAGAGTGGCTGTTGGCAATTTACATCCCGCCCATCAGCGTAGCAAGGCTCCCGTTTCTCCATGGCCTGTCCTGCATTGCTGGTTTTGACACTTTATTCAGCATGGCCCTTTTGACCGATGGGAAGCGAGACTTCTTTGTAGCGCTGATTTGCCTTTCCAGGTTGCTTGGTTGGCCAAAAAGGGCGTATGCGTTTTTTCCTGAATATATTCAGGAAAAAACGCATACGCCCTTTTTGGCCAAGGGCATCATTGTCGAGGTTTTGCCGCTTTTCCTGTGCTTTAAATTCGATTCGAATCTCCCTCCTGAAATCTGTTTCCTGCAATTCTGCCTTGCTTTCAAATCCTCTTCGTTGCCTTCCCTCAATATATTTGTGGACGAGAGTTATCATTTATAACTCTGCAGGTTTGTGAATTGCAGTGCCCCTGAGCTCCATTTTTCAACTCGCTTTCTTGGGAGCTTGCCGCAAAAGCGCAGGATTGCTTCAGGCCCTATTCTGCTTCCGGGTGGCAGGCTGAGCCTGTGGTTAATTCTTCTTCCTGATGGGAAAATAGAGTGACCTGTGCCTGTCCCAAGACCTAGAGCTAATCGCTCATTGGTTCCCCCTCTTCCCGTTCATCCTCAGGACAAATTGCAACCTGTACGGAACAGGAGTTTAAAGGTGCTGATTCTCCAAGGAGGGAGATTGCTAGGAAAGCGGCTGGAATGGCGAACCCGAGCACAAGGAGATGAGACATGATGTGCGTTTTAGAAACCTTTCCCGAGCACACGGTGTCCCATCTTCTGGGTTTCTCATGCATGTTTTCGATGTAGGAAGATGCCCTTGAACCTGGAGATTTGGGACCCATGGGATGGGTACCACGCAGTATTACTTTAAAGGGTCTGCGTTTCCTCACCCAACCTCACCGAACCTCTCAGCCCCAAGAGTGTCCGCCCTTATGTCTCAATCAGCTCTGGGTCTAGATATGGTCAACCCAGGTGGCATCACAGCCCCTGAACGAATTTTGTAAGAATTTCTCTCTCTTTCACTGTCTTTGTTTCACGGGTTTTAAAAAGTAATTGATTTTTATAATGGGGTTTAGCTGCTTTTCACTGCTGTGTTTATGCCGCTTTACACCCACTTGAGTCACTTACAGAGAGATATCAACACATAGGTTTTAAGATTCTTACTAGGCCGATATATTCTTGGGCGGTGAATAGGGGGTCTTGAGTCCCGTTCACTGAGCAAGGAGTAGGTCTTGTCTATTACATATTAGGTTTATGGAACGGTATCTGAGCTAATTTGAAACCCTTGTTTTATGCATCACCCCACCTCACCTTTCCCGTTAAGCAGCCATAGTGTGTTTTCTAAACGTGTGACTCTCTTCTGTTTTGTAATTCAGTTCAAGTGTAGCGGTTTTTACATTCCCTCTGTAAGTGATATCTTATGATAAGTGTCTTTTTCTGTGTGACTTATTTCACGTAGAATCGTCGTACCTAAATCCACTCATCATGCTGCTACGAGCCGTATGACGTAGATTTCATGGCTGAGTGATATTCCATTGTACATAAGGACCACAACTTCTTTATCCATTTTTCTCTTTCTTGGGATATTTAAGGTGTGACGAAGTGGAGGTTCTTGTCAACAGAGCAGCCCTAAACTTTGGGGTGCCTGTGTCTTGCTGATTTTTAGTTTTCCCAATTTATACGCCCACGAGTGCAAGTGCCCTATGCTCTCTAAGCTGAGTTTTTTAGATGTTTCAAGACACACCGTACACCTCTCCAGAGTGGCTGTTGGCAATTTACATCCTGCCCATCAGCGTAGCAAGGCTCCCGTTTCTCCATGGCCTGTCCTGCATTGCTGGTTTTGACACTTTATTCAGCATGGCCCTTTTGACCGATGGGAAGTGAGACTTCATTGTAGCGCTGATTTGCCTTTCCAGGTTGCTTGGTTGGCCAAAAAGGGCGTATGCGTTTTTTCCTGAATATATTCAGCAAAAAACGCATACGCCCTTTTTGGCCAAGGGCATCATTGTCGAGGTTTTGCCGCTTTTCCTGTGCTTTAAAGGCGATTCGAATCCTCCTCCTGAAACCTGTTTCCTGCAATTCTGCCTTGCTTTCAAATCCTCTTCGTTGCCTTCCCTCAGTATATTTGTGGACGAGAGTTATCATTTATAACTCTGCAGGTTTGTGAATTGCAGTGCCCCTGAGCTCCATTTTTCAACTCGCTTTCTTGGGAGCTGGCCGCAAATGTGCAGGATTGCTTCAGGCCCTATTCTCCTTCGGGGCGGCAGGCTGAGCCTGTGGTTAATTCTTCTTCCTGAAGGGAAAATAGAGTGACCTGTGCCTGTCCCAAGACCTAGAGCTAGTCTCTCATTGGTTCCCCCTCTTCCCGTTCCTCCTCAGGACAAATTGCAACGTGTACAGAACAGGAGGTTAAAGGTGCTGATTCTCCAAGGAGGGAGATTGCGAGGAAAGCGGCTGGAATGGCGAACCCGAGCACAAGGAGATGAGAAATGAGGTGCGTTTTAGAAGCCTTTCCCGATCACACGGTGTACCATCTTCTGGGTTTCTCATGCATGTTTTCGATGTAGGAAGATGCCCTTGAACCTGGAGATTTGGGACCCATGGGATGGGTACCACGCAGTATTACTTTCAAGAGTCTGCGTTTGCTCACCCAACCTCACCAAACCTCTCAGCCCTCAAAGGGGTCCACCCTTATGTCTCAATCAGCTGTGGGTCTAGATATGGTCAATCCAGGTGGCATCACAGCCCCTGAACGAATTTTCTAAGAATTTCTCTCTCTTTCACTGTCTTTGCTTCACGGGTTTTTAAAAGTAATTGATTTTTATAATGGGGTTTAGCTGCTTTTCAGTGCTGTGTTTATGCCGCTTTACACCCACTTGAGTCACTTACAGAGAGATATCAACACATAAGTTTTAAGTTTCTTACTAGTCAGATATATTCTTGGGCGGTGAATAGGGGGTGTTGAGTCCCGTTCACTGAGCAAGGAGTAGGTCTTGTCTATTACATGTTGGGTTTATGGAACGGTATCTGAGCTAATTTGAAACCCTTGTTTTATGCATCACCCACCTCACCTTTCCCGTTAAGCAGCCATAGTGTGTTTTCTAAACGTGTGACTCTCTTCTGTTTTGTAATTCAGTTCAAGTGTAGCGGTTTTTACATTCCCTCTGTAAGTGATATCTTATGATAAGTGTCGTTTTCTGTGTGACTTATTTCACGTAGAATCGTCGTACCTAAATCCACTCATCATGCTGCTACGAGCCGTATGACGTAGTTTTCATGGCTGAGTGATATTCCATTGTACATAAGGACCACAACTTCTTTATCCATTTTTCTCTTTCTTGGGATATTTAAGGTGTGACGAAGTGGAGGTTCTTGTCAACAGAGCAGCCCTAAACTTTGGGGTGCCTGTGTCTTGCTGATTTTTAGTTTTCCCAATTTATACGCCCATGAGTGGAAGTGCCCTATGCTCTCTAAGCTGAGTTTTTTAGATGTTTCAAGACACACCGTACACCTCTCCAGAGTGGCTGTTGGCAATTTACATCCCGCCCATCAGCGTAGCAAGGCTCCCGTTTCGCCATGGCCTGTCCTGCATTGCTGGTTTTGACACTTTATTCAGCATGGCCCTTTTGACCGATGGGAAGCGAGACTTCTTTGTAGCGCTGATTTGCCTTTCCAGGTTGCTTGGTTGGCCAAAAAGGGCGTATGCGTTTTTTCCTGAATATATTCAGGAAAAAACGCATACGCCCTTTTTGGCCAAGGGCATCATTGTCGAGGTTTTGCCGCTTTTCCTGTGCTTTAAAGGCGATTCGAATCCTCCTCCTGAAACCTGTTTCCTGCAATTCTGCCTTGCTTTCAAATCCTCTTCGTTGCCTTCCCTCAGTATATTTGTGGACGAGAGTTATCATTTATAACTCTGCAGGTTTGTGAATTGCAGTGCCCCTGAGCTCCATTTTTCAACTCGCTTTCTTGGGAGCTGGCCGCAAATGTGCAGGATTGCTTCAGGCCCTATTCTCCTTAGGGGCGGCAGGCTGAGCCTGTGGTTAATTCTTCTTCCTGTAGGGAAAATAGAGTGACCTGTGCCTGTCCCAAGACCTAGAGCTAGTCTCTCATTGGTTCCCCCTCTTCCCGTTCCTCCTCAGGACAAATTGCAACGTGTACGGAATAGGAGGTTAAAGGTGCTGATTCTCCAAGGAGGGAGATTGCTAGGAAAGCGGCTGGAATGGCGAACCCGAGCACAAGGAGATGAGAAATGAGGTGCGTTCTAGAAACCTTTCCCGATCACACAGTGTACCATCTTCTGGGTTTCTCATGCATGTTTTCGATGTAGGAAGATGCCCTTGAACCTGGAGATTTGGGACCCATGGGATGGGTACCACGCAGTATTACTTTAAAGGGTCTGTGTTTCCTCACCCAACCTCACCGAACCTCTCAGCCCCAAGAGTGTCCACCCTTATGTCTCAATCAGCTCTGGGTCTAGATATGGTCAACACAGGTGGCATCACAGCCCCTGAACGAATTTTGTAAGAATTTCTCTCTCTTTCACTGTCTTTGTTTCACGGGTTTTAAAAAGTAATTGATTTTTATAATGGGGTTTAGCTGCTTTTCACTGCTGTGTTTATGCCGCTTTACACCCACTTGAGTCACTTACAGAGAGATATCAACACATAGGTTTTAAGATTCTTACTAGGCCGATATATTCTTGGGCGGTGAATAGGGGGTGTTGAGTCCCGTTCACTTAGCAAGGAGTAGGTCTTGTCTATTACATATTGGGTTTATGGAACGGTATCTGAGCTAATTTGAAACCCTTGTTTTATGCATCACCCACCTCACCTTTCCCGTTAAGCAGCCATAGTGTGTTTTCTAAACGTGTGACTCTCTTCTGTTTTGTAATTCAGTTCAAGTGTAGCGGTTTTTACATTCCCTCTGTAAGTGATATCTTATGATAAGTGTCGTTTTCTGTGTGACTTATTTCACGTAGAATCGTCGTACCTAAATCCACTCATCATGCTGCTACGAGCCGTATGACGTAGATTTCATGGCTGAGTGATATTCCATTGTACATAAGGACCACAACTTCTTTATCCATTTTTCTCTTTCTTGGGATATTTAAGGTGTGACGAAGTGGAGGTTCTTGTCAACAGAGCAGCCCTAAACTTTGGGGTGCCTGTGTCTTGCTGATTTTTAGTTTTCCCAATTTATACGCCCACGAGTGGAAGTGCCCTATGCTCTCTAAGCTGAGTTTTTTAGATGTTTCAGGACACACCGTACACTTCTCCAGAGTGGCTGTTGGCAATTTACATCCCGCCCATCAGCGTAGCAAGGCTCCCGTTTCTCCATGGCCTGTCCTGCATTTCTGGTTTTGACACTTTATTCAGCATGGCCCTTTTGACCGATGGGAAGCGAGACTTCTTGGTAGCGCTGATTTGCCTTTCCAGGTTGCTTGGTTGGCCAAAAAGGGCGTATGCGTTTTTTCCTGAATATATTCAGGAAAAAACGCATACGCCCTTTTTGGCCAAGGGCATCATTGTCGAGGTTTTGCCGCTTTTCCTGTGCTTTAAATTCGATTCGAATCTCCCTCCTGAAATCTGTTTCCTGCAATTCTGCCTTGCTTTCAAATCCTCTTCGTTGCCTTCCCTCAATATATTTGTGGACGAGAGTTATCATTTATAACTCTGCAGGTTTGTGAATTGCAGTGCCCCTGAGCTCCATTTTTCAACTCGCTTTCTTGGGAGCTTGCCGCAAAAGCGCAGGATTGCTTCAGGCCCTATTCTGCTTCCGGGTGGCAGGCTGAGCCTGTGGTTAATTCTTCTTCCTGATGGGAAAATAGAGTGACCTGTGCCTGTCCCAAGACCTAGAGCTAATCGCTCATTGGTTCCCCCTCTTCCCGTTCATCCTCAGGACAAATTGCAACCTGTACGGAACAGGAGTTTAAAGGTGCTGATTCTCCAAGGAGGGAGATTGCTAGGAAAGCGGCTGGAATGGCGAACCCGAGCACAAGGAGATGAGAAATGAGGTGCGTTTTAGAAACCTTTCCCGATCACACAGTGTCCCATCTTCTGGGTTTCTCATGCATGTTTTCGATGTAGGAAGATGCCCTTGAACCTGGAGATTTGGGACCCATGGGATGGGTACCACGCAGTATTACTTTAAAGGGTCTGCGTTTCCTCACCCAACCTCACCGAACCTCTCAGCCCCAAGAGTGTCCGCCCTTATGTCTCAATCAGCTCTGGGTCTAGATATGGTCAACCCAGGTGGCATCACAGCCCCTGAACGAATTTTGTAAGAATTTCTCTCTCTTTCACTGTCTTTGTTTCACGGGTTTTAAAAAGTAATTGATTTTTATAATGGGGTTTAGCTGCTTTTCACTGCTGTGTTTATGCCGCTTTACACCCACTTGAGTCACTTACAGAGAGATATCAACACATAGGTTTTAAGATTCTTACTAGGCCGATATATTCTTGGGCGGTGAATAGGGGGTCTTGAGTCCCGTTCACTGAGCAAGGAGTAGGTCTTGTCTATTACATATTAGGTTTATGGAACGGTATCTGAGCTAATTTGAAACCCTTGTTTTATGCATCACCCCACCTCACCTTTCCCGTTAAGCAGCCATAGTGTGTTTTCTAAACGTGTGACTCTCTTCTGTTTTGTAATTCAGTTCAAGTGTAGCGGTTTTTACATTCCCTCTGTAAGTGATATCTTATGATAAGTGTCTTTTTCTGTGTGACTTATTTCACGTAGAATCGTCGTACCTAAATCCACTCATCATGCTGCTACGAGCCGTATGACGTAGATTTCATGGCTGAGTGATATTCCATTGTACATAAGGACCACAACTTCTTTATCCATTTTTCTCTTTCTTGGGATATTTAAGGTGTGACGAAGTGGAGGTTCTTGTCAACAGAGCAGCCCTAAACTTTGGGGTGCCTGTGTCTTGCTGATTTTTAGTTTTCCCAATTTATAGGCCCACGAGTGGAAGTGCCCTATGCTCTCTAAGCTGAGTTTTTTAGATGTTTCAAGACACACCGTACACCTCTCCAGAGTGGCTGTTGGCAATTTACATCCTGCCCATCAGCGTAGCAAGGCTCCCGTTTCTCCATGGCCTGTCCTGCATTGCTGGTTTTGACACTTTATTCAGCATGGCCCTTTTGACCGATGGGAAGTGAGACTTCTTTGTAGCGCTGATTTGCCTTTCCAGGTTGCTTTGTTGGCCAAAAAGGGCGTATGCGTTTTTTCCTGAATATATTCAGCAAAAAACGCATACGCCCTTTTTGGCCAAGGGCATCATTGTCGAGGTTTTGCCGCTTTTCCTGTGCTTTAAAGGCGATTCGAATCCTCCTCCTGAAACCTGTTTCCTGCAATTCTGCCTTGCTTTCAAATCCTCTTCGTTGCCTTCCCTCAGTATATTTGTGGACGAGAGTTATCATTTATAACTCTGCAGGTTTGTGAATTGCAGTGCCCCTGAGCTCCATTTTTCAACTCGCTTTCTTGGGAGCTGGCCGCAAATGTGCAGGATTGCTTCAGGCCCTATTCTCCTTCGGGGCGGCAGGCTGAGCCTGTGGTTAATTCTTCTTCCTGAAGGGAAAATAGAGTGACCTGTGCCTGTCCCAAGACCTAGAGCTAGTCTCTCATTGGTTCCCCCTCTTCCCGTTCCTCCTCAGGACAAATTGCAACGTGTACAGAACAGGAGGTTAAAGGTGCTGATTCTCCAAGGAGGGAGATTGCGAGGAAAGCGGCTGGAATGGCGAACCCGAGCACAAGGAGATGAGAAATGAGGTGCGTTTTAGAAGCCTTTCCCGATCACACGGTGTACCATCTTCTGGGTTTCTCATGCATGTTTTCGATGTAGGAAGATGCCCTTGAACCTGGAGATTTGGGACCCATGGGATGGGTACCACGCAGTATTACTTTCAAGAGTCTGCGTTTGCTCACCCAACCTCACCAAACCTCTCAGCCCTCAAAGGGGTCCACCCTTATGTCTCAATCAGCTGTGGGTCTAGATATGGTCAATCCAGGTGGCATCACAGCCCCTGAACGAATTTTCTAAGAATTTCTCTCTCTTTCACTGTCTTTGCTTCACGGGTTTTTAAAAGTAATTGATTTTTATAATGGGGTTTAGCTGCTTTTCAGTGCTGTGTTTATGCCGCTTTACACCCACTTGAGTCACTTACAGAGAGATATCAACACATAAGTTTTAAGTTTCTTACTAGTCAGATATATTCTTGGGCGGTGAATAGGGGGTGTTGAGTCCCGTTCACTGAGCAAGGAGTAGGTCTTGTCTATTACATGTTGGGTTTATGGAACGGTATCTGAGCTAATTTGAAACCCTTGTTTTATGCATCACCCACCTCACCTTTCCCGTTAAGCAGCCATAGTGTGTTTTCTAAACGTGTGACTCTCTTCTGTTTTGTAATTCAGTTCAAGTGTAGCGGTTTTTACATTCCCTCTGTAAGTGATATCTTATGATAAGTGTCGTTTTCTGTGTGACTTATTTCACGTAGAATCGTCGTACCTAAATCCACTCATCATGCTGCTACGAGCCGTATGACGTAGTTTTCATGGCTGAGTGATATTCCATTGTACATAAGGACCACAACTTCTTTATCCATTTTTCTCTTTCTTGGGATATTTAAGGTGTGACGAAGTGGAGGTTCTTGTCAACAGAGCAGCCCTAAACTTTGGGGTGCCTGTGTCTTGCTGATTTTTAGTTTTCCCAATTTATACGCCCATGAGTGGAAGTGCCCTATGCTCTCTAAGCTGAGTTTTTTAGATGTTTCAAGACACACCGTACACCTCTCCAGAGTGGCTGTTGGCAATTTACATCCCGCCCATCAGCGTAGCAAGGCTCCCGTTTCGCCATGGCCTGTCCTGCATTGCTGGTTTTGACACTTTATTCAGCATGGCCCTTTTGACCGATGGGAAGCGAGACTTCTTTGTAGCGCTGATTTGCCTTTCCAGGTTGCTTGGTTGGCCAAAAAGGGCGTATGCGTTTTTTCCTGAATATATTCAGGAAAAAACGCATACGCCCTTTTTGGCCAAGGGCATCATTGTCGAGGTTTTGCCGCTTTTCCTGTGCTTTAAAGGCGATTCGAATCCTCCTCCTGAAACCTGTTTCCTGCAATTCTGCCTTGCTTTCAAATCCTCTTCGTTGCCTTCCCTCAGTATATTTGTGGACGAGAGTTATCATTTATAACTCTGCAGGTTTGTGAATTGCAGTGCCCCTGAGCTCCATTTTTCAACTCGCTTTCTTGGGAGCTGGCCGCAAATGTGCAGGATTGCTTCAGGCCCTATTCTCCTTAGGGGCGGCAGGCTGAGCCTGTGGTTAATTCTTCTTCCTGTAGGGAAAATAGAGTGACCTGTGCCTGTCCCAAGACCTAGAGCTAGTCTCTCATTGGTTCCCCCTCTTCCCGTTCCTCCTCAGGACAAATTGCAACGTGTACGGAATAGGAGGTTAAAGGTGCTGATTCTCCAAGGAGGGAGATTGCTAGGAAAGCGGCTGGAATGGCGAACCCGAGCACAAGGAGATGAGAAATGAGGTGCGTTCTAGAAACCTTTCCCGATCACACAGTGTACCATCTTCTGGGTTTCTCATGCATGTTTTCGATGTAGGAAGATGCCCTTGAACCTGGAGATTTGGGACCCATGGGATGGGTACCACGCAGTATTACTTTAAAGGGTCTGTGTTTCCTCACCCAACCTCACCGAACCTCTCAGCCCCAAGAGTGTCCACCCTTATGTCTCAATCAGCTCTGGGTCTAGATATGGTCAACACAGGTGGCATCACAGCCCCTGAACGAATTTTGTAAGAATTTCTCTCTCTTTCACTGTCTTTGTTTCACGGGTTTTAAAAAGTAATTGATTTTTATAATGGGGTTTAGCTGCTTTTCACTGCTGTGTTTATGCCGCTTTACACCCACTTGAGTCACTTACAGAGAGATATCAACACATAGGTTTTAAGATTCTTACTAGGCCGATATATTCTTGGGCGGTGAATAGGGGGTGTTGAGTCCCGTTCACTTAGCAAGGAGTAGGTCTTGTCTATTACATATTGGGTTTATGGAACGGTATCTGAGCTAATTTGAAACCCTTGTTTTATGCATCACCCACCTCACCTTTCCCGTTAAGCAGCCATAGTGTGTTTTCTAAACGTGTGACTCTCTTCTGTTTTGTAATTCAGTTCAAGTGTAGCGGTTTTTACATTCCCTCTGTAAGTGATATCTTATGATAAGTGTCGTTTTCTGTGTGACTTATTTCACGTAGAATCGTCGTACCTAAATCCACTCATCATGCTGCTACGAGCCGTATGACGTAGATTTCATGGCTGAGTGATATTCCATTGTACATAAGGACCACAACTTCTTTATCCATTTTTCTCTTTCTTGGGATATTTAAGGTGTGACGAAGTGGAGGTTCTTGTCAACAGAGCAGCCCTAAACTTTGGGGTGCCTGTGTCTTGCTGATTTTTAGTTTTCCCAATTTATACGCCCACGAGTGGAAGTGCCCTATGCTCTCTAAGCTGAGTTTTTTAGATGTTTCAGGACACACCGTACACTTCTCCAGAGTGGCTGTTGGCAATTTACATCCCGCCCATCAGCGTAGCAAGGCTCCCGTTTCTCCATGGCCTGTCCTGCATTTCTGGTTTTGACACTTTATTCAGCATGGCCCTTTTGACCGATGGGAAGCGAGACTTCTTGGTAGCGCTGATTTGCCTTTCCAGGTTGCTTGGTTGGCCAAAAAGGGCGTATGCGTTTTTTCCTGAATATATTCAGGAAAAAACGCATACGCCCTTTTTGGCCAAGGGCATCATTGTCGAGGTTTTGCCGCTTTTCCTGTGCTTTAAATTCGATTCGAATCTCCCTCCTGAAATCTGTTTCCTGCAATTCTGCCTTGCTTTCAAATCCTCTTCGTTGCCTTCCCTCAATATATTTGTGGACGAGAGTTATCATTTATAACTCTGCAGGTTTGTGAATTGCAGTGCCCCTGAGCTCCATTTTTCAACTCGCTTTCTTGGGAGCTTGCCGCAAAAGCGCAGGATTGCTTCAGGCCCTATTCTGCTTCCGGGTGGCAGGCTGAGCCTGTGGTTAATTCTTCTTCCTGATGGGAAAATAGAGTGACCTGTGCCTGTCCCAAGACCTAGAGCTAATCGCTCATTGGTTCCCCCTCTTCCCGTTCATCCTCAGGACAAATTGCAACCTGTACGGAACAGGAGTTTAAAGGTGCTGATTCTCCAAGGAGGGAGATTGCTAGGAAAGCGGCTGGAATGGCGAACCCGAGCACAAGGAGATGAGACATGATGTGCGTTTTAGAAACCTTTCCCGAGCACACGGTGTCCCATCTTCTGGGTTTCTCATGCATGTTTTCGATGTAGGAAGATGCCCTTGAACCTGGAGATTTGGGACCCATGGGATGGGTACCACGCAGTATTACTTTAAAGGGTCTGCGTTTCCTCACCCAACGTCACCGAACCTCTCAGCCCCAAGAGTGTCCGCCCTTATGTCTCAATCAGCTCTGGGTCTAGATATGGTCAACCCAGGTGGCATCACAGCCCCTGAACGAATTTTGTAAGAATTTCTCTCTCTTTCACTGTCTTTGTTTCACGGGTTTTAAAAAGTAATTGATTTTTATAATGGGGTTTAGCTGCTTTTCACTGCTGTGTTTATGCCGCTTTACACCCACTTGAGTCACTTACAGAGAGATATCAACACATAGGTTTTAAGATTCTTACTAGGCCGATATATTCTTGGGCGGTGAATAGGGGGTGTTGAGTCCCGTTCACTGAGCAAGGAGTAGGTCTTGTCTATTACATATTGGGTTTATGGAACGGTATCTGAGCTAATTTGAAACCCTTGTTTTATGCATCACCCCACCTCACCTTTCCCGTTAAGCAGCCATAGTGTGTTTTCTAAACGTGTGACTCTCTTCTGTTTTGTAATTCAGTTCAAGTGTAGCGGTTTTTACATTCCCTCTGTAAGTGATATCTTATGATAAGTGTCTTTTTCTGTGTGACTTATTTCACGTAGAATCGTCGTACCTAAATCCACTCATCATGCTGCTACGAGCCGTATGACGTAGATTTCATGGCTGAGTGATATTCCATTGTACATAAGGACCACAACTTCTTTATCCATTTTTCTCTTTCTTCGGATATTTAAGGTGTGACGAAGTGGAGGTTCTTGTCAACAGAGCAGCCCTAAACTTTGGGGTGCCTGTGTCTTGCTGATTTTTAGTTTTCCCAATTTATACCCCCCGAGTGGAAGTGCCCTATGCTCTCTAAGCTGAGTTTTTTAGATGTTTCAAGACACACCGTACACCTCTCCAGAGTGGCTGTTGGCAATTTACATCCCGCCCATCAGCGTAGCAAGGCTCCCGTTTCTCCATGGCCTGTCCTGCATTGTTGGTTTTGACACTTTATTCAGCATGGCCCTTTTGACCGATGGGAAGCGAGACTTCTTTGTAGCGCTGATTTGCCTTTCCAGGTTGCTTGGTTGGCCAAAAAGGGCGTATGCGTTTTTTCCTGAATATATTCAGGAAAAAACGCATACGCCCTTTTTGGCCAAGGGCATCATTGTCGAGGTTTTGCCGCTTTTCCTGTGCTTTAAAGGCGATTCGAATCCTCCTCCTGAAACCTGTTTCCTGCAATTCTGCCTTGCTTTCAAATCGTCTTCGTTGCCTTCCCTCAGTATATTTGTGGACGAGAGTTATCATTTATAACTCTGCAGGTTTGTGAATTGCAGTGCCCCTGAGCTCCATTTTTCAACTCGCTTTCTTGGGAGCTGGCCGCAAATGTGCAGGATTGCTTCAGGCCCTATTCTCCTTAGGGGCGGCAGGCTGAGCCTGTGGTGAATTCTTCTTCCTGAAGGGAAAATAGAGTGACCTGTGCCTGTCCCAAGACCTAGAGCTAGTCTCTCATTGGTTCCCCTTCTTCCCGTTCCTCCTCAGGACAAATTGCAACGTGTACAGAACAGGAGGTTAAAGGTGCTGATTCTCCAAGGAGGGAGATTGCGAGGAAAGCGGCTGGAATGGCGACCCGAGCACAAGGAGATGAGAAATGAGGTGCGTTTTAGAAGCCTTTCCCGATCACACGGTGTACCATCTTCTGGGTTTCTCATGCATGTTTTCGATGTAGGAAGATGCCCTTGAACCTGGAGATTTGGGACCCATGGGATGGGTACCACGCAGTATTACTTTCAAGGGTCTGCGTTTGCTCACCCAACCTCACCAAACCTCTCAGCCCTCAAAGGGGTCCACCCTTATGTCTCAATCAGCTGTGGGTCTAGATATGGTCAATCCAGGTGGCATCACAGCCCCTGAACGAATTTTCTAAAAATTTCTCTCTCTTTCACTGTCTTTGCTTCACGGGTTTTTAAAAGTAATTGATTTTTATAATGGGGTTTAGCTGCTTTTCAGTGCTGTGTTTATGCCGCTTTACACCCACTTGAGTCACTTACAGAGAGATATCAACACATAAGTTTTAAGATTCTTACTAGTCAGATATATTCTTGGGCGGTGAATAGGGGGTTTTGAGTCCCGTTCACTGAGCAAGGAGTAGGTCTTGTCTATTACATATTGGGTTTATGGAACGGTATCTGAGCTAATTTGAAACCCTTGTTTTATGCATCACCCACCTCACCTTTCCCGTTAAGCAGCCATAGTGTGTTTTCTAAACGTGTGACTCTCTTCTGTTTTGTAATTCAGTTCAAGTGTAGCGGTTTTTACATTCCCTCTGTAAGTGATATCTTATGATAAGTGTCGTTTTCTGTGTGACTTATTTCACGTAGAATCGTCGTACCTAAATCCACTCATCATGCTGCTACGAGCCGTATGACGTAGATTGCATGGCTGAGTGATATTCCATTGTACATAAGGACCACAACTTCTTTATCCATTTTTCTCTTTCTTGGGATATTTAAGGTGTGACGAAGTGGAGGTTCTTGTCAACAGAGCAGCCCTAAACTTTGGGGTGCCTGTGTCTTGCTGATTTTTAGTTTTCCCAATTTATACGCCCATGAGTGGAAGTGCCCTATGCTCTCTAAGCTGAGTTTTTTAGATGTTTCAAGACACACCGTACACCTCTCCAGAGTGGCTGTTGGCAATTTACATCCCGCCCATCAGCGTAGCAAGGCTCCCGTTTCTCCATGGCCTGTCCTGCATTGCTGGTTTTGACACTTTATTCAGCATGGCCCTTTTCACCGATGGGAAGCGAGACTTCTTTGTAGCGCTGATTTGCCTTTCCAGGTTGCTTGATTGGCCAAAAAGGGCGTATGCGTTTTTTCCTGAATATATTCAGGAAAAAACGCATACGCCGTTTTTGGCCAAGGGCATCATTGTCGAGGTTTTGCCGCTTTTCCTGTGCTTTAAAGGCGATTCGAATCCTCCTCCTGAAACCTGTTTCCTGCAATTCTGCCTTGTTTTCAAATCCTCTTCGTTGCCTTCCCTCAGTATATTTGTGGACGAGAGTTATCATTTATAACTCTGCAGGTTTGTGAATTGCAGTGCCCCTGAGCTCCATTTTTCAACTTGCTTTCTTGGGAGCTGGCCGCAAATGTGCAGGATTGCTTCAGGCCCTATTCTCCTTAGGGGCGGCAGGCTGAGCCTGTGGTTAATTCTTCTTCCTGAAGGGAAAATAGAGTGACCTGTGCCTGTCCCAAGACCTAGAGCTAGTCTCTCATTGGTTCCCCCTCTTCCCGTTCATCCTCAGGACAAATTGCAACCTGTACGGAACAGGAGTTTAAAGGTGCTGATTCTCCAAGGAGGGAGATTGCTAGGAAAGCGGCTGGAATGGCGAACCCGAGCACAAGGAGATGAGACATGATGTGCGTTTTAGAAACCTTTCCCGAGCACACGGTGTCCAATCTTCTGAGTTTCTCATGCATGTTTTCGATGTAGGAAGATGCCCTTGAACCTGGAGATTTGGGACCCATGGGATGGGTACCACGCAGTATTACTTTAAAGGGTCTGCGTTTCCTCACCCAACCTCACCGAACCTCTCAGCCCCAAGAGTGTCCGCCCTTATGTCTCAATCAGCTCTGGGTCTAGATATGGTCAACCCAGGTGGCATCACAGCCCCTGAACGAATTTTGTAAGAATTTCTCTCTCTTTCACTGTCTTTGTTTCACGGGTTTTAAAAAGTAATTGATTTTTATAATGGGGTTTAGCTGCTTTTCACTGCTGTGTTTATGCCGCTTTACACCCACTTGAGTCACTTACAGAGAGATATCAACACATAGGTTTTAAGATTCTTACTAGGCCGATATATTCTTGGGCGGTGAATAGGGGGTGTTGAGTCCCGTTCACTAAGCAAGGAGTAGGTCTTGTCTATTACATATTGGGTTTATGGAACGGTATCTGAGCTAATTTGAAACACTTGTTTTATGCATCACCCCACCTCACCTTTCCCGTTAAGCAGCCATAGTGTGTTTTCTAAACGTGTGACTCTCTTCTGTTTTGTAATTCAGTTCAAGTGTAGCGGTTTTTACATTCCCTCTGTAAGTGATATCTTATGATAAGTGTCTTTTTCTGTGTGACTTATTTCACGTAGAATCGTCGTACCTAAATCCACTCATCATGCTGCTACGAGCCGTATGACGTAGATTTCATGGCTGAGTGATATTCCATTGTACATAAGGACCACAACTTCTTTATCCATTTTTCTCTTTCTTGGGATATTTAAGGTGTGACGAAGTGGAGGTTCTTGTCAACAGAGCAGCCCTAAACTTTGGGGTGCCTGTGTCTTGCTGATTTTTAGTTTTCCCAATTTATACGCCCACGAGTGGAAGTGCCCTATGCTCTGTAAGCTGAGTTTTTTAGATGTTTCAAGACACACCGTACACTTCTCCAGAGTGGCTGTTGGCAATTTACATCCCGCCCATCAGCGTAGCAATGCTCCCGTTTCTCCTTGGCGTGTCCTGCATTTCTGGTTTTGACACTTTATTCAGCATGGCCCTTTTGACCGATGGGAAGCGAGACTTCTTTGTAGCGCTGATTTGCCTTTCCACGTTGCTTGGTTGGCCAAAAAGGGCGTATGCGTTTTTTCCTGAATATATTCAGGAAAAACGCATACGCCCTTTTTGGCCAAGGGCATCATTGTCGAGGTTTTGCCGCTTTCCCTGTGCTTTAAAGGCGATTCGAATCTCCCTCCTGAAATCTGTTTCCTGCAAATCCGCCTTGCTTTCAAATCCTCTTCGTTGCCTTCCCTCAATATATTAGTGGACGAGAGTTATCATTTATAACTCTGCAGGTTTGTGAATTGCAGTGCCCCTGAGCTCCATTTTTCAACTCGCTTTCTTGGGAGCTGGCCGCAGAAGCGCAGGATTGCTTCAGGCCCTATTCTGCTTCCGGGCGGCAGGCTGAGCCCGTGGTTAATTCTTCTTCCTGATGCGAAAATAGAGTGACCTGTGCCTGTCCCAACACCTAGAGGTAGTCTCTCATTGGTTCCCCCTCTTCCCGTTCATCCTCAGGACAAATTGCAACCTTTACGGAACACGAGGTTAAAGGTGCTGATTCTCCAAGGAGGGAGATTGCTAGGAAAGCGGCTGGAATGGCGAACCCGAGCACAAGGAGATGAGAAATGAGGTGCGTTTTAGAAACCTTTCCCGATCACACGGTGTACCATCTTCTGGGTTTCTCATGCATGTCTTCGATGTAGGAAGATGCCCTTGAACCTGGAGATTTGGGACCCATGGGATGGGTACCACGCAGTATTACTTTAAAGCGTCTGCGTTTGCTCACCCAACCTCACCAAACCTCTCAGCCACAAGAGTGTCCACCCTTATGTCTCAATCAGCTCTGGGTCTAGATATGGTCAACCCAGGTGGCATCACAGCCCTTGAACGAATTTTGTAAGAATTTCTCTCTCTTTCACTGTCTTTGTTTCACGGGTTTTTAAAAGTAATTGATTTTTATAATGGGGTTTAGCTGCTTTTCAGTGCTGTGTTTATGCCGCTTTACACCCACTTGTCTCACTTACAGAGAGATTTCAATACCTAGGTTTTAAGATTCTTACTAGTCAGATATATTCTTGGGCGGTGAATAGGGGGTGTTGGGTCCCGTTCACTGACCAAGGAGTAGGTCTTGTCTATTACATATTGGGTTTATGGAACGGTATCTGAGCTAATTTGAAACCCTTGTTTTATGCATCACCCCACCTCACTTTTCCCGTTAAGCAGCCATAGTGTGTTTTCTAAACGTGTGACTCTCTTCTGTTTTGTAATTCAGTTCAAGTGTAGCGGTTTTTACATTCCCTCTATAAGTGATATCTTATGATAAGTGTCTTTTTCTGTGTGACTTATTCCACGTAGAATCGTCGTACCTAAATCCACTCATCATGCTGCTACTAGGCTTATGACGTTGATTTCATGGCTGAGTGATATTCCATTGTACATAAGGACCACAACTTCTTTATCCATTTTTCTGTTTCCTGGGATATTTAAGGTGTAACGAAGTGGAGGTTCTTGCCAACAGAGCAGCCCTAAACTTTGGGGTGCCTGTGTCTTGCTGATTTTTAGTTTTCGCAATTTATACGCCCATGATTGGAAGTGCCCTATGCTCTCTAAGTTGAGTTTTTTAGATGTTTCAAGACACACCGTACACCTCTCCAGAGTGGCTGTTGGCAATTTACATCCCGCCCATCAGCGTAGCAAGGCTCCCGTTTCTCCATGGCCTGTCCTGCATTTCTGGTTTTGACACTTTATTCAGCATGGCCCTTTTGACCGATGGGAAGCGAGACTTCTTTGTAGCGCTGATTTGCCTTTCCAGGTTGCTTGGTTGGCCAAAAAGGGCGTATGCGTTTTTTCCTGAATATATTCAGGAAAAAATGCATACGCCCTTTTTGGCCAAGGGCATCATTGTCGAGGTTTTGCCGCTTTTCCTGTGCTTTAAAGGCGATTCGAATCTCCGTCCTGAAATCTGTTTCCTGCAATTCTGCCTAGCTTTCAAATCCTCTTCGTTGCCTTCCTTCAATATATTTGTGGACGAGAGTTATCATTTATAACTCTGCAGGTTTTTGAATTGCAGTGCCCCTGAGCTCCATTTTTCAACTCGCTTTCTTGGGAGCTGGCCGCAGAAGCACAGGATTGCTTCAGGCCCTATTCTGCTACCCGGCGGCAGGCTGAGCCTGTGGTTAGTTCTTCTTCCTGATGGGAAAAATAGAGTGACCTGTGCCTGTCCCAACACCTAGAGCTAGTCTCTCATTGGTTCCCTCTCTTCCCGTTCATCCTCAGGACAAATTGCAACCTGTATGGGACACGAGGTTAAAGGGGCTGATTCTCCAAGGAGGGAGATTGCTCGGAAAGCGGCTGGAATGGCGAATCTGAGCAGAAGGAGATGAGAAATGAGGTGCGTTTTAGAAACCTTTCCCGATCACACGGTGTACCATCTTCTGGGTTTCTCATGCATGTTTTCGATGTAGGAAGATGCCCTTGAACCTGGAGATTTGGGACCCATGGGATGGGTACCACGCAGTATTACTTTAAAGCGTCTGCATTTGCTCACCCAACCTCACCAAACCTCTCAGCCCCAAGAGTGTCCACCCTTATGTCTCAATCAGCTCTGGGTCTAGATATGGTCAACCCAGGTGGCATCACAGCCCTTGAACAAATTTTGTAAGAATTTCTCTCTCTTTCACTGTCTTTGTTTCACGGGTTTTTAAAAGTAATTGATTTTTATAATGGGGTTTAGCTGCTTTTCAGTGCTGTGTTTATGCCTCTTTACACCCACTTGACTCACTTACAGAGAAATATGAACACATAGGTTTTAAGATTCTTACTAGTCAGATATATTCTTGGGCGGTGAATAGGAGGTGTTGGGTCCCGTTCACTGAGCAAGGAGTAGGTCTTGTCTATTACATATTGGGTTTATGGAACGGTATCTGAGCTAATTTGAAACCCTTGTTTTATGCATCACCCCACCTCACCTTTCCCGTTAAGCAGACATAGTGTGTTTTCTAAACGAGTGACTCTCTTCTGTTTTGTAATTCAGTTCAAGTGTAGCGGTTTTTGCATTCCCTCTGTAAGTGATATGATAAGTGTCTTTTTCTATGTGACTTATTTCACGTAGAATCGTCGTACCTAAATCCACTCATCATTCTGCTACGAGCCTTATGACGTTGATTTCATGGCTGAGTGATATTCCATTGTACATAAGGACCACAACTTCTTTATCCATTTTTTTCTTTCCTGGGATATTTAAGGTGTAACGAAGTGGAGGTTCTTGTCAACAGAGCAGCCCTAAACTTTGGGGTGCCTGTGTCTTGCTGATTTTTAGTTTTCCCAATTTATACGCCCACGAGTGGAAGTGCCCTATGCTCTCTAAGCTGAGTTTTTTAGATGTTTCAAGACACACCGTACACTTCTCCAGAGTGGCTGTTGGCAATTTACATCCCGCCCATCAGCGTAGCAATGCTCCCGTTTCTCCTTGGCGTGTCCTGCATTTCTGGTTTTGACACTTTATTCAGCATGGCCCTTTTCACCGATGGGAAGCGAGACTTCTTTGTAGCGCTGATTTGCCTTTCCAGGTTGCTTGGTTGGCCAAAAAGGGCGTATGCGTTTTTTCCTGAATATATTCAGGAAAAACGCATACGCCCTTTTTGGCCAAGGGCATCATTGTCGAGGTTTTGCCGCTTTCCCTGTGCTTTAAAGGCGATTCGAATCTCCCTCCTGAAATCTGTTTCCTGCAAATCCGCCTTGCTTTCAAATCCTCTTCGTTGCCTTCCCTCAATATATTAGTGGACGAGAGTTATCATTTATAACTCTGCAGGTTTGTGAATTGCAGTGCCCCTGAGCTCCATTTTTCAACTCACTTTCTTGGGAGCTGGCCGCAGAAGCGCAGGATTGCTTCAGGCCCTATTCTGCTTCCGGGCGGCAGGCTGAGCCTGTGGTTAATTCTTCTTCCTGATGCGAAAATAGAGTGACCTGTGCCTGTCCCAACACCTAGAGGTAGTCTCTCATTGGTTCCCCCTCTTCCCGTTCATCCTCAGGACAAATTGCAACCTGTACGGAACAGGAGGTTAAAGGTGCTGATTCTCCAAGGAGGGAGATTGCTAGGAAAGCGGCTGGAATGGCGAACCCGAGCACAAGGAGATGAGAAATGAGGTGCGTTTTAGAAACCTTTCCCGATCACACGGTGTACCATCTTCTGGGTTTCTCATGCATGTTTTCGATGTAGGAAGATGCCCTTGAACCTGGAGATTTGGGACCCATGGGATGGGTACCACGCAGTATTATTTTAAAGCGTCTGCGTTTGCTCACCCAACCTCACCAAACCTCTCAGCCACAAGAGTGTCCACCCTTATGTCTCAATCAGCTCTGGGTCTAGATATGGTCAACCCAGGTGGCATCACAGCCCTTGAACGAATTTTGTAAGAATTTCTCTCTCTTTCACTGTCTTTGTTTCACGGGTTTTTAAAAGTAATTGATTTTTATAATGGGGTTTAGCTGCTTTTCAGTGCTGTGTTTATGCCGCTTTACACCCACTTGACTCACTTACAGAGAGATTTCAATACCTAGGTTTTAAGATTCTTACTAGTCAGATATATTCTTGGGCGGTGAATAGGGGGTGTTGGGTCCCGTTCACTGACCAAGGAGTAGGTCTTGTCTATTACATATTGGGTTTATGGAACGGTATCTGAGCTAATTTGAAACCCTTGTTTTATGCATCACCCCACCTCACTTTTCCCGTTAAGCAGCCATAGTGTGTTTTCTAAACGTGTGACTCTCTTCTGTTTTGTAATTCAGTTCAAGTGTAGCGGTTTTTACATTCCCTCTATAAGTGATATCTTATGATAAGTGTCTTTTTCTGTGTGACTTATTCCACGTAGAATCGTCGTACCTAAATCCACTCATCATGCTGCTACTAGGCTTATGACGTTGATTTCATGGCTGAGTGATATTCCATTGTACATAAGGACCACAACTTCTTTATCCATTTTTCTGTTTCCTGGGATATTTAAGGTGTAACGAAGTGGAGGTTCTTGTCAACAGAGCAGCCCTAAACTTTGGGGTGCCTGTGTCTTGCTGATTTTTAGTTTTCCCAATTTATACGCCCACGAGTGGAAGTGCCCTATGCTCTCTAAGCTGAGTTTTTTAGATGTTTCAAGACACACCGTACACTTCTCCAGAGTGGCTGTTGGCAATTTACATCCCGCCCATCAGCGTAGCAATGCTCCCGTTTCTCCATGGCGTGTCCTGCATTTCTGGTTTTGACACTTTATTCAGCATGGCCCTTTTCACCGATGGGAAGCGAGACTTCTTTGTAGCACTGATTTGCCTTTCCAGGTTGCTTGGTTGGCCAAAAAGGGCGTATGCGTTTTTTCCTGAATATATTCAGGAAAAAACGCATACGCCCTTTTTGGCCAAGGGCATCATTGTCGAGGTTTTGCCGCTTTCCCTGTGCTTTAAAGGCGATTCGAATCTCCCTCCTGAAATCTGTTTCCTGCAAATCCGCCTTGCTTTCAAATCCTCTTCATTGCCTTCCCTCAATATATTAGTGGACGAGAGTTATCATTTATAACTCTGCATGTTTGTGAATTGCAGTGCCCCTGAGCTCCATTTTTCAACTCGCTTTCTTGGGAGCTGGCCACAGAAGCGCAGGATTGCTTCAGGCCCTATTCTGCTTCCGGGCGGCAGGCTGAGCCTGTGGTTAATTCTTCTTCCTGATGCGAAAATAGAGTGACCTGTGCCTGTCCCAACACCTAGAGGTAGTCTCTCATTGGTTCCCCCTCTTCCCGTTCATCCTCAGGACAAATTGCAACCTTTACGGAACACGAGGTTAAAGGTGCTGATTCTCCAAGGAGGGAGATTGCTAGGAAAGCGGCTGGAATGGCGAACCCGAGCACAAGGAGATGAGAAATGAGGTGCGTTTTAGAAACCTTTCCCGATCACACGGTGTACCATCTTCTGGGTTTCTCATGCATGTTTTCGATGTAGGAAGATGCCCTTGAACCTGGAGATTTGGGACCCATGGGATGGGTACCATGCAGTATTACTTTAAAGCGTCTGCGTTTGCTCACCCAACCTCACCAAACCTCTCAGCCACAAGAGTGTCCACCCTTATGTCTCAATCAGCTCTGGGTCTAGATATGGTCAACCCAGGTGGCATCACAGCCCTTGAACGAATTTTGTAAGAATTTCTCTCTCTTTCACTGTCTTTGTTTCACGGGTTTTTAAAAGTAATTGATTTTTATAATGGGGTTTAGCTGCTTTTCAGTGCTGTGTTTATGCCGCTTTACACCCACTTGACTCACTTACAGAGAGATTTCAATACCTAGGTTTTAAGATTCTTACTAGTCAGATATATTCTTGGGCGGTGAATAGGGGGTGTTGGGTCCCGTTCACTGACCAAGGAGTAGGTCTTGTCTATTACATATTGGGTTTATGGAACGGTATCTGAGCTAATTTGAAACCCTTGTTTTATGCATCACCCCACCTCACTTTTCCCGTTAAGCAGCCATAGTGTGTTTTCTAAACGTGTGACTCTCTTCTGTTTTGTAATTCAGTTCAAGTGTAGCGGTTTTTACATACCCTCTATAAGTGATATCTTATGATAAGTGTCTTTTTCTGTGTGACTTATTCCACGTAGAATCGTCGTACCTAAATCCACTCATCATGCTGCTACTAGGCTTATGACGTTGATTTTATGGCTGAGTGATATTCCATTGTACATAAGGACCACAACTTCTTTATCCATTTTTCTGTTTCCTGGGATATTTAAGGTGTAACGAAGTGGAGGTTCTTGCCAACAGAGCAGCCCTAAACTTTGGGGTGCCTGTGTCTTGCTGATTTTTAGTTTTCGCAATTTATACGCCCATGATTGGAAGTGCCCTATGCTCTCTAAGTTGAGTTTTTTAGATGTTTCAAGACACACCGTACACCTCTCCAGAGTGGCTGTTGGCAATTTACATCCCGCCCATCAGCGTAGCAAGGCTCCCGTTTCTCCATGGCCTGTCCTGCATTTCTGGTTTTGACACTTTATTCAGCATGGCCCTTTTGACCGATGGGAAGCGAGACTTCTTTGTAGCGCTGATTTGCCTTTCCAGGTTGCTTGGTTGGCCAAAAAGGGCGTATGCGTTTTTTCCTGAATATATTCAGGAAAAAACGCATACGCCCTTTTTGGCCAAGGGCATCATTGTCGAGGTTTTGCCGCTTTTCCTGTGCTTTAAAGGCGATTCGAATCTCCGTCCTGAAATCTGTTTCCTGCAATTCTGCCTAGCTTTCAAATCCTCTTCGTTGCCTTCCTTCAATATATTTGTGGACGAGAGTTATCATTTATAACTCAGCAGGTTTTTGAATTGCAGTGCCCCTGAGCTCCATTTTTCAACTCGCTTTCTTGGGAGCTGGCCGCAGAAGCACAGGATTGCTTCAGGCCCTATTCTGCTACCCGGCGGCAGGCTGAGCCTGTGGTTAGTTCTTCTTCCTGATGGGAAAAATAGAGTGACCTGTGCCTGTCCCAACACCTAGAGCTAGTCTCTCATTGGTTCCCTCTCTTCCCGTTCATCCTCAGGACAAATTGCAACCTGTATGGGACACGAGGTTAAAGGGGCTGATTCTCCAAGGAGGGAGATTGCTCGGAAAGCGGCTGGAATGGCGAATCTGAGCAGAAGGAGATGAGAAATGAGGTGCGTTTTAGAAACATTTCCCGATCACACGGTGTACCATCTTCTGGGTTTCTCATGCATGTTTTCGATGTAGGAAGATGCCCTTGACCCTGGAGATTTGGGACCCATGGGATGGGTACCACGCAGTATTACTTTAAAGCGTCTGCATTTGCTCACCCAACCTCACCAAACCTCTCAGCGCCAAGAGTGTCCACCCTTATGTCTCAATCAGCTCTGGGTCTAGATATGGTCAACCCAGGTGGCATCACAGCCCCTGACCGAATTTTGTAAGAATTTCTCTCTCTTTCACTGTCTTTGTTTCACGGGTTTTTAAAAGTAATTGATTTTTATAATGGGGTTTAGCTGCTTTTCAGTGCTGTGTTTATGCCGCTTTACACCCACTTGATTCACTTACAGAGAGATTTCAATACCTAGGTTTTAAGATTCTTACTAGTCAGATATATTCTTGGGCGGTGAATAGGGGGTGTTGGGTCCCGTTCACTGAGCAAGGAGTAGGTCTTGTCTATTACATATTGGGTTTATGGAACGGTATCTGAGCTAATTTGAAACCCTGGTTTTATGCATCACCCCACCTCACCTTTCCCGTTAAGCAGACATAGTGTGTTTTCTAAACGTGTGACTCTCTTCTGTTTTGTAATTCAGTTCAAGTGTAGCGGTTTTTGCATTCCCTCTATAAGTGATATGATAAGTGTCTTTTTCTATGTGACTTATTTCACGTAGAATCGTCGTACCTAAATCCACTCATCATTCTGCTACGAGCCTTATGACGTTGATTTCATGGCTGAGTGATATTCCATTGTACATAAGGACCACAACTTCTTTATCCATTTTTCTCTTTCCTGGGATATTTAAGGTGTAACGAAGTGGAGGTTCTTGTCAACAGAGCTGCCCTAAACTTTGGGATGCCTGTGTCTTGCTGATTTTTAGTTTTCCCAATTTATACGCCCATGAGTGGAAGTGCCCTATGCTCTCTAAGCTGAGTTTCTTAGATGTTTCAAGACACACCGTACACTTCTCCAGAGTGGCTGTTGGCAATTTACATCCCGCCCATCAGCGTAGCAAGGCTCCCGTTTCTCCATGGCCTGTCCTGCATTACTGGTTGTGACACTTTATTCAGCATGGTCCTTTTGACCGATGGGAAGTGAGACTTCTTTGTAGCGCTGATTTGCCTTTCTAGGTTGCTTGGTTGGCCAAAAAGGGCGTATGCGTTTTTTCCTGAATATATTCAGGAAAAAACGCATACGCCCTTTTTGGCCAAGGGCATCATTGTCGAGGTTTTGCCGTTTTCCTGTGCTTTAAAGGCGATTCGAATCTCCCTCCTGAAATCTGTTTCCTGCAATTCTGCCTTGCTTTCAAATCCTCTTCGTTGCCTTCCCTCAATATATTTGTGGACGAGAGTTATCATTTATAACTCTGCAGGTTTGTGAATTGCAGTGCCCCTGAGCTCCATTTTTCAACTCGCTTTCTTGGGAGCTTGCTGCAAAAGCGCAGGATTGCTTCAGGCCCTATTCTGCTTCCGGGTGGCAGGCTGAGCCTGTGGTTAATTCTTCTTCCTGATGGGAAAATAGAGTGACCTGTGCCTGTCCCAAGACCTAGAGCTAGTCTGTCATTGGTTCCCCCTCTTCCCGGTCATCCTCAGGGCAAATTGCAACCTGTACGGAACAGGAGGTTAAAGGTGCTGATTCTCCAAGGAGGGAGAATACTAGGAAAGCGGCTGGAATGGCCAACCCGAGCACAAGGAGATGAGAAATGAGGTGCGTTTTAGAAACCTTTCCCGAGCACACGGTGTCCCATCTTCTGGGTTTCTCATGCATGTTTTCGATGTAGGAAGATGCCCTTGAACCTGGAGATTTGGGATCCATGGGATGGGTACCACGCAGTATTACTTTAAAGGGTCTGCGTTTGCTCACCCACCCTCACCAAACCTCTCAGCCCAAGAGTGTCCCCCTTATGTCTCAATCAGCTGTGGGTCTAGATACGGTCAATCAAGGTGGCATCACAGCCACTGACCGAATTTTGTAAGAATTTCTCTCTCTTTCACTGTCTTTGTTTCACGGGTTTTTAAAAGTAATTGATTTTTATAATGGGGTTTAGCTGCTTTTAAGTGCTGTGTTTATGCCTCTTTACACGCACTTGACTCACTTACAGAGAGATTTCAATACATAGGTTTTAAGATTCTTACTAGTCAGATATATTCTTGGGCGGTGAATTGGGGGTGTTGATTCCCGTTCACTGAGCAAGGAGTAGGTCTTGTCTATTACATATTGGGTTTATGGAACGGTATCTGAGCTAATTTGAAACCCTGGTTTTATGCATCACCCCACCTCACCTTTCCCGTTAAGCAGACATAGTGTGTTTTCTAAACGTGTGACTCTCTTCTGTTTTGTAATTCAGTTCAAGTGTAGCGGTTTTTACATTCCCTCTATAAGTGATATCTTATGATAAGTGTCTTTTTCTATGTGACTTATTTTACGTAGAATCGTCGTACCTAAATCCACTCATCATGCTGCTACGAGCCTTATGACGTAGATTTCATGGCTGAGTGATATTCCATTGTACATAAGGACCACAACTTCTTTATCCATTTTTCTCTTTCCTGGGATATTTAAGGTGTAACGAAGTGGAGGTTCTTGCCAACAGAGCAGCCCTAAACTTTGGGGTGCCTGTGTGTTGCTGACTTTTAGTTTTCCCAATTTATACACCCATGAGTGGAAGTGCCCTATGCTCTCTAAGCTGAGTTTCTTAGATATTTCAGGACACACCGTACACTTCTCCAGAGTGGCTGTTGGCAATTTACATCTCGCCCATCAGCGTAGCAAGGCTCCCGTTTCTCCATGGCCTGTCCTGTATTTCTGGTTTTGACACTTTATTCAGCATGGCCCTTTTGACCGATGGGAAGTGAGAGTTCTTTGTAGCGCTGATTTGCCTTTCCAGGTTGCTTGGTTGGGCAAAAAGAGCGTATGCGTTTTTTCCTGAATATATTCAGGAAAAAACGCATACGCCCTTTTTGGCCAAGGGCATCATTGTCGAGGTTTTGCCGCTTTTCCTGGGCTTTAAAGGCGATTCGAATCTCCCTCCTGAAATCTGTTTCCTGCAATTCTGCCTTGCTTTCAAATCCTCTTTGTTGCCTTCCCTCAATATATTTGTGGACGAGAGTTATCATTTATAACTCTGCAGGTTTGTGAATTGCAGTGCCCCTGAGCTCCATTTTTCAAATTGCTTCCTTGGGAGCTGGCCGCAAAAGCGCAGGATTGCTTCAGGCCCTATTCTGCTTCGGGGCGGCAGGCTGAGCCTGTGGTTAATTCTTCTTCCTGATGAGAAAATAGAGTGACCTGCGCCTCTCCCAACACCTAGAGCTAGTCTCTCATTGGTTACCCCTCTTCCCCTTCATCCTCAGGACAAATTGCAACCTGTACAGAACAGAAGGTTAAAGGTGCTGATTCTGCAAGGAGGGAGATTGCTAGGAAAGCGGCTGGAATGGCGAACCCGAGCACAAGGAGATGAGAAATGAGGTGCGTTTTAGAAAGCTTTCCCGAGCACACGGTGTCCCATCTTCTGGGTTTCTCATGCATGTTTTCGATGTAGGAAGATGCCCTTGAACCTGGAGATTTGGGACCCATGGGATGGGTACCACGCAGTATTACTTTAAAGGGTCTGCGTTTGCTCACCCACCCTCACCAAACCTCTCAGCCCAAGAGTGTCCCCCTTATGTCTCAATCAGCTGTGGGTCTAGATACGGTCAATCCAGGTGGCATCACAGCCCCTGACCGAATTTTGTAAGAATTTCTCTCTCTTTCACTGTCTTTGTTTCACGGGTTTTTAAAAGTAATTGATTTTTATAATGGGGTTTAGCTGCTTTTCAGTGCTGTGTTTATGCTGGTTTACACTCACTTGACCCCCTTACAGAGAGATTTCAATACATAGGTTTTAAGATTCTTACTAGTCAGATATATTCTTGGGCGGTGAATAGGAGGTGTTGGGTCCCGTTCACTGAGCAAGGAGTAGGTCTTGTCTATTACATATTGGGTTTATGGAACGGTTTCTGAGCTAATTTGTAACCCTTGTTTTATGCATCACCCCACCTCACCTTTCCCGTTAAGCAACCATAGTGTGTTTTCTAAACGTGTGACTCTCTTCTGTTTTGTAATTCAGTTCAAGTGTATCGGTTTTTACATTCTCTCTATAAGTGATATCTTATCAAAAGTGTCTTTTTCTGTGTGACTTATTTCATGTAGAATCGTCGTACCTAAATCCACTCATCATGCTGCTACGAGCCTTATGACGTAGATTTCATGGCTGAGTGATATTCCATTGTACATAAGGACCACAACTTCTTTATCCATTTTTTTCTTTCCTGGGATATTTAAGGTGTAACGAAGTGGAGGTTCTTGTCAACAGAGCAGCCCTAAACTTTGGGGTGCCTGTGTCTTGCTGATTTTTAGTTTTCCCAATTTATACGCCCATGAGTGGAAGTGCCCTATGCTCTCTAAGCTGAGTTTTTTAGATGTTTCAGGACACACCGTACACTTCTCCAGAGTGGCTGTTGGCAATTTACATCCCGCCCATCAGCGTAGCAAGGCTCCCGTTTCTCCATGGCCTGTCCTGCATTTCTGGTTTTGACACTTTATTCAGCATGGCCCTTTTGACCGATGGGAAGCGAGACTTCTTTGTAGCGCTGATTTGCCTTTCTAGGTTGCTTGGTTGGCCAAAAAGGGCGTATGCGTTTTTTCCTGAATATATTCAGGAAAAAACGCATACGCCCTTTTTGGCCAAGGGCATCATTGTCGAGGTTTTGCCGCTTTTCCTGTGCTTTAAAGGCGATTCGAATCTCCCTCCTGAAATCTGTTTCCTGCAATTCTGCCTTGCTTTCAAATCCTCTTCGTTGCCTTCCCTCAATATATTTGTGGACGAGAGTTATCATTTATAACTCTGCAGGTTTGTGAATTGTAGTGCCCCTGAGCTCCATTTTTCAACTCGCTTTCTTGGGAGCTGGCCGCAAAAGCGCAGGATTGCTTCAGGCCCTATTCTGCTTCCGGGCGGCAGGCTGAGCCTGTGGTTAATTCTTCTTCCTGATGGGAAAATAGAGTGACCTGTGCCTGTCCCAAGACCTAGAGCTAGTCTCTCATTGGTTCCCCCTCTTCCCGTTCCTCCTCAGGACAAATTGCAACCTGTACGGAACAGGAGGTTAAAGGTGCTGATTCTCCAAGGAGGGAGATTGCTAGGAAAGCGACTGGAATGGCGAACCCGAGGACAAGGAGATGAGAAATGAGGTGCGTTTTAGAAACCTTTCCCGATCACACGGTGTAACATCTTCTGGGTTTCTCATGCATGTTTTCGATGTAGGAAGATGCCCTTGAACCTGGAGATTTGGGACCCATGGGATGGGTACCACGCAGTATTACTTTAAAGGGTCTGCGTTTGCTCACCCAACCTCACCAAACCTCTCAGCCCCAGGAGTGTCCACCCTTATGTCTCAATCAGTTGTGGGTCTAGATATGGTCAACCCAGGTGGCATCACAGCCCCTGAACGAATTTTGTAAGAATTTCTCTCTCTTTCACTGTCTTTGTTTCACGGGTTTTAAAAAGTAATTGATTTTTATAATGGGGTTTAGCTGCTTTTCACTGCTGTGTTTATGCCGCTTTACACCCACTTGAGTCACTTACAGAGAGATATCAACACATAGGTTTTAAGATTCTTACTAGGCCGATATATTCTTGGGCGGTGAATAGGGGGTGTTGAGTCCCGTTCACTGAGCAAGGAGTAGGTCTTGTCTATTACATATTGGGTTTATGGAACGGTATCTGAGCTAATTTGAAACCCTTGTTTTATGCATCACCCCACCTCACCTTTCCCGTTAAGCAGCCATAGTGTGTTTTCTAAACGTGTGACTCTCTTCTGTTTTGTAATTCAGTTCAAGTGTAGCGGTTTTTACATTCCCTCTGTAAGTGATATCTTATGATAAGTGTCTTTTTCTGTGTGACTTATTTCACGTAGAATCGTCGTACCTAAATCCACTCATCATGCTGCTACGAGCCGTATGACGTAGATTTCATGGCTGAGTGATATTCCATTGTACATAAGGACCACAACTTCTTTATCCATTTTTCTCTTTCTTGGGATATTTAAGGTGTGACGAAGTGGAGGTTCTTGTCAACAGAGCAGCCCTAAACTTTGGGGTGCCTGTGTCTTGCTGATTTTTAGTTTTCCCAATTTATAGGCCCACGAGTGGAAGTGCCCTATGCTCTCTAAGCTGAGTTTTTTAGATGTTTCAAGACACACCGTACACCTCTCCAGAGTGGCTGTTGGCAATTTACATCCTGCCCATCAGCGTAGCAAGGCTCCCGTTTCTCCATGGCCTGTCCTGCATTTCTCGTTTTGACACTTTTTGCAGCATGGCCCTTTTCACCGATGGGAAGCGAGACTTCTTTGTAGCGCTGATTTGCCTTTCCAGGTTGCTTGGTTGGCCAAAAAGGGCGTATGCGTTTCTTCCTGAATATATTCAGGAAAAAACGCATACGCCCTTTTTGGCCAAGGGCATCATTGTCGAGGTTTTGCCGCTTTTCCTGTGCTTTAAAGGCGATTCGAATCCTCCTCCTGAAACCTGTTTCCTGCAATTCTGCCTTGCTTTCAAATCCTCTTCGTTGCCTTCCCTCAGTATATTTGTGGACGAGAGTTATCATTTATAACTCTGCAGGTTTGTGAATTGCAGTGCCCCTGAGCTCCATTTTTCAACTCACTTTCTTGGGAGCTGGCCGCAAATGTGCAGGATTGCTTCAGGCCCTATTCTCCTTAGGGGCGGCAGGCTGAGCCTGTGGTTAATTCTTCTTCCTGAAGGGAAAATAGAGTGACCTGTGCCTGTCCCAAGACCTAGAGCTAGTCTCTCATTGGTTCCCCCTCTTCCCGTTCCTCCTCAGGACAAATTGCAACGTGTACAGAACAGGAGGTTAAAGGTGCTGATTCTCCAAGGAGGGAGATTGCGAGGAAAGCGGCTGGAATGGCGAACCCGAGCACAAGGAGATGAGAAATGAGGTGCGTTTTAGAAGCCTTTCCCGATCACACGGTGTACCATCTTCTGGGTTTCTCATGCATGTTTTCGATGTAGGAAGATGCCCTTGAACCTGGAGATTTGGGACCCATGGGATGGGTACCACGCAGTATTACTTTCAAGAGTCTGCGTTTGCTCACCCAACCTCACCAAACCTCTCAGCCCTCAAAGGGGTCCACCCTTATGTCTCAATCAGCTGTGGGTCTAGATATGGTCAATCCAGGTGGCATCACAGCCCCTGAACGAATTTTCTAAGAATTTCTCTCTCTTTCACTGTCTTTGCTTCACGGGTTTTTAAAAGTAATTGATTTTTATAATGGGGTTACCTGCTTTTCAGTGCTGTGTTTATGCCGCTTTACACCCACTTGAGTCACTTACAGAGAAATATCAACACATAAGTTTTAAGATTCTTACTAGTCAGATATATTCTTGGGCGGTGAATAGGGGGTGTTGAGTCCCGTTCACTGAGCAAGGAGTAGGTCTTGTCTATTACATGTTGGGTTTATGGAACGGTATCTGAGCTAATTTGAAACCCTTGTTTTATGCATCACCCACCTCACCTTTCCCGTTAAGCAGCCATAGTGTGTTTTCTAAACGTGTGACTCTCTTCTGTTTTGTAATTCAGTTCAAGTGTAGCGGTTTTTACATTCCCTCTGTAAGTGATATCTTATGATAAGTGTCGTTTTCTGTGTGACTTATTTCACGTAGAATCGTCGTACCTAAATCCACTCATCATGCTGCTACGAGCCGTATGACGTAGTTTTCATGGCTGAGTGATATTCCATTGTACATAAGAACCACAACTTCTTTATCCATTTTTCTCTTTCTTGGGATATTTAAGGTGTGACGAAGTGGAGGTTCTTGTCAACAGAGCAGCCCTAAACTTTGTGGTGCCTGTGTCTTGCTGATTTTTAGTTTTCCCAATTTATACGCCCATGAGTGGAAGTGCCCTATGCTCTCTAAGCTGAGTTTTTTAGATGTTTCAAGACACACCGTACACCTCTCCAGAGTGGCTGTTGGCAATTTACATCCCGCCCATCAGCGTAGCAAGGCTCCCGTTTCGCCATGGCCTGTCCTGCATTGCTGGTTTTGACATTTTATTCAGCATGGCCCTTTTGACCGATGGGAAGCGAGACTTCTTTGTAGCGCTGATTTGCCTTTCCAGGTTGCTTGGTTGGCCAAAAAGGGCGTATGCGTTTTTTCCTGAATATATTCAGGAAAAAACGCATACGCCCTTTTTGGCCAAGGGCATCATTGTCGAGGTTTTGCCGCTTTTCCTGTGCTTTAAAGGCGATTCAAATCCTCCTCCTGAAACCTGTTTCCTGCAATTCTGCCTTGCTTTCAAATCCTCTTCGTAGGCTTCCCTCAGTATATTTGTGGACGAGAGTTATCATTTATAACTCTGCAGGTTTGTGAATTGCAGTGCCCCTGAGCTCCATTTTTCAACTCGCTTTCTTGGGAGCTGGCCGCAAATGTGCAGGATTGCTTCAGGCCCTATTCTCCTTAGGGGCGGCAGGCTGAGCCTGTGGTTAATTCTTCTTCCTGAAGGGAAAATAGAGTGACCTGTGCCTGTCCCAAGACCTAGAGCTAGTCTCTCATTGGTTCCCCCTCTTCCCGTTCCTCCTCAGGACAAATTGCAACGTGTACAGAACAGGAGGTTAAAGGTGCTGATTCTCCAAAGAGGGAGATTGCGAGGAAAGCGGCTGGAATGGCGAACCCGAGCACAAGGAGATGAGAAATGAGGTGCGTTTTAGAAGCCTTTCCCGATCACACGGTGTACCATCTTCTGGGTTTCTCATGCATGTTTTCGATGTAGGAAGATGCCCTTGAACCTGGAGATTTGGGACCCATGGGATGGGTACCACGCAGTATTACTTTAAAGAGTCTGCGTTTGCTCACCCAACCTCACCAAACCTCTCAGCCCTCAAAGGGGTCCACCCTTATGTCTCAATCAGCTGTGGGTCTAGATATGGTCAATCCAGGTGGCATCACAGCCCCTGAACGAATTTTCTAAGAATTTCTCTCTCTTTCACTGTCTTTGTTTCACGGGTTTTTAAAAGTAATTGATTTTTATAATGGGGTTTAGCTGCTTTTCAGTGCTGTGTTTATGCCGCTTTACACCCACTTGACTCACTTACAGAGAGATATCAACACATAAGTTTTAAGATTCTTACTAGTCAGATATATTCTTGGGCGGTGAATAGGGGGTGTTGAGTCCCGTTCACTGAGCAAGGAGTAGGTCTTGTCTATTACATATTGGGTTTATGGAACGGTATCTGAGCTAATTTGAAACCCTGGTTTTATGCATCACCCCACCTCACTTTTCCCGTTAAGCAGCCATAGTGCGTTTTCTAAACGTGTGACTCTCTTCTGTTTTGTATTTCAGTTCAAGTGTAGCGGTTTTTACATTCCCTCTATAAGTGATATCTTATGATAAGTGTCTTTTTCTGTGTGACTTATTTCACGTAGAATCGTCATACCTAAATCCACTCATCATGCTGCTACGAGCCTTATGACGTAGATTTCATGGCTGAGTGATATTCCATTGTACATAAGGACCACAACTTCTTTATCCATTTTTCTCTTTCCTGGGATATTTAAGGTGTAACGAAGTGGAGGTTCTTGTCAACAGAGCTGCCCTAAACTTTGGGGTGCCTGTGTCTTGCTGATTTTTAGTTTTCCCAATTTATACGCCCATGAGTGGAAGTGCCCTATGCTCTCTAAGCTGAGTTTCTTAGATGTTTCAAGAAACACCGTACACTTCTCCAGAGTGGCTGTTGGCAATTTACATCCCGCCCATCAGCGTAGCAAGGCTCCCGTTTCTCCATGGCCTGTCCTGCATTACTGGTTGTGACACTTTATTCAGCATGGTCCTTTTGACCGATGGGAAGTGAGACTTCTTTGTAGCGCTGATTTGCCTTTCTAGGTTGCTTGGTTGGCCAAAAAGGGCGTATGCGTTTTTTCCTGAATATATTCAGGAAAAAACGCATACGCCCTTTTTGGCCAAGGGCATCATTGTCGAGGTTTTGCCGTTTTCCTGTGCTTTAAAGGCGATTCGAATCTCCCTCCTGAAATCTGTTTCCTGCAATTCTGCCTTGCTTTCAAATCCTCTTCGTTGCCTTCCCTCAATATATTTGTGGACGAGAGTTATCATTTATAACTCTGCAGGTTTGTGAATTGCAGTGCCCCTGAGCTCCATTTTTCAACTCGCTTTCTTGGGAGCTTGCCGCAAAAGCGCAGGATTGCTTCAGGCCCTATTCTGCTTCCGGGTGGCAGGCTGAGCCTGTGGTTAATTCTTCTTCCTGATGGGAAAATAGAGTGACCTGTGCCTGTCCCAAGACCTAGAGCTAGTCTGTCATTGGTTCCCCCTCTTCCCGGTCATCCTCAGGACAAATTGCAACCTGTACGGAACAGGAGGTTAAAGGTGCTGATTCTCCAAGGAGGGAGAATACTAAGAAAGCGGCTGGAATGGCCAACCCGAGCACAAGGAGATGAGAAATGAGGTGCGTTATAGAAACCTTTCCCGAGCACACGGTGTCCCATCTTCTGGGTTTGTCATGCATGTTTTCGATGTAGGAAAATGCCCTTGAACCTGGAGATTTGGGACCCATGGGATGGGAACCACGCAGTATTACTTTAAAGGGTCTGCGTTTCCTCACCCAATCTCACCGAACCTCTCAGCCCCAAGAGTGTCCGCCCTTATGTCTCAATCAGCTCTGGGTCTAGATATGGTCAACCCAGGTGGCATCACAGCCCCTGAACGAATTTTGTAAGAATTTCTCTCTCTTTCACTGTCTTTGTTTCACGGGTTGTTAAAAGTAATTGATTTTTATAATGGGGTTTAGCTGCTTTTCAGTGCTGTGTTTATGCCGCTTTACACCCACTTGACTCACTTACAGAGAGATTTCAATACATAGGTTTTAAGATTCTTACTAGTCAGATATATTCTTGGGCGGTGAATTGGGGGTGTTGATTCCCGTTCACTGAGCAAGGAGTAGGTCTTGTCTATTACATATTGGGTTTATGGAACGGTATCTGAGCTAATTTGAAACCCTGGTTTTATGCATCACCCCACCTCACCTTTCCCGTTAAGCAGATATAGTGTGTTTTCTAAACGTGTGACTCTCTTCTGTTTTGTAATTCAGTTCAAGTGTAGCGGTTTTTACATTCCCTCTATAAGTGATATCTTATGATAAGTGTCTTTTTCTATGTGACTTATTTTACGTAGAATCGTCGTACCTAAATCCACTCATCATGCTGCTACGAGCCTTATGACGTAGATTTCATGGCTGAGTGATATTCCATTGTACATAAGGACCACAACTTCTTTATCCATTTTTCTCTTTCCTGGGATATTTAAGGTGTAACGAAGTGGAGGTTCTTGCCAACAGAGCAGCCCTAAACTTTGGGGTGCCTGTGTGTTGCTGACTTTTAGTTTTCCCAATTTATACACCCATGAGTGGAAGTGCCCTATGCCCTCTAAGCTGAGTTTCTTAGATATTTTAGGACACACCGTACACTTCTCCAGAGTGGCTGTTGGCAATTTACATCTCGCCCATCAGCGTAGCAAGGCTCCCGTTTCTCCATGGCCTGTCCTGTATTTCTGGTTTTGACACTTTATTCAGCATGGCCCTTTTGACCGATGGGAAGTGAGAGTTCTTTGTAGCGCTGATTTGCCTTTCCAGGTTGCTTGGTTGGGCAAAAAGAGCGTATGCGTTTTTTCCTGAATATATTCAGGAAAAAACGCATACGCCCTTTTTGGCCAAGGGCATCATTGTCGAGGTTTTGCCGCTTTTCCTGGGCTTTAAAGGCGATTCGAATCTCCCTCCTGAAATCTGTTTCCTGCAATTCTGCCTTGCTTTCAAATCCTCTTTGTTGCCTTCCCTCAATATATTTGTGGACGAGAGTTATCATTTATAACTCTGCAGGTTTGTGAATTGCAGTGCCCCTGAGCTCCATTTTTCAAATTGCTTCCTTGGGAGCTGGCCGCAAAAGCGCAGGATTGCTTCAGGCCCTATTCTGCTTCGGGGCGGCAGGCTGAGCCTGTGGTTAATTCTTCTTCCTGATGAGAAAATAGAGTGACCTGCGCCTCTCCCAACACCTAGAGCTAGTCTCTCATTGGTTACCCCTCTTCCCCTTCATCCTCAGGACAAATTGCAACCTGTACAGAACAGAAGGTTAAAGGTGCTGATTCTCCAAGGAGGGAGATTGCTAGGAAAGCGGCTGGAATGGCGAACCCGAGCACAAGGAGATGAGAAATGAGGTGCGTTTTAGAAAGCTTTCCCGAGCACACGGTGTCCCATCTTCTGGGTTTCTCATGCATGTTTTCGATGTAGGAAGATGCCCTTGAACCTGGAGATTTGGGACCCATGGGATGGGTACCACGCAGTATTAGTTTAAAGGGTCTGCGTTTGCTCACCCACCCTCACCAAACCTCTCAGCCCAAGAGTGTCCCCCTTATGTCTCAATCAGCTGTGGGTCTAGATACGGTCAATCCAGGTGGCATCACAGCCCCTGACCGAATTTTGTAAGAATTTCTCTCTCTTTCACTGTCTTTGTTTCACGGGTTTTTAAAAGTAATTGATTTTTATAATGGGGTTTAGCTGCTTTTCAGTGCTGTGTTTATGCTGGTTTACACTCACTTGACCCCCTTACAGAGAGATTTCAATACATAGGTTTTAAGATTCTTACTAGTCAGATATATTCTTGGGCGGTGAATAGGAGGTGTTGGGTCCCGTTCACTGAGCAAGGAGTAGGTCTTGTCTATTACATATTGGGTTTATGGAACGGTTTCTGAGCTAATTTGTAACCCTTGTTTTATGCATCACCCCACCTCACCTTTCCCGTTAAGCAACCATAGTGTGTTTTCTAAACGTGTGACTCTCTTCTGTTTTGTAATTCAGTTCAAGTGTATCGGTTTTTACATTCTCTCTATAAGTGATATCTTATCAAAAGTGTCTTTTTCTGTGTGACTTATTTCATGTAGAATCGTCGTACCTAAATCCACTCATCATGCTGCTACGAGCCTTATGACGTAGATTTCATGGCTGAGTGATATTCCATTGTACATAAGGACCACAACTTCTTTATCCATTTTTTTCTTTCCTGGGATATTTAAGGTGTAACGAAGTGGAGGTTCTTGTCAACAGAGCAGCCCTAAACTTTGGGGTGCCTGTGTCTTGCTGATTTTTAGTTTTCCCAATTTATACGCCCATGAGTGGAAGTGCCCTATGCTCTCTAAGCTGAGTTTTTTAGATGTTTCAGGACACACCGTACACTTCTCCAGAGTGGCTGTTGGCAATTTACATCCCGCCCATCAGCGTAGCAAGGCTCCCGTTTCTCCATGGCCTGTCCTGCATTTCTGGTTTTGACACTTTATTCAGCATGGCCCTTTTGACCGATGGGAAGAGAGACTTCTTTGTAGCGCTGATTTGCCTTTCTAGGTTGCTTGGTTGGCCAAAAAGGGCGTATGCGTTTTTTCCTGAATATATTCAGGAAAAAACGCATACGCCCTTTTTGGCCAAGGGCATCATTGTCGAGGTTTTGCCGCTTTTCCTGTGCTTTAAAGGCGATTCGAATCTCCCTCCTGAAATCTGTTTCCTGCAATTCTGCCTTGCTTTCAAATCCTCTTCGTTGCCTTCCCTCAATATATTTGTGGACGAGAGTTATCATTTATAACTCTGCAGGTTTGTGAATTGTAGTGCCCCTGAGCTCCATTTTTCAACTCGCTTTCTTGGGAGCTGGCCGCAAAAGCGCAGGATTGCTTCAGGCCCTATTCTGCTTCCGGGCGGCAGGCTGAGCCTGTGGTTAATTCTTCTTCCTGATGGGAAAATAGAGTGACCTGTGCCTGTCCCAAGACCTAGAGCTAGTCTCTCATTGGTTCCCCCTCTTCCCGTTCCTCCTCAGGACAAATTGCAACCTGTACGGAACAGGAGGTTAAAGGTGCTGATTCTCCAAGGAGGGAGATTGCTAGGAAAGCGACTGGAATGGCGAACCCGAGCACAAGGAGATGAGAAATGAGGTGCGTTTTAGAAACCTTACCCGATCACACGGTGTAACATCTTCTGGGTTTCTCATGCATGTTTTCGATGTAGGAAGATGCCCTTGAACCTGGAGATTTGGGACCCATGGGATGGGTACCACGCAGTATTACTTTAAAGGGTCTGCGTTTGCTCACCCAACCTCACCAAACCTCTCAGCCCCAGGAGTGTCCACCCTTATGTCTCAATCAGTTGTGGGTCTAGATATGGTCAACCCAGGTGGCATCACAGCCCCTGAACGAATTTTGTAAGAATTTCTCTCTCTTTCACTGTCTTTGTTTCACGGGTTTTAAAAAGTAATTGATTTTTATAATGGGGTTTAGCTGCTTTTCACTGCTGTGTTTATGCCGCTTTACACCCACTTGAGTCACTTACAGAGAGATATCAACACATAGGTTTTAAGATTCTTACTAGGCCGATATATTCTTGGGCGGTGAATAGGGTGTGTTGAGTCCCGTTCACTGAGCAAGGAGTAGGTCTTGTCTATTACATATTGGGTTTATGGAACGGTATCTGAGCTAATTTGAAACCCTTGTTTTATGCATCACCCCACCTCACCTTTCCCGTTAAGCAGCCATAGTGTGTTTTCTAAACGTGTGACTCTCTTCTGTTTTGTAATTCAGTTCAAGTGTAGCGGTTTTTACATTCCCTCTGTAAGTGATATCTTATGATAAGTGTCTTTTTCTGTGTGACTTATTTCACGTAGAATCGTCGTACCTAAATCCACTCATCATGCTGCTACGAGCCGTATGACGTAGATTTCATGGCTGAGTGATATTCCATTGTACATAAGGACCACAACTTCTTTATCCATTTTTCTCTTTCTTGGGATATTTAAGGTGTGACGAAGTGGAGGTTCTTGTCAACAGAGCAGCCCTAAACTTTGGGGTGCCTGTGTCTTGCTGATTTTTAGTTTTCCCAATTTATAGGCCCACGAGTGGAAGTGCCCTATGCTCTCTAAGCTGAGTTTTTTAGATGTTTCAAGACACACCGTACACCTCTCCAGAGTGGCTGTTGGCAATTTACATCCTGCCCATCAGCGTAGCAAGGCTCCCGTTTCTCCATGGCCTGTCCTGCATTTCTCGTTTTGACACTTTTTGCAGCATGGCCCTTTTCACCGATGGGAAGCGAGACTTCTTTGTAGCGCTGATTTGCCTTTCCAGGTTGCTTGGTTGGCCAAAAAGGGCGTATGCGTTTTTTCCTGAATATATTCAGGAAAAAACGCATACGCCCTTTTTGGCCAAGGGCATCATTGTCGAGGTTTTGCCGCTTTTCCTGTGCTTTAAAGGCGATTCGAATCCTCCTCCTGAAACCTGTTTCCTGCAATTCTGCCTTGCTTTCAAATCCTCTTCGTTGCCTTCCCTCAGTATATTTGTGGACGAGAGTTATCATTTATAACTCTGCAGGTTTGTGAATTGCAGTGCCCCTGAGCTCCATTTTTCAACTCACTTTCTTGGGAGCTGGCCGCAAATGTGCAGGATTGCTTCAGGCCCTATTCTCCTTAGGGGCGGCAGGCTGAGCCTGTGGTTAATTCTTCTTCCTGAAGGGAAAATAGAGTGACCTGTGCCTGTCCCAAGACCTAGAGCTAGTCTCTCATTGGTTCCCCCTCTTCCCGTTCCTCCTCAGGACAAATTGCAACGTGTACAGAACAGGAGGTTAAAGGTGCTGATTCTCCAAGGAGGGAGATTGCGAGGAAAGCGGCTGGAATGGCGAACCCGAGCACAAGGAGATGAGAAATGAGGTGCGTTTTAGAAGCCTTTCCCGATCACACGGTGTACCATCTTCTGGGTTTCTCATGCATGTTTTCGATGTAGGAAGATGCCCTTGAACCTGGAGATTTGGGACCCATGGGATGGGTACCACGCAGTATTACTTTCAAGAGTCTGCGTTTGCTCACCCAACCTCACCAAACCTCTCAGCCCTCAAAGGGGTCCACCCTTATGTCTCAATCAGCTGTGGGTCTAGATATGGTCAATCCAGGTGGCATCACAGCCCCTGAACGAATTTTCTAAGAATTTCTCTCTCTTTCACTGTCTTTGTTTCACGGGTTTTTAAAAGTAATTGATTTTTATAATGGGGTTTAGCTGCTTTTCAGTGCTGTGTTTATGCCGCTTTACACCCACTTGACTCACTTACAGAGAGATATCAACACATAAGTTTTAAGA
Source organism: Eschrichtius robustus (assembly GCF_028021215.1). NCBI lineage: Eukaryota > Metazoa > Chordata > Mammalia > Artiodactyla > Eschrichtiidae > Eschrichtius > Eschrichtius robustus. Next base: position 89,379,735 of record NC_090832.1, read on the forward strand.
TTCTTACTAGTCAGATATATTCTTGGGCGGTGAATAGGGGGTGTTGAGTCCCGTTCACTGAGCAAGGAGTAGGTCTTGTCTATTACATATTGGGTTTATGGAACGGTATCTGAGCTAATTTGAAACCCTGGTTTTATGCATCACCCCACCTCACTTTTCCCGTTAAGCAGCCATAGTGCGTTTTCTAAACGTGTGACTCTCTTCTGTTTTGTATTTCAGTTCAAGTGTAGCGGTTTTTACATTCCCTCTATAAGTGATATCTTATGATAAGTGTCTTTTTCTGTGTGACTTATTTCACGTAGAATCGTCATACCTAAATCCACTCATCATGCTGCTACGAGCCTTATGACGTAGATTTCATGGCTGAGTGATATTCCATTGTACATAAGGACCACAACTTCTTTATCCATTTTTCTCTTTCCTGGGATATTTAAGGTGTAACGAAGTGGAGGTTCTTGTCAACAGAGCTGCCCTAAACTTTGGGGTGCCTGTGTCTTGCTGATTTTTAGTTTTCCCAATTTATACGCCCATGAGTGGAAGTGCCCTATGCTCTCTAAGCTGAGTTTCTTAGATGTTTCAAGAAACACCGTACACTTCTCCAGAGTGGCTGTTGGCAATTTACATCCCGCCCATCAGCGTAGCAAGGCTCCCGTTTCTCCATGGCCTGTCCTGCATTGCTGGTTGTGACACTTTATTCAGCATGGCCCTTTTGACCGATGGGAAGCGAGACTTCTTTGTAGCGCTGATTTGCCTTTCTAGGTTGCTTGGTTGGCCAAAAAGGGCGTATGCGTTTTTTCCTGAATATATTCAGGAAAAAACGCATACGCCCTTTTTGGCCAAGGGCATCATTGTCGAGGTTTTGCCGTTTTCCTGTGCTTTAAAGGCGATTCGAATCTCCCTCCTGAAATCTGTTTCCTGCAATTCTGCCTTGCTTTCAAATCCTCTTCGTTGCCTTCCCTCAATATATTTGTGGACGAGAGTTATCATTTATAACTCTGCAGGTTTGTGAATTGCAGTGCCCCTGAGCTCCATTTTTCAACTCGCTTTCTTGGGAGCTTGCCGCAAAAGCGCAGGATTGCTTCAGGCCCTATTCTGCTTCCGGGTGGCAGGCTGAGCCTGTGGTTAATTCTTCTTCCTGATGGGAAAATAGAGTGACCTGTGCCTGTCCCAAGACCTAGAGCTAGTCTGTCATTGGTTCCCCCTCTTCCCGGTCATCCTCAGGACAAATTGCAACCTGTACGGAACAGGAGGTTAAAGGTGCTGATTCTCCAAGGAGGGAGAATACTAAGAAAGCGGCTGGAATGGCCAACCCGAGCACAAGGAGATGAGAAATGAGGTGCGTTATAGAAACCTTTCCCGAGCACACGGTGTCCCATCTTCTGGGTTTGTCATGCATGTTTTCGATGTAGGAAAATGCCCTTGAACCTGGAGATTTGGGACCCATGGGATGGGAACCACGCAGTATTACTTTAAAGGGTCTGCGTTTCCTCACCCAATCTCACCGAACCTCTCAGCCCCAAGAGTGTCCGCCCTTATGTCTCAATCAGCTCTGTGTCTAGATATGGTCAACCCAGGTGGCATCACATCCCCTGAACGAATTTTGTAAGAATTTCTCTCTCTTTCACTGTCTTTGTTTCACGGGTTGTTAAAAGTAATTGATTTTTATAATGGGGTTTAGCTGCTTTTCAGTGCTGTGTTTATGCCGCTTTACACCCACTTGACTCACTTACAGAGAGATTTCAATACATAGGTTTTAAGATTCTTACTAGTCAGATATATTCTTGGGCGGTGAATTGGGGGTGTTGATTCCCGTTCACTGAGCAAGGAGTAGGTCTTGTCTATTACATATTGGGTTTATGGAACGGTATCTGAGCTAATTTGAAACCCTGGTTTTATGCATCACCCCACCTCACCTTTCCCGTTAAGCAGATATAGTGTGTTTTCTAAACGTGTGACTCTCTTCTGTTTTGTAATTCAGTTCAAGTGTAGCGGTTTTTACATTCCCTCTATAAGTGATATCTTATGATAAGTGTCTTTTTCTATGTGACTTATTTTACGTAGAATCGTCGTACCTAAATCCACTCATCATGCTGCTACGAGCCTTATGACGTAGATTTCATGGCTGAGTGATATTCCATTGTACATAAGGACCACAACTTCTTTATCCATTTTTCTCTTTCCTGGGATATTTAAGGTGTAACGAAGTGGAGGTTCTTGCCAACAGAGCAGCCCTAAACTTTGGGGTGCCTGTGTGTTGCTGACTTTTAGTTTTCCCAATTTATACACCCATGAGTGGAAGTGCCCTATGCTCTCTAAGCTGAGTTTCTTAGATATTTCAGGACACACCGTACACTTCTCCAGAGTGGCTGTTGGCAATTTACATCTCGCCCATCAGCGTAGCAAGGCTCCCGTTTCTCCATGGCCTGTCCTGTATTTCTGGTTTTGACACTTTATTCAGCATGGCCCTTTTGACCGATGGGAAGTGAGAGTTCTTTGTAGCGCTGATTTGCCTTTCCAGGTTGCTTGGTTGGGCAAAAAGAGCGTATGCGTTTTTTCCTGAATATATTCAGGAAAAAACGCATACGCCCTTTTTGGCCAAGGGCATCATTGTCGAGGTTTTGCCGCTTTTCCTGGGCTTTAAAGGCGATTCGAATCTCCCTCCTGAAATCTGTTTCCTGCAATTCTGCCTTGCTTTCAAATCCTCTTTGTTGCCTTCCCTCAATATATTTGTGGACGAGAGTTATCATTTATAACTCTGCAGGTTTGTGAATTGCAGTGCCCCTGAGCTCCATTTTTCAAATTGCTTCCTTGGGAGCTGGCCGCAAAAGCGCAGGATTGCTTCAGGCCCTATTCTGCTTCGGGGCGGCAGGCTGAGCCTGTGGTTAATTCTTCTTCCTGATGAGAAAATAGAGTGACCTGCGCCTCTCCCAACACCTAGAGCTAGTCTCTCATTGGTTACCCCTCTTCCCCTTCATCCTCAGGACAAATTGCAACCTGTACAGAACAGAAGGTTAAAGGTGCTGATTCTCCAAGGAGGGAGATTGCTAGGAAAGCGGCTGGAATGGCGAACCCGAGCACAAGGAGATGAGAAATGAGGTGCGTTTTAGAAAGCTTTCCCGAGCACACGGTGTCCCATCTTCTGGGTTTCTCATGCATGTTTTCGATGTAGGAAGATGCCCTTGAACCTGGAGATTTGGGACCCATGGGATGGGTACCACGCAGTATTAGTTTAAAGGGTCTGCGTTTGCTCACCCACCCTCACCAAACCTCTCAGCCCAAGAGTGTCCCCCTTATGTCTCAATCAGCTGTGGGTCTAGATACGGTCAATCCAGGTGGCATCACAGCCCCTGACCGAATTTTGTAAGAATTTCTCTCTCTTTCACTGTCTTTGTTTCACGGGTTTTTAAAAGTAATTGATTTTTATAATGGGGTTTAGCTGCTTTTCAGTGCTGTGTTTATGCTGGTTTACACTCACTTGACCCCCTTACAGAGAGATTTCAATACATAGGTTTTAAGATTCTTACTAGTCAGATATATTCTTGGGCGGTGAATAGGAGGTGTTGGGTCCCGTTCACTGAGCAAGGAGTAGGTCTTGTCTATTACATATTGGGTTTATGGAACGGTTTCTGAGCTAATTTGTAACCCTTGTTTTATGCATCACCCCACCTCACCTTTCCCGTTAAGCAACCATAGTGTGTTTTGTAAACGTGTGACTCTCTTCTGTTTTGTAATTCAGTTCAAGTGTATCGGTTTTTACATTCTCTCTATAAGTGATATCTTATCAAAAGTGTCTTTTTCTGTGTGACTTATTTCATGTAGAATCGTCGTACCTAAATCCACTCATCATGCTGCTACGAGCCTTATGACGTAGATTTCATGGCTGAGTGATATTCCATTGTACATAAGGACCACAACTTCTTTATCCATTTTTTTCTTTCCTGGGATATTTAAGGTGTAACGAAGTGGAGGTTCTTGTCAACAGAGCAGCCCTAAACTTTGGGGTGCCTGTGTCTTGCTGATTTTTAGTTTTCCCAATTTATACGCCCATGAGTGGAAGTGCCCTATGCTCTCTAAGCTGAGTTTTTTAGATGTTTCAGGACACACCGTACACTTCTCCAGAGTGGCTGTTGGCAATTTACATCCCGCCCATCAGCGTAGCAAGGCTCCCGTTTCTCCATGGCCTGTCCTGCATTTCTGGTTTTGACACTTTATTCAGCATGGCCCTTTTGACCGATGGGAAGAGAGACTTCTTTGTAGCGCTGATTTGCCTTTCTAGGTTGCTTGGTTGGCCAAAAAGGGCGTATGCGTTTTTTCCTGAATATATTCAGGAAAAAACGCATACGCCCTTTTTGGCCAAGGGCATCATTGTCGAGGTTTTGCCGCTTTTCCTGTGCTTTAAAGGCGATTCGAATCTCCCTCCTGAAATCTGTTTCCTGCAATTCTGCCTTGCTTTCAAATCCTCTTCGTTGCCTTCCCTCAATATATTTGTGGACGAGAGTTATCATTTATAACTCTGCAGGTTTGTGAATTGTAGTGCCCCTGAGCTCCATTTTTCAACTCGCTTTCTTGGGAGCTGGCCGCAAAAGCGCAGGATTGCTTCAGGCCCTATTCTGCTTCCGGGCGGCAGGCTGAGCCTGTGGTTAATTCTTCTTCCTGATGGGAAAATAGAGTGACCTGTGCCTGTCCCAAGACCTAGAGCTAGTCTCTCATTGGTTCCCCCTCTTCCCGTTCCTCCTCAGGACAAATTGCAACCTGTACGGAACAGGAGGTTAAAGGTGCTGATTCTCCAAGGAGGGAGATTGCTAGGAAAGCGACTGGAATGGCGAACCCGAGCACAAGGAGATGAGAAATGAGGTGCGTTTTAGAAACCTTTCCCGATCACACGGTGTAACATCTTCTGGGTTTCTCATGCATGTTTTCGATGTAGGAAGATGCCCTTGAACCTGGAGATTTGGGACCCATGGGATGGGTACCACGCAGTATTACTTTAAAGGGTCTGCGTTTGCTCACCCAACCTCACCAAACCTCTCAGCCCCAGGAGTGTCCACCCTTATGTCTCAATCAGTTGTGGGTCTAGATATGGTCAACCCAGGTGGCATCACAGCCCCTGAACGAATTTTGTAAGAATTTCTCTCTCTTTCACTGTCTTTGTTTCACGGGTTTTAAAAAGTAATTGATTTTTATAATGGGGTTTAGCTGCTTTTCACTGCTGTGTTTATGCCGCTTTACACCCACTTGAGTCACTTACAGAGAGATATCAACACATAGGTTTTAAGATTGTTACTAGGCCGATATATTCTTGGGCGGTGAATAGGGGGTGTTGAGTCCCGTTCACTGAGCAAGGAGTAGGTCTTGTCTATTACATATTGGGTTTATGGAACGGTATCTGAGCTAATTTGAAACCCTTGTTTTATGCATCACCCCACCTCACCTTTCCCGTTAAGCAGCCATAGTGTGTTTTCTAAACGTGTGACTCTCTTCTGTTTTGTAATTCAGTTCAAGTGTAGCGGTTTTTACATTCCCTCTGTAAGTGATATCTTATGATAAGTGTCTTTTTCTGTGTGACTTATTTCACGTAGAATCGTCGTACCTAAATCCACTCATCATGCTGCTACGAGCCGTATGACGTAGATTTCATGGCTGAGTGATATTCCATTGTACATAAGGACCACAACTTCTTTATCCATTTTTCTCTTTCTTGGGATATTTAAGGTGTGACGAAGTGGAGGTTCTTGTCAACAGAGCAGCCCTAAACTTTGGGGTGCCTGTGTCTTGCTGATTTTTAGTTTTCCCAATTTATAGGCCCACGAGTGGAAGTGCCCTATGCTCTCTAAGCTGAGTTTTTTAGATGTTTCAAGACACACCGTACACCTCTCCAGAGTGGCTGTTGGCAATTTACATCCTGCCCATCAGCGTAGCAAGGCTCCCGTTTCTCCATGGCCTGTCCTGCATTTCTGGTTTTGACACTTTATTCAGCATGGCCCTTTTGACCGATGGGAAGCGAGACTTCTTTGTAGCGCTGATTTGCCTTTCCAGGTTGCTTGGTTGGCCAAAAAGGGCGTATGCGTTTTTTCCTGAATATATTCAGGAAAATACGCATACGCCCTTTTTGGCCAAGGGCATCATTGTCGAGGTTTTGCCGCTTTTCCTGTGCTTTAAAGGCGATTCGTATCCTCCTCCTGAAACCTGTTTCCTGCAATTCTGCCTTGCTTTCAAATCCTCTTCGTAGCCTTCCCTCAGTATATTTGTGGACGAGAGTTATCATTTATAACTCTGCAGGTTTGTGAATTGCAGTGCCCCTGAGCTCCATTTTTCAACTCGCTTTCTTGGGAGCTGGCCGCAAATGTGCAGGATTGCTTCAGGCCCTATTCTCCTTAGGGGCGGCAGGCTGAGCCTGTGGTTAATTCTTCTTCCTGAAGGGAAAATAGAGTGACCTGTGCCTGTCCCAAGACCTAGAGCTAGTCTCTCATTGGTTCCCCCTCTTCCCGTTCCTCCTCAGGACAAATTGCAACGTGTACAGAACAGGAGGTTAAAGGTGCTGATTCTCCAAGGAGGGAGATTGCGAGGAAAGCGGCTGGAATGGCGAACCCGAGCACAAGGAGATGAGAAATGAGGTGCGTTTTAGAAGCCTTTCCCGATCACACGGTGTACCATCTTCTGGGTTTCTCATGCATGTTTTCGATGTAGGAAGATGCCCTTGAACCTGGAGATTTGGGACCCATGGGATGGGTACCACGCAGTATTACTTTAAAGAGTCTGCGTTTGCTCACCCAACCTCACCAAACCTCTCAGCCCTCAAAGGGGTCCACCCTTATGTCTCAATCAGCTGTGGGTCTAGATATGGTCAATCCAGGTGGCATCACAGCCCCTGAACGAATTTTCTAAGAATTTCTCTCTCTTTCACTGTCTTTGTTTCACGGGTTTTTAAAAGTAATTGATTTTTATAATGGGGTTTAGCTGCTTTTCAGTGCTGTGTTTATGCCGCTTTACACCCACTTGACTCACTTACAGAGAGATATCAACACATAAGTTTTAAGATTCTTACTAGTCAGATATATTCTTGGGCGGTGAATAGGGGGTGTTGAGTCCCGTTCACTGAGCAAGGAGTAGGTCTTGTCTATTACATATTGGGTTTATGGAACGGTATCTGAGCTAATTTGAAACCCTGGTTTTATGCATCACCCCACCTCACTTTTCCCGTTAAGCAGCCATAGTGCGTTTTCTAAACGTGTGACTCTCTTCTGTTTTGTATTTCAGTTCAAGTGTAGCGGTTTTTACATTCCCTCTATAAGTGATATCTTATGATAAGTGTCTTTTTCTGTGTGACTTATTTCACGTAGAATCGTCATACCTAAATCCACTCATCATGCTGCTACGAGCCTTATGACGTAGATTTCATGGCTGAGTGATATTCCATTGTACATAAGGACCACAACTTCTTTATCCATTTTTCTCTTTCCTGGGATATTTAAGGTGTAACGAAGTGGAGGTTCTTGTCAACAGAGCTGCCCTAAACTTTGGGGTGCCTGTGTCTTGCTGATTTTTAGTTTTCCCAATTTATACGCCCATGAGTGGAAGTGCCCTATGCTCTCTAAGCTGAGTTTCTTAGATGTTTCAAGAAACACCGTACACTTCTCCAGAGTGGCTGTTGGCAATTTACATCCCGCCCATCAGCGTAGCAAGGCTCCCGTTTCTCCATGGCCTGTCCTGCATTACTGGTTGTGACACTTTATTCAGCATGGTCCTTTTGACCGATGGGAAGTGAGACTTCTTTGTAGCGCTGATTTGCCTTTCTAGGTTGCTTGGTTGGCCAAAAAGGGCGTATGCGTTTTTTCCTGAATATATTCAGGAAAAAACGCATACGCCCTTTTTGGCCAAGGGCATCATTGTCGAGGTTTTGCCGTTTTCCTGTGCTTTAAAGGCGATTCGAATCTCCCTCCTGAAATCTGTTTCCTGCAATTCTGCCTTGCTTTCAAATCCTCTTCGTTGCCTTCCCTCAATATATTTGTGGACGAGAGTTATCATTTATAACTCTGCAGGTTTGTGAATTGCAGTGCCCCTGAGCTCCATTTTTCAACTCGCTTTCTTGGGAGCTTGCCGCAAAAGCGCAGGATTGCTTCAGGCCCTATTCTGCTTCCGGGTGGCAGGCTGAGCCTGTGGTTAATTCTTCTTCCTGATGGGAAAATAGAGTGACCTGTGCCTGTCCCAAGACCTAGAGCTAGTCTGTCATTGGTTCCCCCTCTTCCCGGTCATCCTCAGGACAAATTGCAACCTGTACGGAACAGGAGGTTAAAGGTGCTGATTCTCCAAGGAGGGAGAATACTAAGAAAGCGGCTGGAATGGCCAACCCGAGCACAAGGAGATGAGAAATGAGGTGCGTTATAGAAACCTTTCCCGAGCACACGGTGTCCCATCTTCTGGGTTTGTCATGCATGTTTTCGATGTAGGAAAATGCCCTTGAACCTGGAGATTTGGGACCCATGGGATGGGAACCACGCAGTATTACTTTAAAGGGTCTGCGTTTCCTCACCCAATCTCACCGAACCTCTCAGCCCCAAGAGTGTCCGCCCTTATGTCTCAATCAGCTCTGGGTCTAGATATGGTCAACCCAGGTGGCATCACAGCCCCTGAACGAATTTTGTAAGAATTTCTCTCTCTTTCACTGTCTTTGTTTCACGGGTTGTTAAAAGTAATTGATTTTTATAATGGGGTTTAGCTGCTTTTCAGTGCTGTGTTTATGCTGCTTTACACCCACTTGACTCACTTACAGAGAGATTTCAATACATAGGTTTTAAGATTCTTACTAGTCAGATATATTCTTGGGCGGTGAATTGGGGGTGTTGATTCCCGTTCACTGAGCAAGGAGTAGGTCTTGTCTATTACATATTGGGTTTATGGAACGGTATCTGAGCTAATTTGAAACCCTGGTTTTATGCATCACCCCACCTCACCTTTCCCGTTAAGCAGATATAGTGTGTTTTCTAAACGTGTGACTCTCTTCTGTTTTGTAATTCAGTTCAAGTGTAGCGGTTTTTACATTCCCTCTATAAGTGATATCTTATGATAAGTGTCTTTTTCTATGTGACTTATTTTACGTAGAATCGTCGTACCTAAATCCACTCATCATGCTGCTACGAGCCTTATGACGTAGATTTCATGGCTGAGTGATATTCCATTGTACATAAGGACCACAACTTCTTTATCCATTTTTCTCTTTCCTGGGATATTTAAGGTGTAACGAAGTGGAGGTTCTTGCCAACAGAGCAGCCCTAAACTTTGGGGTGCCTGTGTGTTGCTGACTTTTAGTTTTCCCAATTTATACACCCATGAGTGGAAGTGCCCTATGCTCTCTAAGCTGAGTTTCTTAGATATTTCAGGACACACCGTACACTTCTCCAGAGTGGCTGTTGGCAATTTACATCTCGCCCATCAGCGTAGCAAGGCTCCCGTTTCTCCATGGCCTGTCCTGTATTTCTGGTTTTGACACTTTATTCAGCATGGCCCTTTTGACCGATGGGAAGTGAGAGTTCTTTGTAGCGCTGATTTGCCTTTCCAGGTTGCTTGGTTGGGCAAAAAGAGCGTATGCGTTTTTTCCTGAATATATTCAGGAAAAAACGCATACGCCCTTTTTGGCCAAGGGCATCATTGTCGAGGTTTTGCCGCTTTTCCTGGGCTTTAAAGGCGATTCGAATCTCCCTCCTGAAATCTGTTTCCTGCAATTCTGCCTTGCTTTCAAATCCTCTTTGTTGCCTTCCCTCAATATATTTGTGGACGAGAGTTATCATTTATAACTCTGCAGGTTTGTGAATTGCAGTGCCCCTGAGCTCCATTTTTCAAATTGCTTCCTTGGGAGCTGGCCGCAAAAGCGCAGGATTGCTTCAGGCCCTATTCTGCTTCGGGGCGGCAGGCTGAGCCTGTGGTTAATTCTTCTTCCTGATGAGAAAATAGAGTGACCTGCGCCTCTCCCAACACCTAGAGCTAGTCTCTCATTGGTTACCCCTCTTCCCCTTCATCCTCAGGACAAATTGCAACCTGTACAGAACAGAAGGTTAAAGGTGCTGATTCTCCAAGGAGGGAGATTGCTAGGAAAGCGGCTGGAATGGCGAACCCGAGCACAAGGAGATGAGAAATGAGGTGCGTTTTAGAAAGCTTTCCCGAGCACACGGTGTCCCATCTTCTGGGTTTCTCATGCATGTTTTCGATGTAGGAAGATGCCCTTGAACCTGGAGATTTGGGACCCATGGGATGGGTACCACGCAGTATTAGTTTAAAGGGTCTGCGTTTGCTCACCCACCCTCACCAAACCTCTCAGCCCAAGAGTGTCCCCCTTATGTCTCAATCAGCTGTGGGTCTAGATACGGTCAATCCAGGTGGCATCACAGCCCCTGACCGAATTTTGTAAGAATTTCTCTCTCTTTCACTGTCTTTGTTTCACGGGTTTTTAAAAGTAATTGATTTTTATAATGGGGTTTAGCTGCTTTTCAGTGCTGTGTTTATGCTGGTTTACACTCACTTGACCCCCTTACAGAGAGATTTCAATACATAGGTTTTAAGATTCTTACTAGTCAGATATATTCTTGGGCGGTGAATAGGAGGTGTTGGGTCCCGTTCACTGAGCAAGGAGTAGGTCTTGTCTATTACATATTGGGTTTATGGAACGGTTTCTGAGCTAATTTGTAACCCTTGTTTTATGCATCACCCCACCTCACCTTTCCCGTTAAGCAACCATAGTGTGTTTTGTAAACGTGTGACTCTCTTCTGTTTTGTAATTCAGTTCAAGTGTATCGGTTTTTACATTCTCTCTATAAGTGATATCTTATCAAAAGTGTCTTTTTCTGTGTGACTTATTTCATGTAGAATCGTCGTACCTAAATCCACTCATCATGCTGCTACGAGCCTTATGACGTAGATTTCATGGCTGAGTGATATTCCATTGTACATAAGGACCACAACTTCTTTATCCATTTTTTTCTTTCCTGGGATATTTAAGGTGTAACGAAGTGGAGGTTCTTGTCAACAGAGCAGCCCTAAACTTTGGGGTGCCTGTGTCTTGCTGATTTTTAGTTTTCCCAATTTATACGCCCATGAGTGGAAGTGCCCTATGCTCTCTAAGCTGAGTTTTTTAGATGTTTCAGGACACACCGTACACTTCTCCAGAGTGGCTGTTGGCAATTTACATCCCGCCCATCAGCGTAGCAAGGCTCCCGTTTCTCCATGGCCTGTCCTGCATTTCTGGTTTTGACACTTTATTCAGCATGGCCCTTTTGACCGATGGGAAGAGAGACTTCTTTGTAGCGCTGATTTGCCTTTCTAGGTTGCTTGGTTGGCCAAAAAGGGCGTATGCGTTTTTTCCTGAATATATTCAGGAAAAAACGCATACGCCCTTTTTGGCCAAGGGCATCATTGTCGAGGTTTTGCCGCTTTTCCTGTGCTTTAAAGGCGATTCGAATCTCCCTCCTGAAATCTGTTTCCTGCAATTCTGCCTTGCTTTCAAATCCTCTTCGTTGCCTTCCCTCAATATATTTGTGGACGAGAGTTATCATTTATAACTCTGCAGGTTTGTGAATTGTAGTGCCCCTGAGCTCCATTTTTCAACTCGCTTTCTTGGGAGCTGGCCGCAAAAGCGCAGGATTGCTTCAGGCCCTATTCTGCTTCCGGGCGGCAGGCTGAGCCTGTGGTTAATTCTTCTTCCTGATGGGAAAATAGAGTGACCTGTGCCTGTCCCAAGACCTAGAGCTAGTCTCTCATTGGTTCCCCCTCTTCCCGTTCCTCCTCAGGACAAATTGCAACCTGTACGGAACAGGAGGTTAAAGGTGCTGATTCTCCAAGGAGGGAGATTGCTAGGAAAGCGACTGGAATGGCGAACCCGAGCACAAGGAGATGAGAAATGAGGTGCGTTTTAGAAACCTTTCCCGATCACACGGTGTAACATCTTCTGGGTTTCTCATGCATGTTTTCGATGTAGGAAGATGCCCTTGAACCTCGAGATTTGGGACCCATGGGATGGGTACCACGCAGTATTACTTTAAAGGGTCTGCGTTTGCTCACCCAACCTCACCAAACCTCTCAGCCCCAGGAGTGTCCACCCTTATGTCTCAATCAGTTGTGGGTCTAGATATGGTCAACCCAGGTGGCATCACAGCCCCTGAACGAATTTTGTAAGAATTTCTCTCTCTTTCACTGTCTTTGTTTCACGGGTTTTAAAAAGTAATTGATTTTTATAATGGGGTTTAGCTGCTTTTCACTGCTGTGTTTATGCCGCTTTACACCCACTTGAGTCACTTACAGAGAGATATCAACACATAGGTTTTAAGATTCTTACTAGGCCGATATATTCTTGGGCGGTGAATAGGGTGTGTTGAGTCCCGTTCACTGAGCAAGGAGTAGGTCTTGTCTATTACATATTGGGTTTATGGAACGGTATCTGAGCTAATTTGAAACCCTTGTTTTATGCATCACCCCACCTCACCTTTCCCGTTAAGCAGCCATAGTGTGTTTTCTAAACGTGTGACTCTCTTCTGTTTTGTAATTCAGTTCAAGTGTAGCGGTTTTTACATTCCCTCTGTAAGTGATATCTTATGATAAGTGTCTTTTTCTGTGTGACTTATTTCACGTAGAATCGTCGTACCTAAATCCACTCATCATGCTGCTACGAGCCGTATGACGTAGATTTCATGGCTGAGTGATATTCCATTGTACATAAGGACCACAACTTCTTTATCCATTTTTCTCTTTCTTGGGATATTTAAGGTGTGACGAAGTGGAGGTTCTTGTCAACAGAGCAGCCCTAAACTTTGGGGTGCCTGTGTCTTGCTGATTTTTAGTTTTCCCAATTTATAGGCCCACGAGTGGAAGTGCCCTATGCTCTCTAAGCTGAGTTTTTTAGATGTTTCAAGACACACCGTACACCTCTCCAGAGTGGCTGTTGGCAATTTACATCCTGCCCATCAGCGTAGCAAGGCTCCCGTTTCTCCATGGCCTGTCCTGCTTTTCTCGTTTTGACACTTTTTGCAGCATGGCCCTTTTCACCGATGGGAAGCGAGACTTCTTTGTAGCGCTGATTTGCCTTTCCAGGTTGCTTGGTTGGCCAAAAAGGGCGTATGCGTTTTTTCCTGAATATATTCAGGAAAAAACGCATACGCCCTTTTTGGCCAAGGGCATCATTGTCGAGGTTTTGCCGCTTTTCCTGTGCTTTAAAGGCGATTCGAATCCTCCTCCTGAAACCTGTTTCCTGCAATTCTGCCTTGCTTTCAAATCCTCTTCGTTGCCTTCCCTCAGTATATTTGTGGACGAGAGTTATCATTTATAACTCTGCAGGTTTGTGAATTGCAGTGCCCCTGAGCTCCATTTTTCAACTCACTTTCTTGGGAGCTGGCCGCAAATGTGCAGGATTGCTTCAGGCCCTATTCTCCTTAGGGGCGGCAGGCTGAGCCTGTGGTTAATTCTTCTTCCTGAAGGGAAAATAGAGTGACCTGTGCCTGTCCCAAGACCTAGAGCTAGTCTCTCATTGGTTCCCCCTCTTCCCGTTCCTCCTCAGGACAAATTGCAACGTGTACAGAACAGGAGGTTAAAGGTGCTGATTCTCCAAGGAGGGAGATTGCGAGGAAAGCGGCTGGAATGGCGAACCCGAGCACAAGGAGATGAGAAATGAGGTGCGTTTTAGAAGCCTTTCCCGATCACACGGTGTACCATCTTCTGGGTTTCTCATGCATGTTTTCGATGTAGGAAGATGCCCTTGAACCTGGAGATTTGGGACCCATGGGATGGGTACCACGCAGTATTACTTTCAAGAGTCTGCGTTTGCTCACCCAACCTCACCAAACCTCTCAGCCCTCAAAGGGGTCCACCCTTATGTCTCAATCAGCTGTGGGTCTAGATATGGTCAATCCAGGTGGCATCACAGCCCCTGAACGAATTTTCTAAGAATTTCTCTCTCTTTCACTCTCTTTGCTTCACGGGTTTTTAAAAGTAATTGATTTTTATAATGGGGTTACCTGCTTTTCAGTGCTGTGTTTATGCCGCTTTACACCCACTTGAGTCACTTACAGAGAAATATCAACACATAAGTTTTAAGATTCTTACTAGTCAGATATATTCTTGGGCGGTGAATAGGGGGTGTTGAGTCCCGTTCACTGAGCAAGGAGTAGGTCTTGTCTATTACATGTTGGGTTTATGGAACGGTATCTGAGCTAATTTGAAACCCTTGTTTTATGCATCACCCACCTCACCTTTCCCGTTAAGCAGCCATAGTGTGTTTTCTAAACGTGTGACTCTCTTCTGTTTTGTAATTCAGTTCAAGTGTAGCGGTTTTTACATTCCCTCTGTAAGTGATATCTTATGATAAGTGTCGTTTTCTGTGTGACTTATTTCACGTAGAATCGTCGTACCTAAATCCACTCATCATGCTGCTACGAGCCGTATGACGTAGTTTTCATGGCTGAGTGATATTCCATTGTACATAAGAACCACAACTTCTTTATCCATTTTTCTCTTTCTTGGGATATTTAAGGTGTGACGAAGTGGAGGTTCTTGTCAACAGAGCAGCCCTAAACTTTGTGGTGCCTGTGTCTTGCTGATTTTTAGTTTTCCCAATTTATACGCCCATGAGTGGAAGTGCCCTATGCTCTCTAAGCTGAGTTTTTTAGATGTTTCAAGACACACCGTACACCTCTCCAGAGTGGCTGTTGGCAATTTACATCCCGCCCATCAGCGTAGCAAGGCTCCCGTTTCTCCATGGCCTGTCCTGCATTGCTGGTTTTGACACTTTATTCAGCATGGCCCTTTTGACCGATGGGAAGCGAGACTTCTTTGTAGCGCTGATTTGCCTTTCCAGGTTGCTTGGTTGGCCAAAAAGGGCGTATGCGTTTTTTCCTGAATATATTCAGGAAAAAACGCATACGCCCTTTTTGGCCAAGGGCATCATTGTCGAGGTTTTGCCGCTTTTCCTGTGCTTTAAAGGCGATTCGAATCCTCCTCCTGAAACCTGTTTCCTGCAATTCTGCCTTGCTTTCAAATCCTCTTCGTAGCCTTCCCTCAGTATATTTGTGGACGAGAGTTATCATTTATAACTCTGCAGGTTTGTGAATTGCAGTGCCCCTGAGCTCCATTTTTCAACTCGCTTTCTTGGGAGCTGGCCGCAAATGTGCAGGATTGCTTCAGGCCCTATTCTCCTTAGGGGCGGCAGGCTGAGCCTGTGGTTAATTCTTCTTCCTGAAGGGAAAATAGAGTGACCTGTGCCTGTCCCAAGACCTAGAGCTAGTCTCTCATTGGTTCCCCCTCTTCCCGTTCATCCTCAGGACAAATTGCAACCTGTACAGAACAGGAGGTTAAAGGTGCTGATTCTCCAAGGAGGGAGATTGCGAGGAAAGCGGCTGGAATGGCGAACCCGAGCACAAGGAGATGAGAAATGAGGTGCGTTTTAGAAGCCTTTCCCGATCACACGGTGTCCCATCTTCTGGGTTTCTCATGCATGTTTTCGATGTAGGAAGATGCCCTTGAACCTGGAGATTTGGGACCCATGGGATGGGTACCACGCAGTATTACTTTAAAGAGTCTGCGTTTGCTCACCCAACCTCACCAAACCTCTCAGCCCTCAAAGGGGTCCACCCTTATGTCTCAATCAGCTGTGGGTCTAGATATGGTCAATCCAGGTGGCATCACAGCCCCTGAACGAATTTTCTAAGAATTTCTCTCTCTTTCACTGTCTTTGTTTCACGGGTTTTTAAAAGTAATTGATTTTTATAATGGGGTTTAGCTGCTTTTCAGTGCTGTGTTTATGCCGCTTTACACCCACTTGACTCACTTACAGAGAGATATCAACACATAAGTTTTAAGATTCTTACTAGTCAGATATATTCTTGGGCGGTGAATAGGGGGTGTTGAGTCCCGTTCACTGAGCAAGGAGTAGGTCTTGTCTATTACATATTGGGTTTATGGAACGGTATCTGAGCTAATTTGAAACCCTGGTTTTATGCATCACCCCACCTCACTTTTCCCGTTAAGCAGCCATAGTGCGTTTTCTAAACGTGTGACTCTCTTCTGTTTTGTATTTCAGTTCAAGTGTAGCGGTTTTTACATTCCCTCTATAAGTGATATCTTATGATAAGTGTCTTTTTCTGTGTGACTTATTTCACGTAGAATCGTCATACCTAAATCCACTCATCATGCTGCTACGAGCCTTATGACGTAGATTTCATGGCTGAGTGATATTCCATTGTACATAAGGACCACAACTTCTTTATCCATTTTTCTCTTTCCTGGGATATTTAAGGTGTAACGAAGTGGAGGTTCTTGTCAACAGAGCTGCCCTAAACTTTGGGGTGCCTGTGTCTTGCTGATTTTTAGTTTTCCCAATTTATACGCCCATGAGTGGAAGTGCCCTATGCTCTCTAAGCTGAGTTTCTTAGATGTTTCAAGAAACACCGTACACTTCTCCAGAGTGGCTGTTGGCAATTTACATCCCGCCCATCAGCGTAGCAAGGCTCCCGTTTCTCCATGGCCTGTCCTGCATTACTGGTTGTGACACTTTATTCAGCATGGTCCTTTTGACCGATGGGAAGTGAGACTTCTTTGTAGCGCTGATTTGCCTTTCTAGGTTGCTTGGTTGGCCAAAAAGGGCGTATGCGTTTTTTCCTGAATATATTCAGGAAAAAACGCATACGCCCTTTTTGGCCAAGGGCATCATTGTCGAGGTTTTGCCGTTTTCCTGTGCTTTAAAGGCGATTCGAATCTCCCTCCTGAAATCTGTTTCCTGCAATTCTGCCTTGCTTTCAAATCCTCTTCGTTGCCTTCCCTCAATATATTTGTGGACGAGAGTTATCATTTATAACTCTGCAGGTTTGTGAATTGCAGTGCCCCTGAGCTCCATTTTTCAACTCGCTTTCTTGGGAGCTTGCCGCAAAAGCGCAGGATTGCTTCAGGCCCTATTCTGCTTCCGGGCGGCAGGCTGAGCCTGTGGTTAATTCTTCTTCCTGATGGGAAAATAGAGTGACCTGTGCCTGTCCCAAGACCTAGAGCTAGTCTCTCATTGGTTCCCCCTCTTCCCGTTCCTCCTCAGGACAAATTGCAACCTGTACGGAACAGGAGGTTAAAGGTGCTGATTCTCCAAGGAGGGAGATTGCTAGGAAAGCGACTGGAATGGCGAACCCGAGCACAAGGAGATGAGAAATGAGGTGCGTTTTAGAAACCTTTCCCGATCACACGGTGTAACATCTTCTGGGTTTCTCATGCATGTTTTCGATGTAGGAAGATGCCCTTGAACCTGGAGATTTGGGACCCATGGGATGGGTACCACGCAGTATTACTTTAAAGGGTCTGCGTTTGCTCACCCAACCTCACCAAACCTCTCAGCCCCAGGAGTGTCCACCCTTATGTCTCAATCAGTTGTGGGTCTAGATATGGTCAACCCAGGTGGCATCACAGCCCCTGAACGAATTTTGTAAGAATTTCTCTCTCTTTCACTGTCTTTGTTTCACGGGTTTTAAAAAGTAATTGATTTTTATAATGGGGTTTAGCTGCTTTTCACTGCTGTGTTTATGCCGCTTTACACCCACTTGAGTCACTTACAGAGAGATATCAACACATAGGTTTTAAGATTCTTACTAGGCCGATATATTCTTGGGCGGTGAATAGGGTGTGTTGAGTCCCGTTCACTGAGCAAGGAGTAGGTCTTGTCTATTACATATTGGGTTTATGGAACGGTATCTGAGCTAATTTGAAACCCTTGTTTTATGCATCACCCCACCTCACCTTTCCCGTTAAGCAGCCATAGTGTGTTTTCTAAACGTGTGACTCTCTTCTGTTTTGTAATTCAGTTCAAGTGTAGCGGTTTTTACATTCCCTCTGTAAGTGATATCTTATGATAAGTGTCTTTTTCTGTGTGACTTATTTCACGTAGAATCGTCGTACCTAAATCCACTCATCATGCTGCTACGAGCCGTATGACGTAGATTTCATGGCTGAGTGATATTCCATTGTACATAAGGACCACAACTTCTTTATCCATTTTTCTCTTTCTTGGGATATTTAAGGTGTGACGAAGTGGAGGTTCTTGTCAACAGAGCAGCCCTAAACTTTGGGGTGCCTGTGTCTTGCTGATTTTTAGTTTTCCCAATTTATAGGCCCACGAGTGGAAGTGCCCTATGCTCTCTAAGCTGAGTTTTTTAGATGTTTCAAGACACACCGTACACCTCTCCAGAGTGGCTGTTGGCAATTTACATCCTGCCCATCAGCGTAGCAAGGCTCCCGTTTCTCCATGGCCTGTCCTGCATTTCTCGTTTTGACACTTTTTGCAGCATGGCCCTTTTCACCGATGGGAAGCGAGACTTCTTTGTAGCGCTGATTTGCCTTTCCAGGTTGCTTGGTTGGCCAAAAAGGGCGTATGCGTTTTTTCCTGAATATATTCAGGAAAAAACGCATACGCCCTTTTTGGCCAAGGGCATCATTGTCGAGGTTTTGCCGCTTTTCCTGTGCTTTAAAGGCGATTCGAATCCTCCTCCTGAAACCTGTTTCCTGCAATTCTGCCTTGCTTTCAAATCCTCTTCGTTGCCTTCCCTCAGTATATTTGTGGACGAGAGTTATCATTTATAACTCTGCAGGTTTGTGAATTGCAGTGCCCCTGAGCTCCATTTTTCAACTCACTTTCTTGGGAGCTGGCCGCAAATGTGCAGGATTGCTTCAGGCCCTATTCTCCTTAGGGGCGGCAGGCTGAGCCTGTGGTTAATTCTTCTTCCTGAAGGGAAAATAGAGTGACCTGTGCCTGTCCCAAGACCTAGAGCTAGTCTCTCATTGGTTCCCCCTCTTCCCGTTCCTCCTCAGGACAAATTGCAACGTGTACAGAACAGGAGGTTAAAGGTGCTGATTCTCCAAGGAGGGAGATTGCGAGGAAAGCGGCTGGAATGGCGAACCCGAGCACAAGGAGATGAGAAATGAGGTGCGTTTTAGAAGCCTTTCCCGATCACACGGTGTACCATCTTCTGGGTTTCTCATGCATGTTTTCGATGTAGGAAGATGCCCTTGAACCTGGAGATTTGGGACCCATGGGATGGGTACCACGCAGTATTACTTTCAAGAGTCTGCGTTTGCTCACCCAACCTCACCAAACCTCTCAGCCCTCAAAGGGGTCCACCCTTATGTCTCAATCAGCTGTGGGTCTAGATATGGTCAATCCAGGTGGCATCACAGCCCCTGAACGAATTTTCTAAGAATTTCTCTCTCTTTCACTCTCTTTGCTTCACGGGTTTTTAAAAGTAATTGATTTTTATAATGGGGTTACCTGCTTTTCAGTGCTGTGTTTATGCCGCTTTACACCCACTTGAGTCACTTACAGAGAAATATCAACACATAAGTTTTAAGATTCTTACTAGTCAGATATATTCTTGGGCGGTGAATAGGGGGTGTTGAGTCCCGTTCACTGAGCAAGGAGTAGGTCTTGTCTATTACATGTTGGGTTTATGGAACGGTATCTGAGCTAATTTGAAACCCTTGTTTTATGCATCACCCACCTCACCTTTCCCGTTAAGCAGCCATAGTGTGTTTTCTAAACGTGTGACTCTCTTCTGTTTTGTAATTCAGTTCAAGTGTAGCGGTTTTTACATTCCCTCTGTAAGTGATATCTTATGATAAGTGTCGTTTTCTGTGTGACTTATTTCACGTAGAATCGTCGTACCTAAATCCACTCATCATGCTGCTACGAGCCGTATGACGTAGTTTTCATGGCTGAGTGATATTCCATTGTACATAAGAACCACAACTTCTTTATCCATTTTTCTCTTTCTTGGGATATTTAAGGTGTGACGAAGTGGAGGTTCTTGTCAACAGAGCAGCCCTAAACTTTGTGGTGCCTGTGTCTTGCTGATTTTTAGTTTTCCCAATTTATACGCCCATGAGTGGAAGTGCCCTATGCTCTCTAAGCTGAGTTTTTTAGATGTTTCAAGACACACCGTACACCTCTCCAGAGTGGCTGTTGGCAATTTACATCCCGCCCATCAGCGTAGCAAGGCTCCCGTTTCTCCATGGCCTGTCCTGCATTGCTGGTTTTGACACTTTATTCAGCATGGCCCTTTTGACCGATGGGAAGCGAGACTTCTTTGTAGCGCTGATTTGCCTTTCCAGGTTGCTTGGTTGGCCAAAAAGGGCGTATGCGTTTTTTCCTGAATATATTCAGGAAAAAACGCATACGCCCTTTTTGGCCAAGGGCATCATTGTCGAGGTTTTGCCGCTTTTCCTGTGCTTTAAAGGCGATTCGAATCCTCCTCCTGAAACCTGTTTCCTGCAATTCTGCCTTGCTTTCAAATCCTCTTCGTAGCCTTCCCTCAGTATATTTGTGGACGAGAGTTATCATTTATAACTCTGCAGGTTTGTGAATTGCAGTGCCCCTGAGCTCCATTTTTCAACTCGCTTTCTTGGGAGCTGGCCGCAAATGTGCAGGATTGCTTCAGGCCCTATTCTCCTTAGGGGCGGCAGGCTGAGCCTGTGGTTAATTCTTCTTCCTGAAGGGAAAATAGAGTGACCTGTGCCTGTCCCAAGACCTAGAGCTAGTCTCTCATTGGTTCCCCCTCTTCCCGTTCATCCTCAGGACAAATTGCAACCTGTACAGAACAGGAGGTTAAAGGTGCTGATTCTCCAAGGAGGGAGATTGCGAGGAAAGCGGCTGGAATGGCGAACCCGAGCACAAGGAGATGAGAAATGAGGTGCGTTTTAGAAGCCTTTCCCGATCACACGGTGTACCATCTTCTGGGTTTCTCATGCATGTTTTCGATGTAGGAAGATGCCCTTGAACCTGGAGATTTGGGACCCATGGGATGGGTACCACGCAGTATTACTTTAAAGAGTCTGCGTTTGCTCACCCAACCTCACCAAACCTCTCAGCCCTCAAAGGGGTCCACCCTTATGTCTCAATCAGCTGTGGGTCTAGATATGGTCAATCCAGGTGGCATCACAGCCCCTGAACGAATTTTCTAAGAATTTCTCTCTCTTTCACTGTCTTTGTTTCACGGGTTTTTAAAAGTAATTGATTTTTATAATGGGGTTTAGCTGCTTTTCAGTGCTGTGTTTATGCCGCTTTACACCCACTTGACTCACTTACAGAGAGATATCAACACATAAGTTTTAAGATTCTTACTAGTCAGATATATTCTTGGGCGGTGAATAGGGGGTGTTGAGTCCCGTTCACTGAGCAAGGAGTAGGTCTTGTCTATTACATATTGGGTTTATGGAACGGTATCTGAGCTAATTTGAAACCCTGGTTTTATGCATCACCCCACCTCACTTTTCCCGTTAAGCAGCCATAGTGCGTTTTCTAAACGTGTGACTCTCTTCTGTTTTGTATTTCAGTTCAAGTGTAGCGGTTTTTACATTCCCTCTATAAGTGATATCTTATGATAAGTGTCTTTTTCTGTGTGACTTATTTCACGTAGAATCGTCATACCTAAATCCACTCATCATGCTGCTACGAGCCTTATGACGTAGATTTCATGGCTGAGTGATATTCCATTGTACATAAGGACCACAACTTCTTTATCCATTTTTCTCTTTCCTGGGATATTTAAGGTGTAACGAAGTGGAGGTTCTTGTCAACAGAGCTGCCCTAAACTTTGGGGTGCCTGTGTCTTGCTGATTTTTAGTTTTCCCAATTTATACGCCCATGAGTGGAAGTGCCCTATGCTCTCTAAGCTGAGTTTCTTAGATGTTTCAAGAAACACCGTACACTTCTCCAGAGTGGCTGTTGGCAATTTACATCCCGCCCATCAGCGTAGCAAGGCTCCCGTTTCTCCATGGCCTGTCCTGCATTACTGGTTGTGACACTTTATTCAGCATGGTCCTTTTGACCGATGGGAAGTGAGACTTCTTTGTAGCGCTGATTTGCCTTTCTAGGTTGCTTGGTTGGCCAAAAAGGGCGTATGCGTTTTTTCCTGAATATATTCAGGAAAAAACGCATACGCCCTTTTTGGCCAAGGGCATCATTGTCGAGGTTTTGCCGTTTTCCTGTGCTTTAAAGGCGATTCGAATCTCCCTCCTGAAATCTGTTTCCTGCAATTCTGCCTTGCTTTCAAATCCTCTTCGTTGCCTTCCCTCAATATATTTGTGGACGAGAGTTATCATTTATAACTCTGCAGGTTTGTGAATTGCAGTGCCCCTGAGCTCCATTTTTCAACTCGCTTTCTTGGGAGCTTGCCGCAAAAGCGCAGGATTGCTTCAGGCCCTATTCTGCTTCCGGGTGGCAGGCTGAGCCTGTGGTTAATTCTTCTTCCTGATGGGAAAATAGAGTGACCTGTGCCTGTCCCAAGACCTAGAGCTAGTCTGTCATTGGTTCCCCCTCTTCCCGGTCATCCTCAGGACAAATTGCAACCTGTACGGAACAGGAGGTTAAAGGTGCTGATTCTCCAAGGAGGGAGAATACTAAGAAAGCGGCTGGAATGGCCAACCCGAGCACAAGGAGATGAGAAATGAGGTGCGTTATAGAAACCTTTCCCGAGCACACGGTGTCCCATCTTCTGGGTTTGTCATGCATGTTTTCGATGTAGGAAAATGCCCTTGAACCTGGAGATTTGGGACCCATGGGATGGGAACCACGCAGTATTACTTTAAAGGGTCTGCGTTTCCTCACCCAATCTCACCGAACCTCTCAGCCCCAAGAGTGTCCGCCCTTATGTCTCAATCAGCTCTGGGTCTAGATATGGTCAACCCAGGTGGCATCACAGCCCCTGAACGAATTTTGTAAGAATTTCTCTCTCTTTCACTGTCTTTGTTTCACGGGTTGTTAAAAGTAATTGATTTTTATAATGGGGTTTAGCTGCTTTTCAGTGCTGTGTTTATGCCGCTTTACACCCACTTGACTCACTTACAGAGAGATTTCAATACATAGGTTTTAAGATTCTTACTAGTCAGATATATTCTTGGGCGGTGAATTGGGGGTGTTGATTCCCGTTCACTGAGCAAGGAGTAGGTCTTGTCTATTACATATTGGGTTTATGGAACGGTATCTGAGCTAATTTGAAACCCTGGTTTTATGCATCACCCCACCTCACCTTTCCCGTTAAGCAGATATAGTGTGTTTTCTAAACGTGTGACTCTCTTCTGTTTTGTAATTCAGTTCAAGTGTAGCGGTTTTTACATTCCCTCTATAAGTGATATCTTATGATAAGTGTCTTTTTCTATGTGACTTATTTTACGTAGAATCGTCGTACCTAAATCCACTCATCATGCTGCTACGAGCCTTATGACGTAGATTTCATGGCTGAGTGATATTCCATTGTACATAAGGACCACAACTTCTTTATCCATTTTTCTCTTTCCTGGGATATTTAAGGTGTAACGAAGTGGAGGTTCTTGCCAACAGAGCAGCCCTAAACTTTGGGGTGCCTGTGTGTTGCTGACTTTTAGTTTTCCCAATTTATACACCCATGAGTGGAAGTGCCCTATGCTCTCTAAGCTGAGTTTCTTAGATATTTCAGGACACACTGTACACTTCTCCAGAGTGGCTGTTGGCAATTTACATCTCGCCCATCAGCGTAGCAAGGCTCCCGTTTCTCCATGGCCTGTCCTGTATTTCTGGTTTTGACACTTTATTCAGCATGGCCCTTTTGACCGATGGGAAGTGAGAGTTCTTTGTAGCGCTGATTTGCCTTTCCAGGTTGCTTGGTTGGGCAAAAAGAGCGTATGCGTTTTTTCCTGAATATATTCAGGAAAAAACGCATACGCCCTTTTTGGCCAAGGGCATCATTGTCGAGTTTTTGCCGCTTTTCCTGGGCTTTAAAGGCGATTCGAATCTCCCTCCTGAAATCTGTTTCCTGCAATTCTGCCTTGCTTTCAAATCCTCTTTGTTGCCTTCCCTCAATATATTTGTGGACGAGAGTTATCATTTATAACTCTGCAGGTTTGTGAATTGCAGTGCCCCTGAGCTCCATTTTTCAAATTGCTTCCTTGGGAGCTGGCCGCAAAAGCGCAGGATTGCTTCAGGCCCTATTCTGCTTCGGGGCGGCAGGCTGAGCCTGTGGTTAATTCTTCTTCCTGATGAGAAAATAGAGTGACCTGCGCCTCTCCCAACACCTAGAGCTAGTCTCTCATTGGTTACCCCTCTTCCCCTTCATCCTCAGGACAAATTGCAACCTGTACAGAACAGAAGGTTAAAGGTGCTGATTCTCCAAGGAGGGAGATTGCTAGGAAAGCGGCTGGAATGGCGAACCCGAGCACAAGGAGATGAGAAATGAGGTGCGTTTTAGAAAGCTTTCCCGAGCACACGGTGTCCCATCTTCTGGGTTTCTCATGCATGTTTTCGATGTAGGAAGATGCCCTTGAACCTGGAGATTTGGGACCCATGGGATGGGTACCACGCAGTATTAGTTTAAAGGGTCTGCGTTTGCTCACCCACCCTCACCAAACCTCTCAGCCCAAGAGTGTCCCCCTTATGTCTCAATCAGCTGTGGGTCTAGATACGGTCAATCCAGGTGGCATCACAGCCCCTGACCGAATTTTGTAAGAATTTCTCTCTCTTTCACTGTCTTTGTTTCACGGGTTTTTAAAAGTAATTGATTTTTATAATGGGGTTTAGCTGCTTTTCAGTGCTGTGTTTATGCTGGTTTACACTCACTTGACCCCCTTACAGAGAGATTTCAATACATAGGTTTTAAGATTCTTACTAGTCAGATATATTCTTGGGCGGTGAATAGGAGGTGTTGGGTCCCGTTCACTGAGCAAGGAGTAGGTCTTGTCTATTACATATTGGGTTTATGGAACGGTTTCTGAGCTAATTTGTAACCCTTGTTTTATGCATCACCCCACCTCACCTTTCCCGTTAAGCAACCATAGTGTGTTTTGTAAACGTGTGACTCTCTTCTGTTTTGTAATTCAGTTCAAGTGTATCGGTTTTTACATTCTCTCTATAAGTGATATCTTATCAAAAGTGTCTTTTTCTGTGTGACTTATTTCATGTAGAATCGTCGTACCTAAATCCACTCATCATGCTGCTACGAGCCTTATGACGTAGATTTCATGGCTGAGTGATATTCCATTGTACATAAGGACCACAACTTCTTTATCCATTTTTTTCTTTCCTGGGATATTTAAGGTGTAACGAAGTGGAGGTTCTTGTCAACAGAGCAGCCCTAAACTTTGGGGTGCCTGTGTCTTGCTGATTTTTAGTTTTCCCAATTTATACGCCCATGAGTGGAAGTGCCCTATGCTCTCTAAGCTGAGTTTTTTAGATGTTTCAGGACACACCGTACACTTCTCCAGAGTGGCTGTTGGCAATTTACATCCCGCCCATCAGCGTAGCAAGGCTCCCGTTTCTCCATGGCCTGTCCTGCATTTCTGGTTTTGACACTTTATTCAGCATGGCCCTTTTGACCGATGGGAAGAGAGACTTCTTTGTAGCGCTGATTTGCCTTTCTAGGTTGCTTGGTTGGCCAAAAAGGGCGTATGCGTTTTTTCCTGAATATATTCAGGAAAAAACGCATACGCCCTTTTTGGCCAAGGGCATCATTGTCGAGGTTTTGCCGCTTTTCCTGTGCTTTAAAGGCGATTCGAATCTCCCTCCTGAAATCTGTTTCCTGCAATTCTGCCTTGCTTTCAAATCCTCTTCGTTGCCTTCCCTCAATATATTTGTGGACGAGAGTTATCATTTATAACTCTGCAGGTTTGTGAATTGTAGTGCCCCTGAGCTCCATTTTTCAACTCGCTTTCTTGGGAGCTGGCCGCAAAAGCGCAGGATTGCTTCAGGCCCTATTCTGCTTCCGGGCGGCAGGCTGAGCCTGTGGTTAATTCTTCTTCCTGATGGGAAAATAGAGTGACCTGTGCCTGTCCCAAGACCTAGAGCTAGTCTCTCATTGGTTCCCCCTCTTCCCGTTCCTCCTCAGGACAAATTGCAACCTGTACGGAACAGGAGGTTAAAGGTGCTGATTCTCCAAGGAGGGAGATTGCTAGGAAAGCGACTGGAATGGCGAACCCGAGCACAAGGAGATGAGAAATGAGGTGCGTTTTAGAAACCTTTCCCGATCACACGGTGTAACATCTTCTGGGTTTCTCATGCATGTTTTCGATGTAGGAAGATGCCCTTGAACCTGGAGATTTGGGACCCATGGGATGGGTACCACGCAGTATTACTTTAAAGGGTCTGCGTTTGCTCACCCAACCTCACCAAACCTCTCAGCCCCAGGAGTGTCCACCCTTATGTCTCAATCAGTTGTGGGTCTAGATATGGTCAACCCAGGTGGCATCACAGCCCCTGAACGAATTTTGTAAGAATTTCTCTCTCTTTCACTGTCTTTGTTTCACGGGTTTTAAAAAGTAATTGATTTTTATAATGGGGTTTAGCTGCTTTTCACTGCTGTATTTATGCCGCTTTACACCCACTTGAGTCACTTACAGAGAGATATCAACACATAGGTTTTAAGATTGTTACTAGGCCGATATATTCTTGGGCGGTGAATAGGGGGTGTTGAGTCCCGTTCACTGAGCAAGGAGTAGGTCTTGTCTATTACATATTGGGTTTATGGAACGGTATCTGAGCTAATTTGAAACCCTTGTTTTATGCATCACCCCACCTCACCTTTCCCGTTAAGCAGCCATAGTGTGTTTTCTAAACGTGTGACTCTCTTCTGTTTTGTAATTCAGTTCAAGTGTAGCGGTTTTTACATTCCCTCTGTAAGTGATATCTTATGATAAGTGTCTTTTTCTGTGTGACTTATTTCACGTAGAATCGTCGTACCTAAATCCACTCATCATGCTGCTACGAGCCGTATGACGTAGATTTCATGGCTGAGTGATATTCCATTGTACATAAGGACCACAACTTCTTTATCCATTTTTCTCTTTCTTGGGATATTTAAGGTGTGACGAAGTGGAGGTTCTTGTCAACAGAGCAGCCCTAAACTTTGGGGTGCCTGTGTCTTGCTGATTTTTAGTTTTCCCAATTTATAGGCCCACGAGTGGAAGTGCCCTATGCTCTCTAAGCTGAGTTTTTTAGATGTTTCAAGACACACCGTACACCTCTCCAGAGTGGCTGTTGGCAATTTACATCCTGCCCATCAGCGTAGCAAGGCTCCCGTTTCTCCATGGCCTGTCCTGCATTTCTGGTTTTGACACTTTATTCAGCATGGCCCTTTTGACCGATGGGAAGCGAGACTTCTTTGTAGCGCTGATTTGCCTTTCCAGGTTGCTTGGTTGGCCAAAAAGGGCGTATGCGTTTTTTCCTGAATATATTCAGGAAAAAACGCATACGCCCTTTTTGGCCAAGGGCATCATTGTCGAGGTTTTGCCGCTTTTCCTGTGCTTTAAAGGCGATTCGAATCCTCCTCCTGAAACCTGTTTCCTGCAATTCTGCCTTGCTTTCAAATCCTCTTCGTTGCCTTCCCTCAGTATATTTGTGGACGAGAGTTATCATTTATAACTCTGCAGGTTTGTGAATTGCAGTGCCCCTGAGCTCCATTTTTCAACTCACTTTCTTGGGAGCTGGCCGCAAATGTGCAGGATTGCTTCAGGCCCTATTCTCCTTAGGGGCGGCAGGCTGAGCCTGTGGTTAATTCTTCTTCCTGAAGGGAAAATAGAGTGACCTGTGCCTGTCCCAAGACCTAGAGCTAGTCTCTCATTGGTTCCCCCTCTTCCCGTTCCTCCTCAGGACAAATTGCAACGTGTACAGAACAGGAGGTTAAAGGTGCTGATTCTCCAAGGAGGGAGATTGCGAGGAAAGCGGCTGGAATGGCGAACCCGAGCACAAGGAGATGAGAAATGAGGTGCGTTTTAGAAGCCTTTCCCGATCACACGGTGTACCATCTTCTGGGTTTCTCATGCATGTTTTCGATGTAGGAAGATGCCCTTGAACCTGGAGATTTGGGACCCATGGGATGGGTACCACGCAGTATTACTTTCAAGAGTCTGCGTTTGCTCACCCAACCTCACCAAACCTCTCAGCCCTCAAAGGGGTCCACCCTTATGTCTCAATCAGCTGTGGGTCTAGATATGGTCAATCCAGGTGGCATCACAGCCCCTGAACGAATTTTCTAAGAATTTCTCTCTCTTTCACTGTCTTTGTTTCACGGGTTTTTAAAAGTAATTGATTTTTATAATGGGGTTTAGCTGCTTTTCAGTGCTGTGTTTATGCCGCTTTACACCCACTTGACTCACTTACAGAGAGATATCAACACATAAGTTTTAAGATTCTTACTAGTCAGATATATTCTTGGGCGGTGAATAGGGGGTGTTGAGTCCCGTTCACTGAGCAAGGAGTAGGTCTTGTCTATTACATATTGGGTTTATGGAACGGTATCTGAGCTAATTTGAAACCCTGGTTTTATGCATCACCCCACCTCACTTTTCCCGTTAAGCAGCCATAGTGCGTTTTCTAAACGTGTGACTCTCTTCTGTTTTGTATTTCAGTTCAAGTGTAGCGGTTTTTACATTCCCTCTATAAGTGATATCTTATGATAAGTGTCTTTTTCTGTGTGACTTATTTCACGTAGAATCGTCATACCTAAATCCACTCATCATGCTGCTACGAGCCTTATGACGTAGATTTCATGGCTGAGTGATATTCCATTGTACATAAGGACCACAACTTCTTTATCCATTTTTCTCTTTCCTGGGATATTTAAGGTGTAACGAAGTGGAGGTTCTTGTCAACAGAGCTGCCCTAAACTTTGGGGTGCCTGTGTCTTGCTGATTTTTAGTTTTCCCAATTTATACGCCCATGAGTGGAAGTGCCCTATGCTCTCTAAGCTGAGTTTCTTAGATGTTTCAAGAAACACCGTACACTTCTCCAGAGTGGCTGTTGGCAATTTACATCCCGCCCATCAGCGTAGCAAGGCTCCCGTTTCTCCATGGCCTGTCCTGCATTACTGGTTGTGACACTTTATTCAGCATGGTCCTTTTGACCGATGGGAAGTGAGACTTCTTTGTAGCGCTGATTTGCCTTTCTAGGTTGCTTGGTTGGCCAAAAAGGGCGTATGCGTTTTTTCCTGAATATATTCAGGAAAAAACGCATACGCCCTTTTTGGCCAAGGGCATCATTGTCGAGGTTTTGCCGCTTTTCCTGTGCTTTAAAGGCGATTCGAATCTCCCTCCTGAAATCTGTTTCCTGCAATTCTGCCTTGCTTTCAAATCCTCTTCGTTGCCTTCCCTCAATATATTTGTGGACGAGAGTTATCATTTATAACTCTGCAGGTTTGTGAATTGCAGTGCCCCTGAGCTCCATTTTTCAACTCGCTTTCTTGGGAGCTTGCCGCAAAAGCGCAGGATTGCTTCAGGCCCTATTCTGCTTCCGGGTGGCAGGCTGAGCCTGTGGTTAATTCTTCTTCCTGATGGGAAAATAGAGTGACCTGTGCCTGTCCCAAGACCTAGAGCTAGTCTGTCATTGGTTCCCCCTCTTCCCGGTCATCCTCAGGACAAATTGCAACCTGTACGGAACAGGAGGTTAAAGGTGCTGATTCTCCAAGGAGGGAGAATACTAAGAAAGCGGCAGGAATGGCCAACCCGAGCACAAGGAGATGAGAAATGAGGTGCGTTATAGAAACCTTTCCCGAGCACACGGTGTCCCATCTTCTGGGTTTGTCATGCATGTTTTCGATGTAGGAAAATGCCCTTGAACCTGGAGATTTGGGACCCATGGGATGGGAACCACGCAGTATTACTTTAAAGGGTCTGCGTTTCCTCACCCAATCTCACCGAACCTCTCAGCCCCAAGAGTGTCCGCCCTTATGTCTCAATCAGCTCTGGGTCTAGATATGGTCAACCCAGGTGGCATCACAGCCCCTGAACGAATTTTGTAAGAATTTCTCTCTCTTTCACTGTCTTTGTTTCACGGGTTGTTAAAAGTAATTGATTTTTATAATGGGGTTTAGCTGCTTTTCAGTGCTGTGTTTATGCCGCTTTACACCCACTTGACTCACTTACAGAGAGATTTCAATACATAGGTTTTAAGATTCTTACTAGTCAGATATATTCTTGGGCGGTGAATTGGGGGTGTTGAGTCCCGTTCACTGAGCAAGGAGTAGGTCTTGTCTATTACATATTGGGTTTATGGAACGGTATCTGAGCTAATTTGAAACCCTGGTTTTATGCATCACCCACCTCACCTTTCCCGTTAAGCAGCCATAGTGTGTTTTCTAAACGTGTGACTCTCTTCTGTTTTGTAATTCAGTTCAAGTGTAGCGGTTTTTACATTCCCTCTGTAAGTGATATCTTATGATAAGTGTCTTTTTCTGTGTGACTTATTTCACGTAGAATCGTCGTACCTAAATCCACTCATCATGCTGCTACGAGCCGTATGACGTAGATTTCATGGCTGAGTGATATTCCATTGTACATAAGGACCACAACTTCTTTATCCATTTTTCTCTTTCTTGGGATATTTAAGGTGTGAGGAAGTGGAGGTTCTTGTCAACAGAGCAGCCCTAAACTTTGGGGTGCCTGTGTCTTGCTGATTTTTAGTTTTCCCAATTTATACGCCCACGAGTGGAAGTGCCCTATGCTCTCTAAGCTGAGTTTTTTAGATGTTTCAAGACACACCGTACACCTCTCCAGAGTGGCTGTTGGCAATTTACATCCTGCCCATCAGCGTAGCAAGGCTCCCGTTTCTCCATGGCCTGTCCTGCATTGCTGGTTTTGACACTTTATTCAGCATGGCCCTTTTGACCGATGGGAAGCGAGACTTCTTTGTAGCGCTGATTTGCCTTTCCAGGTTGCTTGGTTGGCCAAAAAGGGCGTATGCGTTTTTTCCTGAATATATTCAGGAAAAAACGCATACGCCCTTTTTGGCCAAGGGCATCATTGTCGAGGTTTTGCCGCTTTTCCTGTGCTTTAAAGGCGATTCGAATCCTCCTCCTGAAACCTGTTTCCTGCAATTCTGCCTTGCTTTCAAATCCTCTTCGTTGCCTTCCCTCAGTATATTTGTGGACGAGAGTTATCATTTATAACTCTGCAGGTTTGTGAATTGCAGTGCCCCTGAGCTCCATTTTTCAACTCACTTTCTTGGGAGCTGGCCGCAAATGTGCAGGATTGCTTCAGGCCCTATTCTCCTTAGGGGCGGCAGGCTGAGCCTGTGGTTAATTCTTCTTCCTGAAGGGAAAATAGCGTGACCTGTGCCTGTCCCAAGACCTAGAGCTAGTCTCTCATTGGTTCCCCCTCTTCCCGTTCCTCCTCAGGACAAATTGCAACGTGTACAGAACAGGAGGTTAAAGGTGCTGATTCTCCAAGGAGGGAGATTGCTAGGAAAGCGGCTGGAATGGCGAACCCGAGCACAAGGAGATGAGAAATGAGGTGCGTTTTAGAAGCCTTTCCCGATCACACGGTGTACCATCTACTGGGTTTCTCATGCATGTTTTCGATGTAGGAAGATGCCCTTGAACCTGGAGATTTGGGACCCATGGGATGGGTACCACGCAGTATTACTTTCAAGGGTCTGCGTTTGCTCACCCAACCTCACCAAACCTCTCAGCCCTCAAAGGGGTCCACCCTTATGTCTCAATCAGCTGTGGGTCTAGATATGGTCAATCCAGGTGGCATCACAGCCCCTGAACGAATTTTCTAAGAATTTCTCTCTCTTTCACTGTCTTTGTTTCACGGGTTTTTAAAAGTAATTGATTTTTATAATGGGGTTTAGCTGCTTTTCAGTGCTGTGTTTATGCCGCTTTACACCCACTTGAGTCACTTACAGAGAGATATCAACACATAAGTTTTAAGATTCTTACTAGTCAGATATATTCTTGGGCGGTGAATAGGGGGTGTTGAGTCCCGTTCACTGAGCAAGGAGTAGGTCTTGTCTATTACATATTGGGTTTATGGAACGGTATCTGAGCTAATTTGAAACCCTGGTTTTATGCATCACCCCACCTCACTTTTCCCGTTAAGCAGCCATAGTGCGTTTTCTAAACGTGTGACTCTCTTCTGTTTTGTATTTCAGTTCAAGTGTAGCGGTTTTTACATTCCCTCTATAAGTGATATCTTATGATAAGTGTCTTTTTCTGTGTGACTTATTTCACGTAGAATCGTCGTACCTAAATCCACTCATCATGCTGCTACGAGCCTTATGACGTAGATGTCATGGCTGAGTGATATTCCATTGTACATAAGGACCACAACTTCTTTATCCATTTTTCTCTTTCCTGGGATATTTAAGGTGTAACGAAGTGGAGGTTCTTGCCAACAGAGCTGCCCTAAACTTTGGGGTGCCTGTGTCTTGCTGATTTTTAGTTTTCCCAATTTATACGCCCATGAGTGGAAGTGCCCTATGCTCTCTAAGCTGAGTTTCTTAGATGTTTCAAGACACACCGTACACTTCTCCAGAGTGGCTGTTGGCAATTTACATCCCGCCCATCAGCGTAGCAAGGCTCCCGTTTCTCCATGGCCTGTCCTGCATTACTTGTTGTGACACTTTATTCAGCATGGTCCTTTTGACCGATGGGAAGTGAGACTTCTTTGTAGCGCTGATTTGCCTTTCTAGGTTGTTTGGTTGGCCAAAAAGGGCGTATGCGTTTTTTCCTGAATATATTCAGGAAAAAACGCATACGCCCTTTTTGGCCAAGGGCATCATTGTCGAGGTTTTGCCGTTTTCCTGTGCTTTAAAGGCGATTCGAATCTCCCTCCTGAAATCTGTTTCCTGCAATTCTGCCTTGCTTTCAAATCCTCTTCGTTGCCTTCCCTCAATATATTTGTGGACGAGAGTTATCATTTATAACTCTGCAGGTTTGTGAATTGCAGTGCCCCTGAGCTCCATTTTTCAACTCGCTTTCTTGGGAGCTTGCCGCAAAAGCGCAGGATTGCTTCAGGACCTATTCTGCTTCCAGGTGGCAGGCTGAGCCTGTGGTTAATTCTTCTTCCTGATGGGAAAATAGAGTGACCTGTGCCTGTCCCAAGACCTAGAGCTAGTCTGTCATTGGTTCCCCCTCTTCCCGGTCATCCTCAGGACAAATTGCAACCTGTACGGAACAGGAGGTTAAAGGTGCTGATTCTCCAAGGAGGGAGAATACTAGGAAAGCGGCTGGAATGGCGAACCCGAGCAAAAGGAGATGAGAAATGAGGTGCGTTTTAGAAACCATTCCCGATCACACGGTGTACCATCTTCTGGGTTTCTCATGCATGTTTTCGATGTAGGAAGGTGCCCTTGAACCTGGAGATTTGGGACCCATGGGATGGGTACCACGCAGTATTACTTTCAAGGGTCTGTGTTTGCTCACCCAACCTCACCAAACCTCTCAGCCCCAAGAGTCTCCACCCTTATGTCTCAATCAGCTATGGGCCTAGATATGGTCAATCCAGGTGGCATCACAGCCCATGAACGAATTTTGTAAGAATTTCTCTCTCTTTCACTGTCTTTGCTTCACGGGTTTTTAAAAGTAATTGATTTTTATAATGGGGTTTAGCTGCTTTTCACTGCTGTGTTTATGCCGCTTTACACCCACTTGACTCCCTTACAGAGAGATATCAACACATCGGTTTTAAGATTCTTACTAGTCAGATATATTCTTGGGCGGTGAATAGGGGATGTTGAGACCCGTTCACTGAGCAAGGAGTAGGTCTTGTCTATTACATATTGGGGTTATGGAACGGTATCTGAGCTAATTTGAAACCCTTGTTTTATGCATCACCCCACCTCACCTTTCCCGTTAAGCAGCCATAGTGTGTTTTCTAAACGTGTGACTCTCTTCTGTTTTGTAATTCAGTTCAAGTGTAGCGGTTTTTACATTCCCTCTATAAGTGATATCTTATGATAAGTGTCTTTTTCTGTGTGACTTATTTCACGTACAATCGTCGTACCTAAATCCACTCATCATGCTGCTACGAGCCTTATGACGTTGATTTCATGGCTGAGTGATATTGCATTGTACATAAGGACCACAACTTCTTTATCCATTTTTCTCTTTCCTGGGATATTTAAGGTGTAACGAAGTGGAGGTTCTTGTCAACAGAGCAGCCCTAAACTTTGGGGTGCCTGTGTCTTGCTGATTTTTAGTTTTCCCAATTTATACGCCCATGAGTGGAAGTGCCCTATGCTCTCTAAGCTGAGTTTTTTAGACGTTTCAAGACACACCGTACACCTCTCCAGAGTGGCTGTTGGCAATTTACATCCCGCCCATCAGCGTAGCAAGGCTCCCGTTTCTCCATGGCCTGTCCTGCATTGCTGGTTTTGACACTTTATTCAGCATGGCCCTTTTGACCGATGGGAAGCGAGACTTCTTTGTAGCGCTGATTTGCCTTTCCAGGTTGCTTGGTTGGCCAAAAAGGGCGTATGCGTTTTTTCCTGAATATATTCAGGAAAAAACGCATAGGCCCTTTTTGGCCAAGGGCATCATTGTCGAGGTTTTGCCGCTTTTCCTGTGCTTTAAAGGCGATTCGAATCTCCCTCCTGAAATCTGTTTCCTGCAATTCTGCCTTGCTTTCAAATCCTCTTCGTTGCCTTCCCTCAGTATATTTGTGGACGAGAGTTATCATTTATAACTCTGCAGTTTTGTGAATTGCAGTGCCCCTGAGCTCCATTTTTCAACTCGCTTTCTTGGGAGCTGGCCGCAAAAGCGCAGGATTGCTTCAGGCCCTATTCTGCTTCCGGGCGGCAGGCTGAGCCTGTGGTTAATTCTTCTTCCTGATGGGAAAATAGAGTGGCCTGTGCCTGTCCCAAGACCTAGAGCTAGTCTCTCATTGGTTCCCCCTCTTCCTGTTCCTCCTCAGGACAAATTGCAACCTGTACGGAACAGGAGGTTAAAGGTGCTGATTCTCCAAGGAGGGAGATTGCTAGGAAAGCGGCTGGAATGGCGAACCCGAGCACTAGGAGATGAGAAATGAGGTGCGTTTTAGAAACCATTCCCGATCACACGGTGTACTAACTTCTGGGTTTCTCATGCATGTTTTCGATGTAGGAAGGTGCACTTGAACCTGGAGATTTGGGATCCATGGGATGGGTACCACGCAGTATTACTTTAAAGGGTCTGCGTTTGCTCACCCACCCTCACCAAACCTCTCAGCCCAAGAGTGTCCCCCTTATGTCTCAATCAGCTCTGGGTCTAGATATGGTCAACCCAGGTGGCATCACAGCCCCTGAACGAATTTTGTAAGAATTTCTCTCTCTTTCACTGTCTTTGTTTCACGGGTTTTTAAAAGTAATTGATTTTTATAATGGGGTTTAGCTGCTTTTCAGTGCTGTGTTTATGCCGCTTTACACCCACTTGACTCACTTACAGAGAGATTTCAATACATAGGTTTTAAGATTCTTACTAGTCAGATATATTCTTGGGCGGTGAATTGGGGGTGTTGAGTCCCGTTCACTGAGCAAGGAGTAGGTCTTGTCTATTACATATTGGGTTTATGGAACGGTATCTGAGCTAATTTGAAACCCTGGTTTTATGCATCACCCACCTCACCTTTCCCGTTAAGCAGCCATAGTGTGTTTTCTAAACGTGTGACTCTCTTCTGTTTTGTAATTCAGTTCAAGTGTAGCGGTTTTTACATTCCCTCTGTAAGTGATATCTTATGATAAGTGTCGTTTTCTGTGTGACTTATTTCACGTAGAATCGTCGTACCTAAATCCACTCATCATTCTGCTACGAGCCGTATGACGTAGTTTTCATGGCTGAGTGATATTCCATTGTACATAAGAACCACAACTTCTTTATCCATTTTTCTCTTTCTTGGGATATTTACGGTGTGACGAAGTGGAGGTTCTTGTCAACAGAGCAGCCCTAAACTTTGTGGTGCCTGTGTCTTGCTGATTTTTAGTTTTCCCAATTTATACGCCCATGAGTGGAAGTGCCCTATGCTCTCTAAGCTGAGTTTTTTAGATGTTTCAAGACACACCGTACACCTCTCCAGAGTGGCTGTTGGCAATTTACATCCCGCCCATCAGCGTAGCAAGGCTCCCGTTTCTCCATGGCCTGTCCTGCATTGCTGGTTTTGACACTTTATTCAGCATGGCCCTTTTGACCGATGGGAAGCGAGACTTCTTTGTAGCGCTGATTTGCCTTTCCATGTTGCTTGGTTGGCCAAAAAGGGCGTATGCGTTTTTTCCTGAATATATTCAGGAAAAAACGCATACGCCCTTTTTGGCCAAGGGCATCATTGTCGAGGTTTTGCCGCTTTTCCTGTGCTTTAAAGGCGATTCGAATCCTCCTCCTGAAACCTGTTTCCTGCAATTCTGCCTTGCTTTCAAATCCTCTTCGTAGGCTTCCCTCAGTATATTTGTGGACGAGAGTTATCATTTATAACTCTGCAGGTTTGTGAATTGCAGTGCCCCTGAGCTCCATTTTTCAACTCGCTTTCTGGGGAGCTGGCCGCAAATGTGCAGGATTGCTTCAGGCCCTATTCTCCTTAGGGGCGGCAGGCTGAGCCTGTGGTTAATTCTTCTTCCTGAAGGGAAAATAGAGTGACCTGTGCCTGT
Source organism: Eschrichtius robustus (assembly GCF_028021215.1). Classification (NCBI taxonomy): domain Eukaryota; kingdom Metazoa; phylum Chordata; class Mammalia; order Artiodactyla; family Eschrichtiidae; genus Eschrichtius; species Eschrichtius robustus. The sequence goes on from NC_090832.1 coordinate 89,416,090, forward strand.
CCCAAGACCTAGAGCTAGTCTCTCATTGGTTCCCCCTCTTCCCGTTCCTCCTCAGGACAAATTGCAACGTGTACAGAACAGGAGGTTAAAGGTGCTGATTCTCCAAGGAGGGAGATTGCGAGGAAAGCGGCTGGAATGGCGAACCCGAGCACAAGGAGATGAGAAATGAGGTGCGTTTTAGAAGCCTTTCCCGATCACACGGTGTACCATCTTCTGGGTTTCTCATGCATGTTTTCGATGTAGGAAGATGCCCTTGAACCTGGAGATTTGGGACCCATGGGATGGGTACCACGCAGTATTACTTTAAAGAGTCTGCGTTTGCTCACCCAACCTCACCAAACCTCTCAGCCCTCAAAGGGTTCCACCCTTATGTCTCAATCAGCTGTGGGTCTAGATATGGTCAATCCAGGTGGCATCACAGCCCCTGAACGAATTTTCTAAGAATTTCTCTCTCTTTCACTGTCTTTGTTTCACGGGTTTTTAAAAGTAATTGATTTTTATAATGGGGTTTAGCTGCTTTTCAGTGCTGTGTTTATGCCGCTTTACACCCACTTGACTCACTTACAGAGAGATATCAACACATAAGTTTTAAGATTCTTACTAGTCAGATATATTCTTGGGCGGTGAATAGGGGGTGTTGAGTCCCGTTCACTGAGCAAGGAGTAGGTCTTGTCTATTACATATTGGGTTTATGGAACGGTATCTGAGCTAATTTGAAACCCTGGTTTTATGCATCACCCCACCTCACTTTTCCCGTTAAGCAGCCATAGTGCGTTTTCTAAACGTGTGACTCTCTTCTGTTTTGTATTTCAGTTCAAGTGTAGCGGTTTTTACATTCCCTCTATAAGTGATATCTTATGATAAGTGTCTTTTTCTGTGTGACTTATTTCACGTAGAATCGTCATACCTAAATCCACTCATCATGCTGCTACGAGCCTTATGACGTAGATTTCATGGCTGAGTGATATTCCATTGTACATAAGGACCACAACTTCTTTATCCATTTTTCTCTTTCCTGGGATATTTAAGGTGTAACGAAGTGGAGGTTCTTGTCAACAGAGCTGCCCTAAACTTTGGGGTGCCTGTGTCTTGCTGATTTTTAGTTTTCCCAATTTATACGCCCATGAGTGGAAGTGCCCTATGCTCTCTAAGCTGAGTTTCTTAGATGTTTCAAGAAACACCGTACACTTCTCCAGAGTGGCTGTTGGCAATTTACATCCCGCCCATCAGCGTAGCAAGGCTCCCGTTTCTCCATGGCCTGTCCTACATTACTGGTTGTGACACTTTATTCAGCATGGTCCTTTTGACCGATGGGAAGTGAGACTTCTTTGTAGCGCTGATTTGCCTTTCTAGGTTGCTTGGTTGGCCAAAAAGGGCGTATGCGTTTTTTCCTGAATATATTCAGGAAAAAACGCATACGCCCTTTTTGGCCAAGGGCATCATTGTCGAGGTTTTGCCGCTTTTCCTGTGCTTTAAAGGCGATTCGAATCTCCCTCCTGAAATCTGTTTCCTGCAATTCTGCCTTGCTTTCAAATCCTCTTCGTTGCCTTCCCTCAATATATTTGTGGACGAGAGTTATCATTTATAACTCTGCAGGTTTGTGAATTGCAGTGCCCCTGAGCTCCATTTTTCAACTCGCTTTCTTGGGAGCTTGCCGCAAAAGCGCAGGATTGCTTCAGGCCCTATTCTGCTTCCGGGTGGCAGGCTGAGCCTGTGGTTAATTCTTCTTCCTGATGGGAAAATAGAGTGACCTGTGCCTGTCCCAAGACCTAGAGCTAGTCTGTCATTGGTTCCCCCTCTTCCCGGTCATCCTCAGGACAAATTGCAACCTGTACGGAACAGGAGGTTAAAGGTGCTGATTCTCCAAGGAGGGAGAATAATAAGAAAGCGGCTGGAATGGCCAACCCGAGCACAAGGAGATGAGAAATGAGGTGCGTTATAGAAACCTTTCCCGAGCACACGGTGTCCCATCTTCTGGGTTTGTCATGCATGTTTTCGATGTAGGAAAATGCCCTTGAACCTGGAGATTTGGGACCCATGGGATGGGAACCACGCAGTATTACTTTAAAGGGTCTGCGTTTCCTCACCCAATCTCACCGAACCTCTCAGCCCCAAGAGTGTCCGCCCTTATGTCTCAATCAGCTCTGGGTCTAGATATGGTCAACCCAGGTGGCATCACAGCCCCTGAACGAATTTTGTAAGAATTTCTCTCTCTTTCACTGTCTTTGTTTCACGGGTTGTTAAAAGTAATTGATTTTTATAATGGGGTTTAGCTGCTTTTCAGTGCTGTGTTTATGCCGCTTTACACCCACTTGACTCACTTACAGAGAGATTTCAATACATAGGTTTTAAGATTCTTACTAGTCAGATATATTCTTGGGCGGTGAATTGGGGGTGTTGAGTCCCGTTCACTGAGCAAGGAGTAGGTCTTGTCTATTACATATTGGGTTTATGGAACGGTATCTGAGCTAATTTGAAACCCTGGTTTTATGCATCACCCACCTCACCTTTCCCGTTAAGCAGCCATAGTGTGTTTTCTAAACGTGTGACTCTCTTCTGTTTTGTAATTCAGTTCAAGTGTAGCGGTTTTTACATTCCCTCTGTAAGTGATATCTTATGATAAGTGTCTTTTTCTGTGTGACTTATTTCACGTAGAATCGTCGTACCTAAATCCACTCATCATTCTGCTACGAGCCGTATGACGTAGTTTTCATGGCTGAGTGATATTCCATTGTACATAAGAACCACAACTTCTTTATCGATTTTTCTCTTTCTTGGGATATTTACGGTGTGACGAAGTGGAGGTTCTTGTCAACAGAGCAGCCCTAAACTTTGTGGTGCCTGTGTCTTGCTGATTTTTAGTTTTCCCAATTTATACGCCCATGAGTGGAAGTGCCCTATGCTCTCTAAGCTGAGTTTTTTAGATGTTTCAAGACACACCGTACACCTCTCCAGAGTGGCTGTTGGCAATTTACATCCCGCCCATCAGCGTAGCAAGGCTCCCGTTTCTCCATGGCCTGTCCTGCATTGCTGGTTTTGACACTTTATTCAGCATGGCCCTTTTGACCGATGGGAAGCGAGACTTCTTTGTAGCGCTGATTTGCCTTTCCATGTTGCTTGGTTGGCCAAAAAGGGCGTATGCGTTTTTTCCTGAATATATTCAGGAAAAAACGCATACGCCCTTTTTGGCCAAGGGCATCATTGTCGAGGTTTTGCCGCTTTTCCTGTGCTTTAAAGGCGATTCGAATCCTCCTCCTGAAACCTGTTTCCTGCAATTCTGCCTTGCTTTCAAATCCTCTTCGTAGCCTTCCCTCAGTATATTTGTGGACGAGAGTTATCATTTATAACTCTGCAGGTTTGTGAATTGCAGTGCCCCTGAGCTCCATTTTTCAACTCGCTTTCTGGGGAGCTGGCCGCAAATGTGCAGGATTGCTTCAGGCCCTATTCTCCTTAGGGGCGGCAGGCTGATCCTGTGGTTAATTCTTCTTCCTGAAGGGAAAATAGAGTGACCTGTGCCTGTCCTAAGACCTAGAGCTAGTCTCTCATTGGTTCCCCCTCTTCCCGTTCCTCCTCAGGACAAATTGCAACGTGTACAGAACAGGAGGTTAAAGGTGCTGATTCTCCAAGGAGGGAGATTGCGAGGAAAGCGGCTGGAATGGCGAACCCGAGCACAAGGAGATGAGAAATGAGGTGCGTTTTAGAAGCCTTTCCCGATCACACGGTGTACCATCTTCTGGGTTTCTCATGCATGTTTTCGATGTAGGAAGATGCCCTTGAACCTGGAGATTTGGGACCCATGGGATGGGTACCACGCAGTATTACTTTAAAGAGTCTGCGTTTGCTCACCCAACCTCACCAAACCTCTCAGCCCTCAAAGGGGTCCACCCTTATGTCTCAATCAGCTGTGGGTCTAGATATGGTCAATCCAGGTGGCATCACAGCCCCTGAACGAATTTTCTAAGAATTTCTCTCTCTTTCACTGTCTTTGTTTCACGGGTTTTTAAAAGTAATTGATTTTTATAATGGGGTTTAGCTGCTTTTCAGTGCTGTGTTTATGCCGCTTTACACCCACTTGACTCACTTACAGAGAGATATCAACACATAAGTTTTAAGATTCTTACTAGTCAGATATATTCTTGGGCGGTGAATAGGGGGTGTTGAGTCCCGTTCACTGAGCAAGGAGTAGGTCTTGTCTATTACATATTGGGTTTATGGAACGGTATCTGAGCTAATTTGAAACCCTGGTTTTATGCATCACCCCACCTCACTTTTCCCGTTAAGCAGCCATAGTGCGTTTTCTAAACGTGTGACTCTCTTCTGTTTTGTATTTCAGTTCAAGTGTAGCGGTTTTTACATTCCCTCTATAAGTGATATCTTATGATAAGTGTCTTTTTCTGTGTGACTTATTTCACGTAGAATCGTCATACCTAAATCCACTCATCATGCTGCTACGAGCCTTATGACGTAGATTTCATGGCTGAGTGATATTCCATTGTACATAAGGACCACAACTTCTTTATCCATTTTTCTCTTTCCTGGGATATTTAAGGTGTAACGAAGTGGAGGTTCTTGTCAACAGAGCTGCCCTAAACTTTGGGGTGCCTGTGTCTTGCTGATTTTTAGTTTTCCCAATTTATACGCCCATGAGTGGAAGTGCCCTATGCTCTCTAAGCTGAGTTTCTTAGATGTTTCAAGAAACACCGTACACTTCTCCAGAGTGGCTGTTGGCAATTTACATCCCGCCCATCAGCGTAGCAAGGCTCCCGTTTCTCCATGGCCTGTCCTGCATTACTGGTTGTGACACTTTATTCAGCATGGTCCTTTTGACCGATGGGAAGTGAGACTTCTTTGTAGCGCTGATTTGCCTTTCTAGGTTGCTTGGTTGGCCAAAAAGGGCGTATGCGTTTTTTCCTGAATATATTCAGGAAAAAACGCATACGCCCTTTTTGGCCAAGGGCATCATTGTCGAGGTTTTGCCGTTTTCCTGTGCTTTAAAGGCGATTCGAATCTCCCTCCTGAAATCTGTTTCCTGCAATTCTGCCTTGCTTTCAAATCCTCTTCGTTGCCTTCCCTCAATATATTTGTGGACGAGAGTTATCATTTATAACTCTGCAGGTTTGTGAATTGCAGTGCCCCTGAGCTCCATTTTTCAACTCGCTTTCTTGGGAGCTTGCCGCAAAAGCGCAGGATTGCTTCAGGCCCTATTCTGCTTCCGGGTGGCAGGCTGAGCCTGTGGTTAATTCTTCTTCCTGATGGGAAAATAGAGTGACCTGTGCCTGTCCCAAGACCTAGAGCTAGTCTGTCATTGGTTCCCCCTCTTCCCGGTCATCCTCAGGACAAATTGCAACCTGTACGGAACAGGAGGTTAAAGGTGCTGATTCTCCAAGGAGGGAGAATACTAAGAAAGCGGCTGGAATGGCCAACCCGAGCACAAGGAGATGAGAAATGAGGTGCGTTATAGAAACCTTTCCGAGCACACGGTGTCCCATCTTCTGGGTTTGTCATGCATGTTTTCGATGTAGGAAAATGCCCTTGAACCTGGAGATTTGGGACCCATGGGATGGGAACCACGCAGTATTACTTTAAAGGGTCTGCGTTTCCTCACCCAATCTCACCGAACCTCTCAGCCCCAAGAGTGTCCGCCCTTATGTCTCAATCAGCTCTGTGTCTAGATATGGTCAACCCAGGTGGCATCACATCCCCTGAACGAATTTTGTAAGAATTTCTCTCTCTTTCACTGTCTTTGTTTCACGGGTTGTTAAAAGTAATTGATTTTTATAATGGGGTTTAGCTGCTTTTCAGTGCTGTGTTTATGCCGCTTTACACCCACTTGACTCACTTACAGAGAGATTTCAATACATAGGTTTTAAGATTCTTACTAGTCAGATATATTCTTGGGCGGTGAATTGGGGGTGTTGATTCCCGTTCACTGAGCAAGGAGTAGGTCTTGTCTATTACATATTGGGTTTATGGAACGGTATCTGAGCTTATTTGAAACCCTGGTTTTATGCATCACCCCACCTCACCTTTCCCGTTAAGCAGATATAGTGTGTTTTCTAAACGTGTGACTCTCTTCTGTTTTGTAATTCAGTTCAAGTGTAGCGGTTTTTACATTCCCTCTATAAGTGATATCTTATGATAAGTGTCTTTTTCTATGTGACTTATTTTACGTAGAATCGTCGTACCTAAATCCACTCATCATGCTGCTACGAGCCTTATGACGTAGATTTCATGGCTGAGTGATATTCCATTGTACATAAGGACCACAACTTCTTTATCCATTTTTCTCTTTCCTGGGATATTTAAGGTGTAACGAAGTGGAGGTTCTTGCCAACAGAGCAGCCCTAAACTTTGGGGTGCCTGTGTGTTGCTGACTTTTAGTTTTCCCAATTTATACACCCATGAGTGGAAGTGCCCTATGCTCTCTAAGCTGAGTTTCTTAGATATTTCAGGACACACCGTACACTTCTCCAGAGTGGCTGTTGGCCATTTACATCTCGCCCATCAGTGTAGCAAGGCTCCCGTTTCTCCATGGCCTGTCCTGTATTTCTGGTTTTGACACTTTATTCAACATGGCCCTTTTGACCGATGGGAAGTGAGAGTTCTTTGTAGCGCTGATTTGCCTTTCCAGGTTGCTTGGTTGGCCAAAAAGGGCGTATGCGTTTTTTCCTGAATATATTCAGGAAAAAACGCATACGCCCTTTTTGGCCAAGGGCATCATTGTCGAGGTTTTGCTGCTTTTCCTGGGCTTTAAAGGCGATTCGAATCTCCCTCCTGAAATCTGTTTCCTGCAATTCTGCCTTGCTTTCAAATCCTCTTTGTTGCCTTCCCTCAATATATTTGTGGACGAGAGTTATCATTTATAACTCTGCAGGTTTGTGAATTGCAGTGCCCCTGAGCTCCATTTTTCAACTTGCTTCCTTGGGAGCTGGCCGCAAAAGCGCAGGATTGCTTCAGGCCCTATTCTGCTTCCGGGCGGCAGGCTGAGCCTGTGGTTAATTCTTCTTCCTGATGGGAAAATAGAGTGACCTGCGCCTCTCCCAACACCTAGAGCTAGTCTCTCATTGGTTCCCTCTCTTCCCCTTCATCCTCAGGACAAATTGCAACCTGTACGGAACAGGAGGTTAAAGGTGCTGATTCTCCAAGGAGGGAGATTGCTAGGAAAGCGGCTGGAATGGCGAACCCGAGCACAAGGAGATGAGAAATGAGGTGCGTTTTAGAAAGCTTTCCCGAGCACACGGTGTCCCATCTTCTGGGTTTCTCATGCATGTTTTCGATGTAGGAAGATGCCCTTGAACCTGGAGATTTGGGACCCATGGGATGGGTACCACGCAGTATTACTTTAAAGGGTCTGCGTTTGCTCACCCACCCTCACCAAACCTCTCAGCCCAAGAGTGTCCCCCTTATGTCTCAATCAGCTGTGGGTCTAGATACGGTCAATCCAGGTGGCATCACAGCCCCTGACCGAATTTTGTAAGAATTTCTCTCTCTTTCACTGTCTTTGTTTCACGGGTTTTTAAAAGTAATTGATTTTTATAATGGGGTTTAGCTGCTTTTCAGTGCTGTGTTTATGCTGGTTTACACTCACTTGACCCCCTTACAGAGAGATTTCAATACATAGGTTTTAAGATTCTTACTAGTCAGATATATTCTTGGGTGGTGAATAGGAGGTGTTGGGTCCCGTTCACTGAGCAAGGAGTAGGTCTTGTCTATTACATATTGGGTTTATGGAACGGTTTCTGAGCTAATTTGTAACCCTTGTTTTATGCATCACCCCACCTCACCTTTCCCGTTAAGCAACCATAGTGTGTTTTCTAAACGTGTGACTCTCTTCTGTTTTGTAATTCAGTTCAAGTGTATCGGTTTTTACATTCTCTCTATAAGTGATATCTTATCAAAAGTGTCTTTTTCTGTGTGACTTATTTCATGTAGAATCGTCGTACCTAAATCCACTCATCATGCTGCTACGAGCCTTATGACGTAGATTTCATGGCTGAGTGATATTCCATTGTACATAAGGACCACAACTTCTTTATCCATTTTTTTCTTTCCTGGGATATTTAAGGTGTAACGAAGTGGCGGTTCTTGTCAACAGAGCAGCCCTAAACTTTGGGGTGCCTGTGTCTTGCTGATTTTTAATTTTCCCAATTTATACGCCCATGAGTGGAAGTGCCCTATGCTCTCTAAGCTGAGTTTTTTAGATGTTTCAGGACACACCGTACACTTCTCCAGAGTGGCTGTTGGCAATTTACATCCCGCCCATCAGCGTAGCAAGGCTCCCGTTTCTCCATGGCCTGTCCTGCATTGCTGGTTTTGACACTTTATTCAGCATGGCCCTTTTGACCGATGGGAAGCGAGACTTCTTTGTAGCGCTGATTTGCCTTTCCAGGTTGCTTGGTTGGCCAAAAAGGGCGTATGCGTTTTTTCCTGAATATATTCAGGAAAAAACGCATACGCCCTTTTTGGCCAAGGGCATCATTGTCGAGGTTTTGCCGCTTTTCCTGTGCTTTAAAGGCGATTCGAATCTCCCTCCTGAAATCTGTTTCCTGCAATTCTGCCTTGCTTTCAAATCCTCTTCGTTGCCTTCCCTCAATATATTTGTGGACGAGAGTTATCATTTATAACTCTGCAGGTTTGTGAATTGCAGTGACCCTGAGCTCCATTTTTCAACTCGCTTTCTTGGGAGCTGGCCGCAAAAGCGCAGGATTGCTTCAGGCCCTATTCTGCTTCCGGGCGGCAGGCTGAGCCTGTGGTTAATTCTTCTTCCTGATGGGAAAATAGAGTGACCTGTGCCTGTCCCAAGACCTAGAGCTAGTCTCTCATTGGTTCCCCCTCTTCCCGTTCCTCCTCAGGACAAATTGCAACCTGTACGGAAAAGGAGGTTAAAGGTGCTGATTCTCCAAGGAGGGAGATTGCTAGGAAAGCGACTGGAATGGCGAACCCGAGCACAAGGAGATGAGAAATGAGGTGCGTTTTAGAAACCTTTCCCGATCACACGGTGTAACATCTTCTGGGTTTCTCATGCATGTTTTCGATGTAGAAAGATGCCCTTGAACCTGGAGATTTGGGACCCATGGGATGGGTACCACGCAGTATTACTTTAAAGGGTCTGCGTTTGCTCACCCAACCTCACCAAACCTCTCAGCCCCAGGAGTGTCCACCCTTATGTCTCAATCAGTTGTGGGTCTAGATATGGTCAACCCAGGTGGCATCACAGCCCCTGAACGAATTTTGTAAGAATTTCTCTCTCTTTTACTGTCTTTGTTTCACGGGTTTTAAAAAGTAATTGATTTTTATAATGGGGTTTAGCTGCTTTTCACTGCTGTGTTTATGCCGCTTTACACCCACTTGAGTCACTTACAGAGAGATATCAACACATAGGTTTTAAGATTCTTACTAGGCCGATATATTCTTGGGCGGTGAATAGGGGGTGTTGAGTCCCGTTCACTGAGCAAGGAGTAGGTCTTGTCTATTACATATTGGGTTTATGGAACGGTATCTGAGCTAATTTGAAACCCTTGTTTTATGCATCACCCCACCTCACCTTTCCCGTTAAGCAGCCATAGTGTGTTTTCTAAACGTGTGACTCTCTTCTGTTTTGTAATTCAGTTCAAGTGTAGCGGTTTTTACATTCCCTCTGTAAGTGATATCTTATGATAAGTGTCTTTTTCTGTGTGACTTATTTCACGTAGAATCGTCGTACCTAAATCCACTCATCATGCTGCTACGAGCCGTATGATGTAGATTTCATGGCTGAGTGATATTCCATTGTACATAAGGACCACAACTTCTTTATCCATTTTTCTCTTTCTTGGGATATTTAAGGTGTGAGGAAGTGGAGGTTCTTGTCAACAGAGCAGCCCTAAACTTTGGGGTGCCTGTGTCTTGCTGATTTTTAGTTTTCCCAATTTATACGCCCACGAGTGGAAGTGCCCTATGCTCTCTAAGCTGAGTTTTTTAGATGTTTCAAGACACACCGTACACCTCTCCAGAGTGGCTGTTGGCAATTTACATCCTGCCCATCAGCGTAGCAAGGCTCCCGTTTCTCCATGGCCTGTCCTGCATTGCTGGTTTTGACACTTTATTCAGCATGGCCCTTTTGACCGATGGGAAGCGAGACTTCTTTGTAGCGCTGATTTGCCTTTCCAGGTTGCTTGGTTGGCCAAAAAGGGCGTATGCGTTTTTTCCTGAATATATTCAGGAAAAAACGCATACGCCCTTTTTGGCCAAGGGCATCATTGTCGAGGTTTTGCCGCTTTTCCTGTGCTTTAAAGGCGATTCGAATCCTCCTCCTGAAACCTGTTTCCTGCAATTCTGCCTTGCTTTCAAATCCTCTTCGTTGCCTTCCCTCAGTATATTTGTGGACGAGAGTTATCATTTATAACTCTGCAGGTTTGTGAATTGCAGTGCCCCTGAGCTCCATTTTTCAACTCACTTTCTTGGGAGCTGGCCGCAAATGTGCAGGATTGCTTCAGGCCCTATTCTCCTTAGGGGCGGCAGGCTGAGCCTGTGGTTAATTCTTCTTCCTGAAGGGAAAATAGCGTGACCTGTGCCTGTCCCAAGACCTAGAGCTAGTCTCTCATTGGTTCCCCCTCTTCCCGTTCCTCCTCAGGACAAATTGCAACGTGTACAGAACAGGAGGTTAAAGGTGCTGATTCTCCAAGGAGGGAGATTGCGAGGAAAGCGGCTGGAATGGCGAACCCGAGCACAAGGAGATGAGAAATGAGGTGCGTTTTAGAAGCCTTTCCCGATCACACGGTGTACCATCTTCTGGGTTTCTCATGCATGTTTTCGATGTAGGAAGATGCCCTTGAACCTGGAGATTTGGGACCCATGGGATGGGTACCACGCAGTATTACTTTCAAGAGTCTGCGTTTGCTCACCCAACCTCACCAAACCTCTCAGCCCTCAACGGGGTCCACCCTTATGTCTCAATCAGCTGTGGGTCTAGATATGGTCAATCCAGGTGGCATCACAGCCCCTGAACGAATTTTCTAAGAATTTCTCTCTCTTTCACTGTCTTTGCTTCACGGGTTTTTAAAAGTAATTGATTTTTATAATGGGGTTTAGCTGCTTTTCAGTGCTGTGTTTATGCCGCTTTACACCCACTTGAGTCACTTACAGAGAGATATCAACACATAAGTTTTAAGATTCTTACTAGTCAGATATATTCTTGGGGGGTGAATAGGGGGTGTTGAGTCCCGTTCACTGAGCAAGGAGTAGGTCTTGTCTATTACATGTTGGGTTTATGGAACGGTATCTGAGCTAATTTGAAACCCTTGTTTTATGCATCACCCACCTCACCTTTCCCGTTAAGCAGCCATAGTGTGTTTTCTAAACGTGTGACTCTCTTCTGTTTTGTAATTCAGTTCAAGTGTAGCGGTTTTTACATTCCCTCTGTAAGTGATATCTTATGATAAGTGTCGTTTTCTGTGTGACTTATTTCACGTAGAATCGTCGTACCTAAATCCACTCATCATGCTGCTACGAGCCGTATGACGTAGTTTTCATGGCTGAGTGATATTCCATTGTACATAAGGACCACAACTTCTTTATCCATTTTTCTCTTTCTTGGGATATTTAAGGTGTGACGAAGTGGAGGTTCTTATCAACAGAGCAGCCCTAAACTTTGGGGTGCCTGTGTCTTGCTGATTTTTAGTTTTCCCAATTTATACGCCCATGAGTGGAAGTGCCCTATGCTCTCTAAGCTGAGTTTTTTAGATGTTTCAAGACACACCGTACACCTCTCCAGAGTGGCTGTTGGCAATTTACATCCCGCCCATCAGCGTAGCAAGGCTCCCGTTTCTCCATGGCCTGTCCTGCATTGCTGGTTTTGACACTTTATTCAGCATGGCCCTTTTGACCGATGGGAAGCGAGACTTCTTTGTAGCGCTGATTTGCCTTTCCAGGTTGCTTGGTTGGCCAAAAAGGGCGTATGCGTTTTTTCCTGAATATATTCAGGAAAAAAAGCATACGCCCTTTTTGGCCAAGGGCATCATTGTCGAGGTTTTGCCGCTTTTCCTGTGCTTTAAAGGCGATTCGAATCCTCCTCCTGAAACCTGTTTCCTGCAATTCTGCCTTGCTTTCAAATCCTCTTCGTTGCCTTCCCTCAGTATATTTGTGGACGAGAGTTATCATTTATAACTCTGCAGGTTTGTGAATTGCAGTGCCCCTGAGCTCCATTTTTCAACTCGCTTTCTTGGGAGCTGGCCGCAAATGTGCAGGATTGCTTCAGGCCCTATTCTCCTTAGGGGCGGCAGGCTGAGCCTGTGGTTAATTCTTCTTCCTGAAGGGAAAATAGAGTGACCTGTGCCTGTCCCAAGACCTAGAGCTAGTCTCTCATTGGTTCCCCCTCTTCCCGTTCCTCCTCAGGGCAAATTGCAACGTGTACAGAACAGGAGGTTAAAGGTGCTGATTCTCCAAGGAGGGAGATTGCTAGGAAAGCGGCTGGAATGGCGAACCCGAGCACAAGGAGATGAGAAATGAGGTGCGTTTTAGAAGCCTTTCCCGATCACACGGTGTACCATCTTCTGGGTTTCTCATGCATGTTTTCGATGTAGGAAGATGCCCTTGAACCTGGAGATTTGGGACCCATGGGATGGGTACCACGCAGTATTACTTTCAAGGGTCTGTGTTTGCTCACCCAACCTCACCAAACCTCTCAGCCCCAAGAGTCTCCACCCTTATGTCTCAATCAGCTATGGGCCTAGATATGGTCAATCCAGGTGGCATCACAGCCCATGAACGAATTTTGTAAGAATTTCTCTCTCTTTCACTGTCTTTGCTTCACGGGTTTTTAAAAGTAATTGATTTTTATAATGGGGTTTAGCTGCTTTTCACTGCTGTGTTTATGCCGCTTTACACCCACTTGACTCCCTTACAGAGAGATATCAACACATCGGTTTTAAGATTCTTACTAGTCAGATATATTCTTGGGCGGTGAATAGGGGATGTTGAGACCCGTTCACTGAGCAAGGAGTAGGTCTTGTCTATTACATATTGGGGTTATGGAACGGTATCTGAGCTAATTTGAAACCCTTGTTTTATGCATCACCCCACCTCACCTTTCCCGTTAAGCAGCCATAGTGTGTTTTCTAAACGTGTGACTCTCTTCTGTTTTGTAATTCAGTTCAAGTGTAGCGGTTTTTACATTCCCTCTATAAGTGATATCTTATGATAAGTGTCTTTTTCTGTGTGACTTATTTCACGTACAATCGTCGTACCTAAATCCACTCATCATGCTGCTACGAGCCTTATGACGTTGATTTCATGGCTGAGTGATATTGCATTGTACATAAGGACCACAACTTCTTTATCCATTTTTCTCTTTCCTGGGATATTTAAGGTGTAACGAAGTGGAGGTTCTTGTCAACAGAGCAGCCCTAAACTTTGGGGTGCCTGTGTCTTGCTGATTTTTAGTTTTCCCAATTTATACGCCCATGAGTGGAAGTGCCCTATGCTCTCTAAGCTGAGTTTTTTAGACGTTTCAAGACACACCGTACACCTCTCCAGAGTGGCTGTTGGCAATTTACATCCCGCCCATCAGCGTAGCAAGGCTCCCGTTTCTCCATGGCCTGTCCTGCATTTCTGGTTTTGACACTTTATTCAGCATGGCCCTTTTGACCGATGGGAAGCGAGACTTCTTTGTAGCGCTGATTTGCCTTTCCAGGTTGCTTGGTTGGCCAAAAAGGGCGTATGCGTTTTTTCCTGAATATATTCAGGAAAAAACGCATAGGCCCTTTTTGGCCAAGGGCATCATTGTAGAGGTTTTGCCGCTTTTCCTGTGCTTTAAAGGCGATTCGAATCTCCCTCCTGAAATCTGTTTCCTGCAATTCTGCCTTGCTTTCAAATCCTCTTCGTTGCCTTCCCTCAGTATATTTGTGGACGAGAGTTATCATTTATAACTCTGCAGTTTTGTGAATTGCAGTGCCCCTGAGCTCCATTTTTCAACTCGCTTTCTTGGGAGCTGGCCGCAAAAGCGCAGGATTGCTTCAGGCCCTATTCTGCTTCCGGGCGGCAGGCTGAGCCTGTGGTTAATTCTTCTTCCTGATGGGAAAATAGAGTGGCCTGTGCCTGTCCCAAGACCTAGAGCTAGTCTCTCATTGGTTCCCCCTCTTCCTGTTCCTCCTCAGGACAAATTGCAACCTGTACGGAACAGGAGGTTAAAGGTGCTGATTCTCCAAGGAGGGAGATTGCTAGGAAAGCGGCTGGAATGGCGAACCCGAGCACAAGGAGATGAGAAATGAGGTGCGTTTTAGAAACCATTCCCGATCACACGGTGTACTAACATCTGGGTTTCTCATGCATGTTTTCGATGTAGGAAGGTGCACTTGAACCTGGAGATTTGGGATCCATGGGATGGGTACCACGCAGTATTACTTTAAAGGGTCTGCGTTTGCTCACCCACCCTCACCAAACCTCTCAGCCCAAGAGTGTCCCCCTTATGTCTCAATCAGCTCTGGGTCTAGATATGGTCAACCCAGGTGGCATCACAGCCCCTGAACGAATTTTGTAAGAATTTCTCTCTCTTTCACTGTCTTTGTTTCACGGGTTTTTAAAAGTAATTGATTTTTATAATGGGGTTTAGCTGCTTTTCAGTGCTGTGTTTATGCCGCTTTACACCCACTTGACTCACTTACAGAGAGATTTCAATACATAGGTTTTAAGATTCTTACTAGTCAGATATATTCTTGGGCGGTGAATTGGGGGTGTTGAGTCCCGTTCACTGAGCAAGGAGTAGGTCTTGTCTATTACATATTGGGTTTATGGAACGGTATCTGAGCTAATTTGAAACCCTGGTTTTATGCATCACCCCACCTCACCTTTCCCGTTAAGCAGACATAGTGTGTTTTCTAAACGTGTGACTCTCTTCTGTTTTGTAATTCAGTTCAAGTGTAGCGGTTTTTACATTCCCTCTATAAGTGATATCTTATGATAAGTGTCTTTTTCTATGTGACTTATTTTACGTAGAATCGTCGTACCTAAATCCACTCATCATGCTGCTACGAGCCTTATGACGTAGATTTCATGGCTGAGTGATATTCCATTGTACATAAGGACCACAACTTCTTTATCCATTTTTCTCTTTCCTGGGATATTTAAGGTGTAACGAAGTGGAGGTTCTTGCCAACAGAGCAGCCCTAAACTTTGGGGTGCCTGTGTGTTGCTGACTTTTAGTTTTCCCAATTTATACGCCCATGAGTGGAAGTGCCCTATGCTCTCTAAGCTGAGTTTCTTAGATGTTTCAGGACACACCGTACACTTCTCCAGAGTGGCTGTTGGCAATTTACATCTCGCCCATCAGCGTAGCAAGGCTCCCGTTTCTCCATGGCCTGTCCTGTATTTCTGGTTTTGACACTTTATTCAGCATGGCCCTTTTGACCGATGGGAAGTGAGAGTTCTTTGTAGCGCTGATTTGCCTTTCCAGGTTGCTTGGTTGGCCAAAAAGGGCGTATGCGTTTTTTCCTGAATATATTCAGGAAAAAACGCATACGCCCTTTTTGGCCAAGGGCATCATTGTCGAGGTTTTGCCGCTTTTCCTGGGCTTTAAAGGCGATTCGAATCTCCCTCCTGAAATCTGTTTCCTGCAATTCTGCCTTGCTTTCAAATCCTCTTTGTTGCCTTCCCTCAATATATTTGTGGACGAGAGTTATCATTTATAACTCTGCAGGTTTGTGAATTGCAGTGCCCCTGAGCTCCATTTTTCAACTTGCTTCCTTGGGAGCTGGCCGCAAAAGCGCAGGATTGCTTCAGGCCCTATTCTGCTTCCAGGCGGCAGGCTGAGCCTGTGGTTAATTCTTCTTCCTGATAGGAAAATAGAGTGACCTGCGCCTATCCCAACACCTAGAGCTAGTCTCTCATTGGTTCCCCCTCTTCCCCTTCATCCTCAGGACAAATTGCAACCTGTACGGAACAGGAGGTTAAAGGTGCTGATTCTCCAAGGAGGGAGATTGCTAGGAAAGCGGCTGGAATGGCGAACCCGAGCACAAGGAGATGAGAAATGAGGTGCGTTTTAGAAAGCTTTCCCGAGCACACGGTGTCCCATCTTCTGGGTTTCTCATGCATGTTTTCGATGTAGGAAGATGCCCTTGAACCTGGAGATTTGGGACCCATGGGATGGGTACCACGCAGTATTACTTTAAAGGGTCTGCGTTTGCTCACCCACCCTCACCAAACCTCTCAGCCCAAGAGTGTCCCCCTTATGTCTCAATCAGCTGTGGGTCTAGATACGGTCAATCCAGGTGGCATCACAGCCCCTGACCGAATTTTGTAAGAATTTCTCTCTCTTTCACTGTCTTTGTTTCACGGGTTTTTAAAAGTAATTGATTTTTATAATGGGGTTTAGCTGCTTTTCAGTGCTGTGTTTATGCTGGTTTACACTCACTTGACCCCCTTACAGAGAGATTTCAATACATAGGTTTTAAGATTCTTACTAGTCAGATATATTCTTGGGCGGTGAATAGGAGGTGTTGGGTCCCGTTCACTGAGCAAGGAGTAGGTCTTGTCTATTACATATTGGGTTTATGGAACGGTTTCTGAGCTAATTTGTAACCCTTGTTTTATGCATCACCCCACCTCACCTTTCCCGTTAAGCAACCATAGTGTGTTTTCTAAACGTGTGACTCTCTTCTGTTTTGTAATTCAGTTCAAGTGTATCGGTTTTTACATTCTCTCTATAAGTGATATCTTATCAAAAGTGTCTTTTTCTGTGTGACTTATTTCATGTAGAATCGTCGTACCTAAATCCACTCATCATGCTGCTACGAGCCTTATGACGTAGATTTCATGGCTGAGTGATATTCCATTGTACATAATGACCACAACTTCTTTATCCATTTTTTTCTTTCCTGGGATATTTAAGGTGTAACGAAGTGGAGGTTCTTGTCAACAGAGCAGCCCTAAACTTTGGGGTGCCTGTGTCTTGCTGATTTTTAGTTTTCCCAATTTATACGCCCATGAGTGGAAGTGCCCTATGCTCTCTAAGCTGAGTTTTTTAGATGTTTCAGGACACACCGTACACTTCTCCAGAGTGGCTGTTGGCAATTTACATCCCGCCCATCAGCGTAGCAAGGCTCCCGTTTCTCCATGGCCTGTCCTGCATTTCTGGTTTTGACACTTTATTCAGCATGGCCCTTTTGACCGATGGGAAGCGATACTTCTTTGTAGCGCTGATTTGCCTTTCTAGGTTGCTTGGTTGGCCAAAAAGGGCGTATGCGTTTTTTCCTGAATATATTCAGGAAAAAACGCATACGCCCTTTTTGGCCAAGGGCATCATTGTCGAGGTTTTGCCGCTTTTCCTGTGCTTTAAAGGCGATTCGAATCTCCCTCCTGAAATCTGTTTCCTGCAATTCTGCCTTGCTTTCAAATCCTCTTCGTTGCCTTCCCTCAATATATTTGTGGACGAGAGTTATCATTTATAACTCTGCAGGTTTGTGAATTGTAGTGCCCCTGAGCTCCATTTTTCAACTCGCTTTCTTGGGAGCTGGCCGCAAAAGCGCAGGATTGCTTCAGGCCCTATTCTGCTTCCGGGCGGCAGGCTGAGCCTGTGGTTAATTCTTCTTCCTGAAGGGAAAATAGAGTGACCTGTGCCTGTCCCAAGACCTAGAGCTAGACTCTCATTGGTTCCCCCTCTTCCCGTTCCTCCTCAGGACAAATTGCAACGTGTACAGAACAGGAGGTTAAAGGTGCTGATTCTCCAAGGAGGGAGATTGCGAGGAAAGCGGCTGGAATGGCGAACCCGAGCACAAGGAGATGAGAAATGAGGTGCGTTTTAGAAGCCTTTCCCGATCACACGGTGTACCATCTTCTGGGTTTCTCATGCATGTTTTCGATGTAGGAAGATGCCCTTGAACCTGGAGATTTGGGACCCATGGGATGGGTACCACGCAGTATTACTTTCAAGAGTCTGCGTTTGCTCACCCAACCTCACCAAACCTCTCAGCCCTCAAAGGGGTCCACCCTTATGTCTTAATCAGCTGTGGGTCTAGATATGGTCAATCCAGGTGGCATCACAGTCCCTGAACGAATTTTCTAAGAATTTCTCTCTCTTTCACTGTCTTTGCTTCACGGGTTTTTAAAAGTAATTGATGTTTATAATGGGGTTTAGCTGCTTTTCACTGCTGTGTTTATGCCGCTTTACACCCACTTGAGTCACTTACAGAGAGATATCAACACATAGGTTTTAAGATTCTTACTAGGCCGATATATTCTTGGGCGGTGAATAGGGGGTGTTGAGTCCCGTTCACTGAGCAAGGAGTAGGTCTTGTCTATTACATATTGGGTTTATGGAACGGTATCTGAGCTAATTTGAAACCCTTGTTTTATGCATCACCCCACCTCACCTTTCCCGTTAAGCAGCCATAGTGTGTTTTCTAAACGTGTGACTCTCTTCTGTTTTGTAATTCAGTTCAAGTGTAGCGGTTTTTACATTCCCTCTGTAAGTGATATCTTATGATAAGTGTCTTTTTCTGTGTGACTTATTTCACGTAGAATCATCGTACCTAAATCCACTCATCATGCTGCTACCAGCCGTATGACGTAGATTTCATGGCTGAGTGATATTCCATTGTACATAAGGACCACAACTTCTTTATCCATTTTTCTCTTTCTTGGGATATTTAAGGTGTGACGAAGTGGAGGTTCTTGTCAACAGAGCAGCCCTAAACTTTGGGGTGCCTGTGTCTTGCTGATTTTTAGTTTTCCCAATTTATACGCCCACGAGTGGAAGTGCCCTATGCTCTCTAAGCTGAGTTTTTTAGATGTTTCAGGACACACCGTACACTTCTCCAGAGTGGCTGTTGGCAATTTACATCCCGCCCATCAGCGTAGCAAGGCTCCCGTTTCTCCATGGCCTGTCCTGCATTTCTGGTTTTGACACTTTATTCAGCATGGCCCTTTTGACCGATGGGAAGCGAGACTTCTTGGTATCGCTGATTTGCCTTTCCAGGTTGCTTGGTTGGCCAAAAAGGGCGTATGCGTTTTTTCCTGAATATATTCAGGAAAAAACGCATACGCCCTTTTTGGCCAAGGGCATCATTGTCGAGGTTTTGCCGCTTTTCCTGTGCTTTAAATTCGATTCGAATCTCCCTCCTGAAATCTGTTTCCTGCAATTCTGCCTTGCTTTCAAATCCTCTTCGTTGCCTTCCCTCAATATATTTGTGGACGAGAGTTATCATTTATAACTCTGCAGGTTTGTGAATTGCAGTGCCCCTGAGCTCGATTTTTCAACTCGCTTTCTTGGGAGCTTGCCGCAAAAGCGCAGGATTGCTTCAGGCCCTATTCTGCTTCCGGGTGGCAGGCTGAGCCTGTGGTTAATTCTTCTTCCTGATGGGAAAATAGAGTGACCTGTGCCTGTCCCAAGACCTAGAGCTAATCGCTCATTGGTTCCCCCTCTTCCCGTTCATCCTCAGGACAAATTGCAACCTGTACGGAACAGGAGTTTAAAGGTGCTGATTCTCCAAGGAGGGAGATTGCTAGGAAAGCGGCTGGAATGGCGAACCCGAGCACAAGGAGATGAGACATGATGTGCGTTTTAGAAACCTTTCCCGAGCACACGGTGTCCCATCTTCTGGGTTTCTCATGCATGTTTTCGATGTAGGAAGATGCCCTTGAACCTGGAGATTTGGGACCCATGGGATGGGTACCACGCAGTATTACTTTAAAGGGTCTGCGTTTCCTCACCCAACCTCACCGAACCTCTCAGCCCCAAGAGTGTCCGCCCTTATGTCTCAATCAGCTCTGGGTCTAGATATGGCCAACCCAGGTGGCATCACAGCCCCTGAACGAATTTTGTAAGAATTTCTCTCTCTTTCACTGTCTTTGTTTCACGGGTTTTAAAAAGTAATTGATTTTTATAATGGGGTTTAGCTGCTTTTCACTGCTGTGTTTATGCCGCTTTACACCCACTTGAGTCACTTACAGAGAGATATCAACACATAGGTTTTAAGATTCTTACTAGTCAGATATATTCTTGGGCGGTGAATAGGGGGTGTTGAGTCCCGTTCACTGAGCAAGGAGTAGGTCTTGTCTATTACATATTGGGTTTATGGAACGGTATCTGAGCTAATTTGAAACCCTTGTTTTATGCATCACCCCACCTCACCTTTCCCGTTAAGCAGCCATAGTGTGTTTTCTAAACGTGTGACTCTCTTCTGTTTTGTAATTCAGTTCAAGTGTAGCGGTTTTTACATTCCCTCTGTAAGTGATATCTTATGATAAGTGTCTTTTTCTGTGTGACTTATTTCACGTAGAATCGTCGTACCTAAATCCACTCATCATGCTGCTACGAGCCGTATGACGTAGATTTCATGGCTGAGTGATATTCCATTGTACATAAGGACCACAACTTCTTTATCCATTTTTCTCTTTCTTGGGATATTTAAGGTGTGACGAAGTGGAGGTTCTTGTCAACAGAGCAGCCCTAAACTTTGGGGTGCCTGTGTCTTGCTGATTTTTAGTTTTCCCAATTTATACGCCCACGAGTGGAAGTGCCCTATGCTCTCTAAGCTGAGTTTTTTAGATGTTTCAAGACACACCGTACACCTCTCCAGAGTGGCTGTTGGCAATTTACATCCCGCCCATCAGCGTAGCAAGGCTCCCGTTTCTCCATGGCCTGTCCTGCATTTCTGGTTTTGACACTTTATTCAGCATGGCCCTTTTGACCGATGGGAAGCGAGACTTCTTTGTAGCGCTGATTTGCCTTTCCAGGTTGCTTGGTTGGCCAAAAAGGGCGTATGCGTTTTTTCCTGAATATATTCAGGAAAAAACGCATACGCCCTTTTTGGCCAAGGGCATCATTGTCGAGGTTTTGCCGCTTTTCCTGTGCTTTAAAGGCGATTCGAATCCTCCTCCTGAAACCTGTTTCCTGCAATTCTGCCTTGCTTTCAAATCCTCTTCGTTGCCTTCCCTCAGTATATTTGTGGACGAGAGTTATCATTTATAACTCTGCAGGTTTGTGAATTGCAGTGCCCCTGAGCTCCATTTTTCAACTCACTTTCTTGGGAGCTGGCCGCAAATGTGCAGGATTGCTTCAGGCCCTATTCTCCTTAGGGGCGGCAGGCTGAGCCTGTGGTTAATTCTTCTTCCTGAAGGGAAAATAGAATGACCTGTGCCTGTCCCAAGACCTAGAGCTAGTCTCTCATTGGTTCCCCCTCTTCCCGTTCCTCCTCAGGACAAATTGCAACGTGTACAGAACAGGAGGTTAAAGGTGCTGATTCTCCAAGGAGGGAGATTGCGAGGAAAGCGGCTGGAATGGCGAACCCGAGCACAAGGAGATGAGAAATGAGGTGCGTTTTAGAAGCCTTTCCCGATCACACTGTGTACCATCTTCTGGGTTTCTCATGCATGTTTTCGATGTAGGAAGATGCCCTTGAACCTGGAGATTTGGGACCCATGGGATGGGTACCACGCAGTATTATTTTCAAGAGTCTGCGTTTGCTCACCCAACCGCACCAAACCTCTCAGCCCTCAAAGGGGTCCACCCTTATGTCTCAATCAGCTGTGGGTCTAGATATGGTCAATCCAGGTGGCATCACAGCCCCTGAACGAATTTTCAAAGAATTTCTCTCTCTTTCACTGTCTTTGCTTCACGGGTTTTTAAAAGTAATTGATTTTTATAATGGGGTTTAGCTGCTTTTCAGTGCTGTGTTTATGCCGCTTTACACCCACTTGAGTCACTTACAGAGAGATATCAACACATAAGTTTTAAGATTCTTACTAGTCAGATATATTCTTGGGCGGTGAATAGGGGGTGTTGAGTCCCGTTCACTGAGCAAGGAGTAGGTCTTGTCTATTACATGTTGGGTTTATGGAACGGTATCTGAGCTAATTTGAAACCCTTGTTTTATGCATCACCCACCTCACCTTTCCCGTTAAGCAGCCATAGTGTGTTTTCTAAACGTGTGACTCTCTTCTGTTTTGTAATTCAGTTCAAGTGTAGCGGTTTTTACATTCCCTCTGTAAGTGATATCTTATGATAAGTGTCGTTTTCTGTGTGACTTATTTCACGTAGAATCGTCGTACCTAAATCCACTCATCATGCTGCTATGAGCCGTATGACGTAGTTTTCATGGCTGAGTGATATTCCATTGTACATAAGGACCACAACTTCTTTATCCATTTTTCTCTTTCTTGGGATATTTAAGGTGTGACGAAGTGGAGGTTCTTGTCAACAGAGCAGCCCTAAACTTTGGGGTGCCTGTGTCTTGCTGATTTTTAGTTTTCCCAATTTATACGCCCATGAGTGGAAGTGCCCTATGCTCTCTAAGCTGAGTTTTTTAGATGTTTCAAGACACACCGTACACCTCTCCAGAGTGGCTGTTGGCAATTTACATCCCGCCCATCAGCGTAGCAAGGCTCCCGTTTCTCCATGGCCTGTCCTGCATTGCTGGTTTTGACACTTTATTCAGCATGGCCCTTTTGACCGATGGGAAGCGAGACTTCTTTGTAGCGCTGATTTGCCTTTCCAGGTTGCTTGGTTGGCCAAAAAGGGCGTATGCGTTTTTTCCTGAATATATTCAGGAAAAAACGCATACGCCCTTTTTGGCCAAGGGCATCATTGTCGAGGTTTTGCCGCTTTTCCTGTGCTTTAAAGGCGATTCGAATCCTCCTCCTGAAACCTGTTTCCTGCAATTCTGCCTTGCTTTCAAATCCTCTTCGTTGCCTTCCCTCAGTATATTTGTGGACGAGAGTTATCATTTATAACTCTGCAGGTTTGTGAATTGCAGTGCCCCTGAGCTCCATTTTTCAACTCGCTTTCTTGGGAGCTGGCCGCAAATGTGCAGGATTGCTTCAGGCCCTATTCTCCTTAGGGGCGGCAGGCTGAGCCTGTGGTTAATTCTTTTTCCTGAAGGGAAAATAGAGTGACCTGTGCCTGTCCCAAGACCTAGAGCTAGTCTCTCATTGGTTCCCCCTCTTCCCGTTCCTCCTCAGGACAAATTGCAACCTGTACGGAATAGGAGGTTAAAGGTGCTGATTCTCCAAGGAGGGAGATTGCTAGGAAAGCGGCTGGAATGGCGAACCCGAGCACAAGGAGATGAGAAATGAGGTGCGTTCTAGAAACCTTTCCCGATCACACAGTGTACCATCTTCTGGGTTTCTCATGCATGTTTTCGATGTAGGAAGATGCCCTTGAACCTGGAGATTTGGGACCCATGGGATGGGTACCACGCAGTATTAGTTTCAAGGGTCTGCGTTTGCTCACCCAACCTCACCAAACCTCTCAGCCCCAGGAGTGTCCACCCTTATGTCTCAATCAGCTCTGGGTCTAGATATGGTCAACCCAGGTGGCATCACAGCCCCTGAACGAATTTTGTAAGAATTTCTCTCTCTTTCACTGTCTTTGCTTCACGGGTTTTTAAAAGTAATTGATTTTTATAATGGGGTTTAGCTGCTTTTCACTGCTGTGTTTATGCCGCTTTACACCCACTTGAGTCACTTACAGAGAGATATCAACACATAGGTTTTAAGATTCTTACTAGGCCGATATATTCTTCGGCGGTGAATAGGGGGTGTTGAGTCCCGTTCACTGAGCAAGGAGTAGGTCTTGTCTATTACATATTGGGTTTATGGAACGGTATCTGAGCTAATTTGAAACCCTTGTTTTATGCATCACCCCACCTCACCTTTCCCGTTAAGCAGCCATAGTGTGTTTTCTAAACGTGTGACTCTCTTCTGTTTTGTAATTCAGTTCAAGTGTAGCGGTTTTTACATTCCCTCTGTAAGTGATATCTTATGATAAGTGTCTTTTTCTGTGTGACTTATTTCACGTAGAATCATCGTACCTAAATCCACTCATCATGCTGCTACGAGCCGTATGACGTAGATTTCATGGCTGAGTGATATTCCATTGTACATAAGGACCACAACTTCTTTATCCATTTTTCTCTTTCTTGGGATATTTAAGGTGTGACGAAGTGGAGGTTCTTGTCAACAGAGCAGCCCTAAACTTTGGGGTGCCTGTGTCTTGCTGATTTTTAGTTTTCCCAATTTATACGCCCACGAGTGGAAGTGCCCTATGCTCTCTAAGCTGAGTTTTTTAGATGTTTCAGGACACACCGTACACTTCTCCAGAGTGGCTGTTGGCAATTTACATCCCGCCCATCAGCGTAGCAAGGCTCCCGTTTCTCCATGGCCTGTCCTGCATTGCTGGTTTTGACACTTTATTCAGCATGGCCCTTTTGACCGATGGGAAGCGAGACTTCTTGGTAGCGCTGATTTGCCTTTCCAGGTTGCTTGGTTGGCCAAAAAGGGCGTATGCGTTTTTTCCTGAATATATTCAGGAAAAAACGCATACGCCCTTTTTGGCCAAGGGCATCATTGTCGAGGTTTTGCCGCTTTTCCTGTGCTTTAAATTCGATTCGAATCTCCCTCCTGAAATCTGTTTCCTGCAATTCTGCCTTGCTTTCAAATCCTCTTCGTTGCCTTCCCTCAATATATTTGTGGACGAGAGTTATCATTTATAACTCTGCAGGTTTGTGAATTGCAGTGCCCCTGAGCTCGATTTTTCAACTCGCTTTCTTGGGAGCTTGCCGCAAAAGCGCAGGATTGCTTCAGGCCCTATTCTGCTTCCGGGTGGCAGGCTGAGCCTGTGGTTAATTCTTCTTCCTGATGGGAAAATAGAGTGACCTGTGCCTGTCCCAAGACCTAGAGCTAATCGCTCATTGGTTCCCCCTCTTCCCGTTCATCCTCAGGACAAATTGCAACCTGTACGGAACAGGAGTTTAAAGGTGCTGATTCTCCAAGGAGGGAGATTGCTAGGAAAGCGGCTGGAATGGCGAACCCGAGCACAAGGAGATGAGACATGATGTGCGTTTTAGAAACCTTTCCCGAGCACACGGTGTCCCATCTTCTGGGTTTCTCATGCATGTTTTCGATGTAGGAAGATGCCCTTGAACCTGGAGATTTGGGACCCATGGGATGGGTACCACGCAGTATTACTTTAAAGGGTCTGCGTTTCCTCACCCAACCTCACCGAACCTCTCAGCCCCAAGAGTGTCCGCCCTTATGTCTCAATCAGCTCTGGGTCTAGATATGGCCAACCCAGGTGGCATCACAGCCCCTGAACGAATTTTGTAAGAATTTCTCTCTCTTTCACTGTCTTTGTTTCACGGGTTTTAAAAAGTAATTGATTTTTATAATGGGGTTTAGCTGCTTTTCACTGCTGTGTTTATGCCGCTTTACACCCACTTGAGTCACTTACAGAGAGATATCAACACATAGGTTTTAAGATTCTTACTAGTCAGATATATTCTTGGGCGGTGAATAGGGGGTGTTGAGTCCCGTTCACTGAGCAAGGAGTAGGTCTTGTCTATTACATATTGGGTTTATGGAACGGTATCTGAGCTAATTTGAAACCCTTGTTTTATGCATCACCCCACCTCACCTTTCCCGTTAAGCAGCCATAGTGTGTTTTCTAAACGTGTGACTCTCTTCTGTTTTGTAATTCAGTTCAAGTGTAGCGGTTTTTACATTC
Organism: Eschrichtius robustus; assembly: GCF_028021215.1. Taxonomy (NCBI): domain Eukaryota; kingdom Metazoa; phylum Chordata; class Mammalia; order Artiodactyla; family Eschrichtiidae; genus Eschrichtius; species Eschrichtius robustus. Next base: position 89,441,561 of record NC_090832.1, read on the forward strand.
CCTCTGTAAGTGATATCTTATGATAAGTGTCTTTTTCTGTGTGACTTATTTCACGTAGAATCGTCGTACCTAAATCCACTCATCATGCTGCTACGAGCCGTATGACGTAGATTTCATGGCTGAGTGATATTCCATTGTACATAAGGACCACAACTTCTTTATCCATTTTTCTCTTTCTTGGGATATTTAAGGTGTGACGAAGTGGAGGTTCTTGTCAACAGAGCAGCCCTAAACTTTGGGGTGCCTGTGTCTTGCTGATTTTTAGTTTTCCCAATTTATACGCCCACGAGTGGAAGTGCCCTATGCTCTCTAAGCTGAGTTTTTTAGATGTTTCAAGACACACCGTACACCTCTCCAGAGTGGCTGTTGGCAATTTACATCCCGCCCATCAGCGTAGCAAGGCTCCCGTTTCTCCATGGCCTGTCCTGCATTTCTGGTTTTGACACTTTATTCAGCATGGCCCTTTTGACCGATGGGAAGCGAGACTTCTTTGTAGCGCTGATTTGCCTTTCCAGGTTGCTTGGTTGGCCAAAAAGGGCGTATGCGTTTTTTCCTGAATATATTCAGGAAAAAACGCATACGCCCTTTTTGGCCAAGGGCATCATTGTCGAGGTTTTGCCGCTTTTCCTGTGCTTTAAAGGCGATTCGAATCCTCCTCCTGAAACCTGTTTCCTGCAATTCTGCCTTGCTTTCAAATCGTCTTCGTTGCCTTCCCTCAGTATATTTGTGGACGAGAGTTATCATTTATAACTCTGCAGGTTTGTGAATTGCAGTGCCCCTGAGCTCCATTTTTCAACTCGCTTTCTTGGGAGCTGGCCGGAAATGTGCAGGATTGCTTCAGGCCCTATTCTCCTTAGGGGCGGCAGGCTGAGCCTGTGGTTAATTCTTCTTCCTGAAGGGAAAATAGAGTGACCTGTGCCTGTCCCAAGACCTAGAGCTAGTCTCTCATTGGTTCCCCTTCTTCCCGTTCCTCCTCAGGACAAATTGCAACCTGTACGGAACAGGAGTTTAAAGGTGCTGATTCTCCAAGGAGGGAGATTGCTAGGAAAGCGGCTGGAATGGCGAACCCGAGCACAAGGAGATGAGAAATGAGGTGCGTTCTAGAAACCTTTCCCGATCACACGGTGTACCATCTTCTGGGTTTCTCATGCATGTTTTCGATGTAGGAAGATGCCCTTGAACCTGGAGATTTGGGACCCATGGGATGGGAACCACGCAGTATTAGTTTCAAGGGTCTGCGTTTGCTCACCCAACCTCACCAAACCTCTCAGCCCCAGGAGTGTCCACCCTTATGTCTCAATCAGCTCTGGGTCTAGATATGGTCAACCCAGGTGGCATCACAGCCCCTGAACGAATTTTGTAAGAATTTCTCTCTCTTTCACTGTCTTTGCTTCACGGGTTTTTAAAAGTAATTGATTTTTATAATGGGGTTTAGCTGCTTTTCACTGCTGTGTTTATGCCGCTTTACACCCACTTGAGTCACTTACAGAGAGATATCAACACATAGGTTTTAAGATTCTTACTAGGCCGATATATTCTTCGGCGGTGAATAGGGGGTGTTGAGTCCCGTTCACTGAGCAAGGAGTAGGTCTTGTCTATTACATATTGGGTTTATGGAACGGTATCTGAGCTAATTTGAAACCCTTGTTTTATGCATCACCCCACCTCACCTTTCCCGTTAAGCAGCCATAGTGTGTTTTCTAAACGTGTGACTCTCTTCTGTTTTGTAATTCAGTTCAAGTGTAGCGGTTTTTACATTCCCTCTGTAAGTGATAAATTATGATAAGTGTCTTTTTCTGTGTGACTTATTTCACGTAGAATCGTCGTACCTAAATCCACTCATCATGCTGCTACGAACCGTATGACGTAGATTTCATGGCTGAGTGATATTCCATTGTACATAAGGACCACAACTTCTTTATCCATTTTTCTCTTTCTTGGGATATTTAAGGTGTGACGAAGTGGAGGTTCTTGTCAACAGAGCAGCCCTAAACTTTGGGGTGCCTGTGTCTTGCTGATTTTTAGTTTTCCCAATTTATACGCCCACGAGTGGAAGTGCCCTATGCTCTCTAAGCTGAGTTTTTTAGATGTTTCAGGACACACCGTACACTTCTCCAGAGTGGCTGTTGGCAATTTACATCCCACCCATCAGCGTAGCAAGGCTCCCGTTTCTCCATGGCCTGTCCTGCACTTCTGGTTTTGACACTTTATTCAGCATGGCCCTTTTGACCGATGGGAAGCGAGACTTCTTGGTATCGCTGATTTGCCTTTCCAGGTTGCTTGGTTGGCCAAAAAGGGCGTATGCGTTTTTTCCTGAATATATTCAGGAAAAAACGCATACGCCCTTTTTGGCCAAGGGCATCATTGTCGAGGTTTTGCCGCTTTTCCTGTGCTTTAAATTCGATTCGAATCTCCCTCCTGAAATCTGTTTCCTGCAATTCTGCCTTGCTTTCAAATCCTCTTCGTTGCCTTCCCTCAATATATTTGTGGACGAGAGTTATCATTTATAACTCTGCAGGTTTGTGAATTGCAGTGCCCCTGAGCTCCATTTTTCAACTCGCTTTCTTGGGAGCTTGCCGCAAAAGCGCAGGATTGCTTCAGGCCCTATTCTGCTTCCGGGTGGCAGGCCGAGCCTGTGGTTAATTCTTCTTCCTGATGGGAAAATAGAGTGACCTGTGCCTGTCCCAAGACCTAGAGCTAATCGCTCATTGGTTCCCCCTCTTCCCGTTCATCCTCAGGACAAATTGCAACCTGTACGGAACAGGAGTTTAAAGGTGCTGATTCTCCAAGGAGGGAGATTGCTAGGAAAGCGGCTGGAATGGCGAACCCGAGCAAAAGGAGATGAGACATGATGTGCGTTTTAGAAACCTTTCCCGAGCACACGGTGTCCCATCTTCTGGGTTTCTCATGCATGTTTTCGATGTAGGAAGATGCCCTTGAACCTGGAGATTTGGGACCCATGGGATGGGTACCACGCAGTATTACTTTAAAGGGTCTGCGTTTCCTCACCCAACCTCACCGAACCTCTCAGCCCCAAGAGTGTCCGCCCTTATGTCTCAATCAGCTCTGGGTCTAGATATGGTCAACCCAGGTGGCATCACAGCCCCTGAACGAATTTTGTAAGAATTTCTCTCTCTTTCACTGTCTTTGTTTCACGGGTTTTAAAAAGTAATTGATTTTTATAATGGGGTTTAGCTGCTTTTCACTGCTGTGTTTATGCCGCTTTACACCCACTTGAGTCACTTACAGAGAGATATCAACACATAGGTTTTAAGATTCTTACTAGGCCGATATATTCTTGGGCGGTGAATAGGGGGTGTTGAGTCCCGTTCACTGAGCAAGGAGTAGGTCTTGTCTATTACATATTGGGTTTATGGAACGGTATCTGAGCTAATTTGAAACCCTTGTTTTATGCATCACCCCACCTCACCTTTCCCGTTAAGCAGCCATAGTGTGTTTTCTAAACGTGTGACTCTCTTCTGTTTTGTAATTCAGTTCAAGTGTAGCGGTTTTTACATTCCCTCTGTAAGTGATATCTTATGATAAGTGTCTTTTTCTGTGTGACTTATTTCACGTAGAATCGTCGTACCTAAATCCACTCATCATGCTGCTACGAGCCGTATGACGTAGATTTCATGGCTGAGTGATATTCCATTGTACATAAGGACCACAACTTCTTTATCCATTTTTCTCTTTCTTGGGATATTTAAGGTGTGACGAAGTGGAGGTTCTTGTCAACAGAGCAGCCCTAAACTTTGGGGTGCCTGTGTCTTGCTGATTTTTAGTTTTCCCAATTTATACGCCCACGAGTGGAAGTGCCCTATGCTCTCTAAGCTGAGTTTTTTAGATGTTTCAAGACACACCGTACACCTCTCCAGAGTGGCTGTTGGCAATTTACATCCCGCCCATCAGCGTAGCAAGGCTCCCGTTTCTCCATGGCCTGTCCTGCATTGCTGGTTTTGACACTTTATTCAGCATGGCCCTTTTGACCGATGGGAAGCGAGAATTCTTTGTAGCGCTGATTTGCCTTTCCAGGTTGCTTGGTTGGCCAAAAAGGGCGTATGCGTTTTTTCCTGAATATATTCAGGAAAAAACGCATACGCCCTTTTTGGCCAAGGGCATCATTGTCGAGGTTTTGCCGCTTTTCCTGTGCTTTAAAGGCGATTCGAATCCTCCTCCTGAAACCTGTTTCCTACAATTCTGCCTTGCTTTCAAATCCTCTTCGTTGCCTTCCCTCAGTATATTTGTGGACGAGAGTTATCATTTATAACTCTGCAGGTTTGTGAATTGCAGTGCCCCTGAGCTCCATTTTTCAACTCGCTTTCTTGGGAGCTGGCCGCAAATGTGCAGGATTGCTTCAGGCCCTATTCTCCTTAGGGGCGGCAGGCTGAGCCTGTGGTTAATTCTTCTTCCTGAAGGGAAAATAGAGTGACCTGTGCCTGTCCCAAGACCTAGAGCTAGACTCTCATTGGTTCCCCCTCTTCCCGTTCCTCCTCAGGACAAATTGCAACGTGTACAGAACAGGAGGTTAAAGGTGCTGATTCTCCAAGGAGGGAGATTGCGAGGAAAGCGGCTGGAATGGCGAACCCGAGCACAAGGAGATGAGAAATGAGGTGCGTTTTAGAAGCCTTTCCCGATCACACGGTGTACCATCTTCTGGGTTTCTCATGCATGTTTTCGATGTAGGAAGATGCCCTTGAACCTGGAGATTTGGGACCCATGGGATGGGTACCACGCAGTATTACTTTCAAGAGTCTGCGTTTGCTCACCCAACCTCACCAAACCTCTCAGCCCTCAAAGGGGTCCACCCTTATGTCTTAATCAGCTGTGGGTCTAGATATGGTCAATCCAGGTGGCATCACAGTCCCTGAACGAATTTTCTAAGAATTTCTCTCTCTTTCACTGTCTTTGCTTCACGGGTTTTTAAAAGTAATTGATGTTTATAATGGGGTTTAGCTGCTTTTCACTGCTGTGTTTATGCCGCTTTACACCCACTTGAGTCACTTACAGAGAGATATCAACACATAGGTTTTAAGATTCTTACTAGGCCGATATATTCTTGGGCGGTGAATAGGGGGTGTTGAGTCCCGTTCACTGAGCAAGGAGTAGGTCTTGTCTATTACATATTGGGTTTATGGAACGGTATCTGAGCTAATTTGAAACCCTTGTTTTATGCATCACCCCACCTCACCTTTCCCGTTAAGCAGCCATAGTGTGTTTTCTAAACGTGTGACTCTCTTCTGTTTTGTAATTCAGTTCAAGTGTAGCGGTTTTTACATTCCCTCTGTAAGTGATAAATTATGATAAGTGTCTTTTTCTGTGTGACTTATTTCACGTAGAATCGTCGTACCTAAATCCACTCATCATGCTGCTACGAACCGTATGACGTAGATTTCATGGCTGAGTGATATTCCATTGTACATAAGGACCACAACTTCTTTATCCATTTTTCTCTTTCTTGGGATATTTAAGGTGTGACGAAGTGGAGGTTCTTGTCAACAGAGCAGCCCTAAACTTTGGGGTGCCTGTGTCTTGCTGATTTTTAGTTTTCCCAATTTATACGCCCACGAGTGGAAGTGCCCTATGCTCTCTAAGCTGAGTTTTTTAGATGTTTCAGGACACACCGTACACTTCTCCAGAGTGGCTGTTGGCAATTTACATCCCGCCCATCAGCGTAGCAAGGCTCCCGTTTCTCCATGGCCTGTCCTGCATTTCTGGTTTTGACACTTTATTCAGCATGGCCCTTTTGACCGATGGGAAGCGAGACTTCTTGGTATCGCTGATTTGCCTTTCCAGGTTGCTTGGTTGGCCAAAAAGGGCGTATGCGTTTTTTCCTGAATATATTCAGGAAAACACGCATACGCCCTTTTTGGCCAAGGGCATCATTGTCGAGGTTTTGCCGCTTTTCCTGTGCTTTAAATTCGATTCGAATCTCCCTCCTGAAATCTGTTTCCTGCAATTCTGCCTTGCTTTCAAATCCTCTTCGTTGCCTTCCCTCAATATATTTGTGGACGAGAGTTATCATTTATAACTCTGCAGGTTTGTGAATTGCAGTGCCCCTGAGCTCCATTTTTCAACTCGCTATCTTGGGAGCTTGCCGCAAAAGCGCAGGATTGCTTCAGGCCCTATTCTGCTTCCGGGTGGCAGGCCGAGCCTGTGGTTAATTCTTCTTCCTGATGGGAAAATAGAGTGACCTGTGCCTGTCCCAAGACCTAGAGCTAATCGCTCATTGGTTCCCCCTCTTCCCGTTCATCCTCAGGACAAATTGCAACCTGTACGGAACAGGAGTTTAAAGGTGCTGATTCTCCAAGGAGGGAGATTGCTAGGAAAGCGGCTGGAATGGCGAACCCGAGCACAAGGAGATGAGACATGATGTGCGTTTTAGAAACCTTTCCCGAGCACACGGTGTTCCATCTTCTGGGTTTCTCATGCATGTTTTCGATGTAGGAAGATGCCCTTGAACCTGGAGATTTGGGACCCATGGGATGGGTACCACGCAGTATTACTTTAAAGGGTCTGCGTTTCCTCACCCAACCTCACGGAACCTCTCAGCCCCAAGAGTGTCCGCCCTTATGTCTCAATCAGCTCTGGGTCTAGATATGGTCAACCCAGGTGGCATCACAGCCCCTGAACGAATTTTGTAAGAATTTCTCTCTCTTTCACTGTCTTTGTTTCACGGGTTTTAAAAAGTAATTGATTTTTATAATGGGGTTTAGCTGCTTTTCACTGCTGTGTTTATGCCGCTTTACACCCACTTGAGTCACTTACAGAGAGATATCAACACATAGGTTTTAAGATTCTTACTAGGCCGATATATTCTTGGGCGGTGAATAGGGGGTGTTGAGTCCCGTTCACTGAGCAAGGAGTAGGTCTTGTCTATTACATATTGGGTTTATGGAACGGTATCTGAGCTAATTTGAAACCCTTGTTTTATGCATCACCCCACCTCACCTTTCCCGTTAAGCAGCCATACTGTGTTTTCTAAACGTGTGACTCTCTTCTGTTTTGTAATTCAGTTCAAGTGTAGCGGTTTTTACATTCCCTCTGTAAGTGATATCTTATGATAAGTGTCTTTTTCTGTGTGACTTATTTCACGTAGAATCGTCGTACCTAAATCCACTCATCATGCTGCTACGAGCCGTATGACGTAGATTTCATGGCTGAGTGATATTCCATTGTACATAAGGACCACAACTTCTTTATCCATTTTTCTCTTTCTTGGGATATTTAAGGTGTGACGAAGTGGAGGTTCTTGTCAACAGAGCAGCCCTAAACTTTGGGGTGCCTGTGTCTTGCTGATTTTTAGTTTTCCCAATTTATACGCCCACGAGTGGAAGTGCCCTATGCTCTCTAAGCTGAGTTTTTTAGATGTTTCAAGACACACCGTACACCTCTCCAGAGTGGCTGTTGGCAATTTACATCCCGCCCATCAGCGTAGCAAGGCTCCCGTTTCTCCATGGCCTGTCCTGCATTGCTGGTTTTGACACTTTATTCAGCATGGCCCTTTTGACCGATGGGAAGCGAGACTTCTTGGTAGCGCTGATTTGCCTTTCCAGGTTGCTTGGTTGGCCAAAAAGGGCGTATGCGTTTTTTCCTGAATATATTCAGGAAAAAACGCATACGCCCTTTTTGGCCAAGGGCATCATTGTCGAGGTTTTGCCGCTTTTCCTGTGCTTTAAAGGCGATTCGAATCCTCCTCCTGAAACCTGTTTCCTGCAATTCTGCCTTGCTTTCAAATCGTCTTCGTTGCCTTCCCTCAGTATATTTGTGGACGAGAGTTATCATTTATAACTCTGCAGGTTTGTGAATTGCAGTGCCCCTGAGCTCCATTTTTCAACTCGCTTTCTTGGGAGCTGGCCGGAAATGTGCAGGATTGCTTCAGGCCCTATTCTTCTTAGGGGCGGCAGGCTGAGCCTGTGGTTAATTCTTCTTCCTGAAGGGAAAATAGAGTGACCTGTGCCTGTCCCAAGACCTAGAGCTAGTCTCTCATTGGTTCCCCTTCTTCCCGTTCCTCCTCAGGACAAATTGCAACGTGTACAGAACAGGAGGTTAAAGGTGCTGATTCTCCAAGGAGGGAGATTGCGAGGAAAGCGGCTGGAATGGCGAACCCGAGCACAAGGAAATGAGAAATGAGGTGCGTTTTAGAAGCCTTTCCCGATCACACGGTGTACCATCTTCTGGGTTTCTCATGCATGTTTTTGATGTAGGAAGATGCCCTTGAACCTGGAGATTTGGGACCCATGGGATGGGTACCACGCAGTATTACTTTAAAGGGTCTGCGTTTGCTCACCCAACCTCACCAAACCTCTCAGCCCTCAAAGGGGTCCACCCTTATGTCTCAATCAGCTGTGGGTCTAGATATGGTCAATCCAGGTGGCATCACAGCCCCTGAACGAATTTTCTAAGAATTTCTCTCTCTTTCACTGTCTTTGCTTCACGGGTTTTTAAAAGTAATTGATTTTTATAATGGGGTTTAGCTGCTTTTCAGTGCTGTGTTTATGCCGCTTTACACCCACTTGAGTCACTTACAGAGAGATATCAACACATAAGTTTTAAGATTCTTACTAGTCAGATATATTCTTGGGCGGTGAATAGGGGGTGTTGAGTCCCGTTCACTGAGCAAGGAGTAGGTCTTGTCTATTACATATTGGGTTTATGGAACGGTATCTGAGCTAATTTGAAACCCTTGTTTTATGCATCACCCACCTCACCTTTCCCGTTAAGCAGCCATAGTGTGTTTTCTAAACGTGTGACTCTCTTCTGTTTTGTAATTCAGTTCAAGTGTAGCGGTTTTTACATTCCCTCTGTAAGTGATATCTTATGATAAGTGTCGTTTTCTTTGTGACTTATTTCACGTAGAATCGTCGTACCTAAATCCACTCATCATGCTGCTACGAGCCGTATGACGTAGATTTCATGGCTGAGTGATATTCCATTGTACATAAGGACCACAACTTCTTTATCCATTTTTCTCTTTCTTGGGATATTTAAGGTGTGACGAAGTGGAGGTTCTTGTCAACAGAGCAGCCCTAAACTTTGGGGTGCCTGTGTCTTGCTGATTTTTAGTTTTCCCAATTTATACGCCCATGAGTGGAAGTGCCTTATGCTCTCTAAGCTGAGTTTTTTAGATGTTTCAAGACACACCGTACACCTCTCCAGAGTGGCTGTTGGCAATTTACATCCCGCCCATCAGCGTAGCAAGGCTCCCGTTTCTCCATGGCCTGTCCTGCATTGCTGGTTTTGACACTTTATTCAGCATGGCCCTTTTGACCGATGGGAAGCGAGACTTCTTTGTAGCGCTGATTTGCCTTTCCAGGTTGCTTGATTGGCCAAAAAGGGCGTATGCGTTTTTTCCTGAATATATTCAGGAAAAAACGCATAGGCCCTTTTTGGCCAAGGGCATCATTGTCGAGGTTTTGCCGCTTTTCCTGTGCTTTAAAGGCGATTCGAATCCTCCTCCTGAAACCTGTTTCCTGCAATTCTGCCTTGCTTTCAAATCCTCTTCGTTGCCTTCCCTCAGTATATTTGTGGAGGAGAGTTATCATTTATAACTCTGCAGGTTTGTGAATTGCAGTGCCCCTGAGCTCCATTTTTCAACTCGCTTTCTTGGGAGCTTGCCGCAAAAGCGCAGGATTGCTTCAGGCCCTATTCTGCTTCCGGGTGGCAGGCTGAGCCTGTGGTTAATTCTTCTTCCTGATGGGAAAATAGAGTGACCTGTGCCTGTCCCAAGACCTAGAGCTAATCGCTCATTGGTTCCCCCTCTTCCCGTTCATCCTCAGGACAAATTGCAACCTGTACGGAACAGGAGTTTAAAGGTGCTGATTCTCCAAGGAGGGAGATTGCTAGGAAAGCGGCTGGAATGGCGAACCCGAGCACAAGGAGATGAGACATGATGTGCGTTTTAGAAACCTTTCCCGAGCACACGGTGTCCCATCTTCTGGGTTTCTCATGCATGTTTTCGATGTAGGAAGATGCCCTTGAACCTGGAGATTTGGGACCCATGGGATGGGTACCACGCAGTGTTACTTTAAAGGGTCTGCGTTTCCTCACCCAACCTCACCGAACCTCTCAGCCCCAAGAGTGTCCGCCCTTATGTCTCAATCAGCTCTGGGTCTAGATATGGCCAACCCAGGTGGCATCACAGCCCCTGAACGAATTTTGTAAGAATTTCTCTCTCTTTCACTGTCTTTGTTTCACGGGTTTTAAAAAGTAATTGATTTTTATAATGGGGTTTAGCTGCTTTTCACTGCTGTGTTTATGCCGCTTTACACCCACTTGAGTCACTTACAGAGAGATATCAACACATAGGTTTTAAGATTCTTACTAGTCAGATATATTCTTGGGCGGTGAATAGGGGGTGTTGAGTCCCGTTCACTGAGCAAGGAGTAGGTCTTGTCTATTACATATTGGGTTTATGGAACGGTATCTGAGCTAATTTGAAACCCTTGTTTTATGCATCACCCCACCTCACCTTTCCCGTTAAGCAGCCATAGTGTGTTTTCTAAACGTGTGACTCTCTTCTGTTTTGTAATTCAGTTCAAGTGTAGCGGTTTTTACATTCCCTCTGTAAGTGATATCTTATGATAAGTGTCGTTTTCTTTGTGACTTATTTCACGTAGAATCGTCGTACCTAAATCCACTCATCATGCTGCTACGAGCCGTATGACGTAGATTTCATGGCTGAGTGATATTCCATTGTACATAAGGACCACAACTTCTTTATCCATTTTTCTCTTTCTTGGGATATTTAAGGTGTGACGAAGTGGAGGTTCTTGTCAACAGAGCAGCCCTAAACTTTGGGGTGCCTGTGTCTTGCTGATTTTTAGTTTTCCCAATTTATACGCCCATGAGTGGAAGTGCCTTATGCTCTCTAAGCTGAGTTTTTTAGATGTTTCAAGACACACCGTACACCTCTCCAGAGTGGCTGTTGGCAATTTACATCCCGCCCATCAGCGTAGCAAGGCTCCCGTTTCTCCATGGCCTGTCCTGCATTGCTGGTTTTGACACTTTATTCAGCATGGCCCTTTTGACCGATGGGAAGCGAGACTTCTTTGTAGCGCTGATTTGCCTTTCCAGGTTGCTTGATTGGCCAAAAAGGGCGTATGCGTTTTTTCCTGAATATATTCAGGAAAAAACGCATAGGCCCTTTTTGGCCAAGGGCATCATTGTCGAGGTTTTGCCGCTTTTCCTGTGCTTTAAAGGCGATTCGAATCCTCCTCCTGAAACCTGTTTCCTGCAATTCTGCCTTGCTTTCAAATCCTCTTCGTTGCCTTCCCTCAGTATATTTGTGGAGGAGAGTTATCATTTATAACTCTGCAGGTTTGTGAATTGCAGTGCCCCTGAGCTCCATTTTTCAACTCGCTTTCTTGGGAGCTTGCCGCAAAAGCGCAGGATTGCTTCAGGCCCTATTCTGCTTCCGGGTGGCAGGCTGAGCCTGTGGTTAATTCTTCTTCCTGATGGGAAAATAGAGTGACCTGTGCCTGTCCCAAGACCTAGAGCTAATCGCTCATTGGTTCCCCCTCTTCCCGTTCATCCTCAGGACAAATTGCAACCTGTACGGAACAGGAGTTTAAAGGTGCTGATTCTCCAAGGAGGGAGATTGCTAGGAAAGCGGCTGGAATGGCGAACCCGAGCACAAGGAGATGAGACATGATGTGCGTTTTAGAAACCTTTCCCGAGCACACGGTGTCCCATCTTCTGGGTTTCTCATGCATGTTTTCGATGTAGGAAGATGCCCTTGAACCTGGAGATTTGGGACCCATGGGATGGGTACCACGCAGTGTTACTTTAAAGGGTCTGCGTTTCCTCACCCAACCTCACCGAACCTCTCAGCCCCAAGAGTGTCCGCCCTTATGTCTCAATCAGCTCTGGGTCTAGATATGGCCAACCCAGGTGGCATCACAGCCCCTGAACGAATTTTGTAAGAATTTCTCTCTCTTTCACTGTCTTTGTTTCACGGGTTTTAAAAAGTAATTGATTTTTATAATGGGGTTTAGCTGCTTTTCACTGCTGTGTTTATGCCGCTTTACACCCACTTGAGTCACTTACAGAGAGATATCAACACATAGGTTTTAAGATTCTTACTAGTCAGATATATTCTTGGGCGGTGAATAGGGGGTGTTGAGTCCCGTTCACTGAGCAAGGAGTAGGTCTTGTCTATTACATATTGGGTTTATGGAACGGTATCTGAGCTAATTTGAAACCCTTGTTTTATGCATCACCCCACCTCACCTTTCCCGTTAAGCAGCCATAGTGTGTTTTCTAAACGTGTGACTCTCTTCTGTTTTGTAATTCAGTTCAAGTGTAGCGGTTTTTACATTCCCTCTGTAAGTGATATCTTATGATAAGTGTCTTTTTCTGTGTGACTTATTTCACGTAGAATCGTCGTACCTAAATCCACTCATCATGCTGCTACGAGCCGTATGACGTAGATTTCATGGCTGAGTGATATTCCATTGTACATAAGGACCACAACTTCTTTATCCATTTTTCTCTTTCTTGGGATATTTAAGGTGTGACGAAGTGGAGGTTCTTGTCAACAGAGCAGCCCTAAACTTTGGGGTGCCTGTGTCTTGCTGATTTTTAGTTTTCCCAATTTATACGCCCACGAGTGGAAGTGCCCTATGCTCTCTAAGCTGAGTTTTTTAGATGTTTCAAGACACACCGTACACCTCTCCAGAGTGGCTGTTGGCAATTTACATCCCGCCCATCAGCGTAGCAAGGCTCCCGTTTCTCCATGGCCTGTCCTGCATTGCTGGTTTTGACACTTTATTCAGCATGGCCCTTTTGACCGATGGGAAGCGAGAATTCTTTGTAGCGCTGATTTGCCTTTCCAGGTTGCTTGGTTGGCCAAAAAGTGCGTATGCGTTTTTTCCTGAATATATTCAGGAAAAAACGCATACGCCCTTTTTGGCCAAGGGCATCATTGTCGAGGTTTTGCCGCTTTTCCTGTGCTTTAAAGGCGATTCGAATCCTCCTCCTGAAACCTGTTTCCTACAATTCTGCCTTGCTTTCAAATCCTCTTCGTTGCCTTCCCTCAGTATATTTGTGGACGAGAGTTATCATTTATAACTCTGCAGGTTTGTGAATTGCAGTGCCCCTGAGCTCCATTTTTCAACTCGCTTTCTTGGGAGCTGGCCGCAAATGTGCAGGATTGCTTCAGGCCCTATTCTCCTTACGGGCGGCAGGCTGAGCCTGTGGTTAATTCTTCTTCCTGAAGGGAAAATAGAGTGACCTGTGCCTGTCCCAAGACCTAGAGCTAGACTCTCATTGGTTCCCCCTCTTCCCGTTCCTCCTCAGGACAAATTGCAACGTGTACAGAACAGGAGGTTAAAGGTGCTGATTCTCCAAGGAGGGAGATTGCGAGGAAAGCGGCTGGAATGGCGAACCCGAGCACAAGGAGATGAGAAATGAGGTGCGTTTTAGAAGCCTTTCCCGATCACACGGTGTACCATCTTCTGGGTTTCTCATGCATGTTTTCGATGTAGGAAGATGCCCTTGAACCTGGAGATTTGGGACCCATGGGATGGGTACCACGCAGTATTACTTTCAAGAGTCTGCGTTTGCTCACCCAACCTCACCAAACCTCTCAGCCCTCAAAGGGGTCCACCCTTATGTCTTAATCAGCTGTGGGTCTAGATATGGTCAATCCAGGTGGCATCACAGTCCCTGAACGAATTTTCTAAGAATTTCTCTCTCTTTCACTGTCTTTGCTTCACGGGTTTTTAAAAGTAATTGATGTTTATAATGGGGTTTAGCTGCTTTTCACTGCTGTGTTTATGCCGCTTTACACCCACTTGAGTCACTTACAGAGAGATATCAACACATAGGTTTTAAGATTCTTACTAGGCCGATATATTCTTGGGCGGTGAATAGGGGGTGTTGAGTCCCGTTCACTGAGCAAGGAGTAGGTCTTGTCTATTACATATTGGGTTTATGGAACGGTATCTGAGCTAATTTGAAACCCTTGTTTTATGCATCACCCCACCTCACCTTTCCCGTTAAGCAGCCATAGTGTGTTTTCTAAACGTGTGACTCTCTTCTGTTTTGTAATTCAGTTCAAGTGTAGCGGTTTTTACATTCCCTCTGTAAGTGATAAATTATGATAAGTGTCTTTTTCTGTGTGACTTATTTCACGTAGAATCGTCGTACCTAAATCCACTCATCATGCTGCTACGAACCGTATGACGTAGATTTCATGGCTGAGTGATATTCCATTGTACATAAGGACCACAACTTCTTTATCCATTTTTCTCTTTCTTGGGATATTTAAGGTGTGACGAAGTGGAGGTTCTTGTCAACAGAGCAGCCCTAAACTTTGGGGTGCCTGTGTCTTGCTGATTTTTAGTTTTCCCAATTTATACGCCCACGAGTGGAAGTGCCCTATGCTCTCTAAGCTGAGTTTTTTAGATGTTTCAGGACACACCGTACACTTCTCCAGAGTGGCTGTTGGCAATTTACATCCCGCCCATCAGCGTAGCAAGGCTCCCGTTTCTCCATGGCCTGTCCTGCATTTCTGATTTTGACACTTTATTCAGCATGGCCCTTTTGACCGATGGGAAGCGAGACTTCTTGGTATCGCTGATTTGCCTTTCCAGGTTGCTTGGTTGGCCAAAAAGGGCGTATGCGTTTTTTCCTGAATATATTCAGGAAAACACGCATACGCCCTTTTTGGCCAAGGGCATCATTGTCGAGGTTTTGCCGCTTTTCCTGTGCTTTAAATTCGATTCGAATCTCCCTCCTGAAATCTGTTTCCTGCAATTCTGCCTTGCTTTCAAATCCTCTTCGTTGCCTTCCCTCAATATATTTGTGGACGAGAGTTATCATTTATAACTCTGCAGGTTTGTGAATTGCAGTGCCCCTGAGCTCCATTTTTCAACTCGCTATCTTGGGAGCTTGCCGCAAAAGCGCAGGATTGCTTCAGGCCCTATTCTGCTTCCGGGTGGCAGGCCGAGCCTGTGGTTAATTCTTCTTCCTGATGGGAAAATAGAGTGACCTGTGCCTGTCCCAAGACCTAGAGCTAATCGCTCATTGGTTCCCCCTCTTCCCGTTCATCCTCAGGACAAATTGCAACCTGTACGGAACAGGAGTTTAAAGGTGCTGATTCTCCAAGGAGGGAGATTGCTAGGAAAGCGGCTGGAATGGCGAACCCGAGCACAAGGAGATGAGACATGATGTGCGTTTTAGAAACCTTTCCCGAGCACACGGTGTCCCATCTTCTGGGTTTCTCATGCATGTTTTCGATGTAGGAAGATGCCCTTGAACCTGGAGATTTGGGACCCATGGGATGGGTACCACGCAGTATTACTTTAAAGGGTCTGCGTTTCCTCACCCAACCTCACCGAACCTCTCAGCCCCAAGAGTGTCCGCCCTTATGTCTCAATCAGCTCTGGGTCTAGATATGGTCAACCCAGGTGGCATCACAGCCCCTGAACGAATTTTGTAAGAATTTCTCTCTCTTTCACTGTCTTTGTTTCACGGGTTTTAAAAAGTAATTGATTTTTATAATGGGGTTTAGCTGCTTTTCACTGCTGTGTTTATGCCGCTTTACACCCACTTGAGTCACTTACAGAGAGATATCAACACATAGGTTTTAAGATTCTTACTAGGCCGATATATTCTTGGGCGGTGAATAGGGGGTGTTGAGTCCCGTTCACTGAGCAAGGAGTAGGTCTTGTCTATTACATATTGGGTTTATGGAACGGTATCTGAGCTAATTTGAAACCCTTGTTTTATGCATCACCCCACCTCACCTTTCCCGTTAAGCAGCCATACTGTGTTTTCTAAACGTGTGACTCTCTTCTGTTTTGTAATTCAGTTCAAGTGTAGCGGTTTTTACATTCCCT
This sequence comes from Eschrichtius robustus, assembly GCF_028021215.1. Lineage (NCBI taxonomy): Eukaryota > Metazoa > Chordata > Mammalia > Artiodactyla > Eschrichtiidae > Eschrichtius > Eschrichtius robustus. Next base: position 89,457,406 of record NC_090832.1, read on the forward strand.
CTGTAAGTGATATCTTATGATAAGTGTCTTTTTCTGTGTGACTTATTTCACGTAGAATCGTCGTACCTAAATCCACTCATCATGCTGCTACGAGCCGTATGACGTAGATTTCATGGCTGAGTGATATTCCATTGTACATAAGGACCACAACTTCTTTATCCATTTTTCTCTTTCTTGGGATATTTAAGGTGTGACGAAGTGGAGGTTCTTGTCAACAGAGCAGCCCTAAACTTTGGGGTGCCTGTGTCTTGCTGATTTTTAGTTTTCCCAATTTATACGCCCACGAGTGGAAGTGCCCTATGCTCTCTAAGCTGAGTTTTTTAGATGTTTCAAGACACACCGTACACCTCTCCAGAGTGGCTGTTGGCAATTTACATCCCGCCCATCAGCGTAGCAAGGCTCCCGTTTCTCCATGGCCTGTCCTGCATTGCTGGTTTTGACACTTTATTCAGCATGGCCCTTTTGACCGATGGGAAGCGAGACTTCTTGGTAGCGCTGATTTGCCTTTCCAGGTTGCTTGGTTGGCCAAAAAGGGCGTATGCGTTTTTTCCTGAATATATTCAGGAAAAAACGCATACGCCCTTTTTGGCCAAGGGCATCATTGTCGAGGTTTTGCCGCTTTTCCTGTGCTTTAAAGGCGATTCGAATCCTCCTCCTGAAACCTGTTTCCTGCAATTCTGCCTTGCTTTCAAATCGTCTTCGTTGCCTTCCCTCAGTATATTTGTGGACGAGAGTTATCATTTATAACTCTGCAGGTTTGTGAATTGCAGTGCCCCTGAGCTCCATTTTTCAACTCGCTTTCTTGGGAGCTGGCCGGAAATGTGCAGGATTGCTTCAGGCCCTATTCTTCTTAGGGGCGGCAGGCTGAGCCTGTGGTTAATTCTTCTTCCTGAAGGGAAAATAGAGTGACCTGTGCCTGTCCCAAGACCTAGAGCTAGTCTCTCATTGGTTCCCCTTCTTCCCGTTCCTCCTCAGGACAAATTGCAACGTGTACAGAACAGGAGGTTAAAGGTGCTGATTCTCCAAGGAGGGAGATTGCGAGGAAAGCGGCTGGAATGGCGAACCCGAGCACAAGGAAATGAGAAATGAGGTGCGTTTTAGAAGCCTTTCCCGATCACACGGTGTACCATCTTCTGGGTTTCTCATGCATGTTTTCGATGTAGGAAGATGCCCTTGAACCTGGAGATTTGGGACCCATGGGATGGGTACCACGCAGTATTACTTTAAAGGGTCTGCGTTTGCTCACCCAACCTCACCAAACCTCTCAGCCCTCAAAGGGGTCCACCCTTATGTCTCAATCAGCTGTGGGTCTAGATATGGTCAATCCAGGTGGCATCACAGCCCCTGAACGAATTTTCTAAGAATTTCTCTCTCTTTCACTGTCTTTGCTTCACGGGTTTTTAAAAGTAATTGATTTTTATAATGGGGTTTAGCTGCTTTTCAGTGCTGTGTTTATGCCGCTTTACACCCACTTGAGTCACTTACAGAGAGATATCAACACATAAGTTTTAAGATTCTTACTAGTCAGATATATTCTTGGGCGGTGAATAGGGGGTGTTGAGTCCCGTTCACTGAGCAAGGAGTAGGTCTTGTCTATTACATGTTGGGTTTATGGAACGGTATCTGAGCTAATTTGAAACCCTTGTTTTATGCATCACCCACCTCACCTTTCCCGTTAAGCAGCCATAGTGTGTTTTCTAAACGTGTGACTCTCTTCTGTTTTGTAATTCAGTTCAAGTGTAGCGGTTTTTACATTCCCTCTGTAAGTGATATCTTATGATAAGTGTCGTTTTCTTTGTGACTTATTTCACGTAGAATCGTCGTACCTAAATCCACTCATCATGCTGCTACGAGCCGTATGACGTAGATTTCATGGCTGAGTGATATTCCATTGTACATAAGGACCACAACTTCTTTATCCATTTTTCTCTTTCTTGGGATATTTAAGGTGTGACGAAGTGGAGGTTCTTGTCAACAGAGCAGCCCTAAACTTTGGGGTGCCTATGTCTTGCTGATTTTTAGTTTTCCCAATTTATACGCCCATGAGTGGAAGTGCCCTATGCTCTCTAAGCTGAGTTTTTTAGATGTTTTAAGACACACCATACACCTCTCCAGAGTGGCTGTTGGCAATTTACATCCCGCCCATCAGCGTAGCAAGGCTCCCGTTTCTCCATGGCCTGTCCTGCATTGCTGGTTTTGACACTTTATTCAGCATGGCCCTTTTGACCGATGGGAAGCGAGACTTCTTTGTAGCGCTGATTTGCCTTTCCAGGTTGCTTGATTGGCCAAAAAGGGCGTATGCGTTTTTTCCTGAATATATTCAGGAAAAAACGCATACGCCCTTTTTGGCCAAGGGCATCATTGTCGAGGTTTTGCCGCTTTTCCTGTGCTTTAAAGGCGATTCGAATCCTCCTCCTGAAACCTGTTTCCTGCAATTCTGCCTTGCTTTCAAATCCTCTTCGTTGCCTTCCCTCAATATATTTGTGGACGAGAGTTATCATTTATAACTCTGCAGGTTTGTGAATTGCAGTGCCCCTGAGCTCCATTTTTCAACTCGCTTTCTTGGGAGCTGGCCGCAAATGTGCAGGATTGCTTCAGGCCCTATTCTCCTTAGGGGCGGCAGGCTGAGCCTGTGGTTAATTCTTCTTCCTGAAGGGAAAATAGAGTGACCTGTGCCTGTCCCAAGACCTAGAGCTAGTCTCTCATTGGTTCCCCCTCTTCCCGTTCATCCTCAGGACAAATTGCAACCTGTACGGAAGAGGAGTTTAAAGGTGCTGATTCTCCAAGGAGGGAGATTGCGAGGAAAGCGGCTGGAATGGCGAACCCGAGCACAAGGAGATGAGAAATGAGGTGCGTTTTAGAAACCTTTCCCGATCACACAGTGTAACATCTTCTGGGTTTCTCATGCATGTTTTCGATGTAGGAAGATGCCCTTGAACCTGGAGATTTGGGACCCATGGGATGGGTACCACGCAGTATTACTTTAAAGGGTCTGCGTTTGCTCACCCAACCTCACCAAACCTCTCAGCCCCAGGAGTGTCCACCCTTATGTCTCAATCAGTTGTGGGTCTAGATATGGTCAACCCAGGTGGCATCACAGCCCCTGAACGAATTTTGTAAGAATTTCTCTCTCTTTCACTGTCTTTGTTTCACGGGTTTTAAAAAGTAATTGATTCTTATAATGGGGTTTAGCTGCTTTTCACTGCTGTGTTTATGCCGCTTTACACCCACTTGAGTCACTTACAGAGAGATATCAACACATAGGTTTTAAGATTCTTACTAGGCCGATATATTCTTGGGCGGTGAATAGGGGGTGTTGAGTCCCGTTCACTGAGCAAGGAGTAGGTCTTGTCTATTACATATTGGGTTTATGGAACGGTATCTGAGCTAATTTGAAACCCTTGTTTTATGTATCACCCACCTCACCTTTCCCGTTAAGCAGCCATAGTGTGTTTTCTAAACGTGTGACTCTCTTCTGTTTTGTAATTCAGTTCAAGTGTAGCGGTTTTTACATTCCCTCTGTAAGTGATATCTTATGATAAGTGTCGTTTTCTGTGTGACTTATTTCACGTAGAATCGTCGTACCTAAATCCACTCATCATGCTGCTACGAGCCGTATGACGTAGTTTTCAAGGCTGAGTGATATTCCATTGTACATAAGGACCACAACTTCTTTATCCATTTTTCTCTTTCTTGGGATATTTAAGGTGTGACGAAGTGGAGGTTCTTGTCAACAGAGCAGCCCTAAACTTTGGGGTGCCTGTGTCTTGCTGATTTTTAGTTTTCCCAATTTATACGCCCATGAGTGGAAGTGTCCTATGTTCTCTAAGCTGAGTTTTTTAGATGTTTCAAGACACACCGTACACCTCTCCACAGTGGCTGTTGGCAATTTACATCCCGCCCATCAGCGTAGCAAGGCTCCCGTTTCTCCATGGCCTGTCCTGCATTGCTGGTTTTGACACTTTATTCAGCATGGCCCTTTTGACCGATGGGAAGCGAGACTTCTTTGTAGCGCTGATTTGCCTTTCCAGGTTGCTTGGTTGGCGAAAAAGGGCGTATGCGTTTTTTCCTGAATATATTCAGGAAAAAACGCATACGCCCTTTTTGGCCAAGGGCATCATTGTCGAGGTTTTGCCGCTTTTCCTGTGCTTTAAATTCGATTCGAATCTCCCTCCTGAAATCTGTTTCCTGCAATTCTGCCTTGCTTTCAAATCCTCTTCGTTGCCTCCCCTCAATATATTTGTGGACGAGAGTTATCATTTATAACTCTGCAGGTTTGTGAATTGCAGTGCCCCTGAGCTCCATTTTTCAACTCGCTTTCTTGGGAGCTTGCCGCAAAAGCGCAGGATTGCTTCAGGCCCTATTCTGCTTCCGGGTGGCAGGCTGAGCCTGTGGTTAATTCTTCTTCCTGATGGGAAAATAGAGTGACCTGTGCCTGTCCCAAGACCTAGAGCTAATCGCTCATTGGTTCCCCCTCTTCCCGTTCATCCTCAGGACAAATTGCAACCTGTACGGAACAGGAGTTTAAAGGTGCTGATTCTCCAAGGAGGGAGATTGCTAGGAAAGCGGCTGGAATGGCGAACCCGAGCACAAGGAGATGAGACATGATGTGCGTTTTAGAAACCTTTCCCGAGCACACGGTGTCCCATCTTCTGGGTTTCTCATGCATGTTTTCGATGTAGGAAGATGCCCTTGAACCTGGAGATTTGGGACCCATGGGATGGGTACCACGCAGTATTACTTTAAAGGGTCTGCGTTTCCTCACCCAACCTCACCGAACCTCTCAGCCCCAAGAGTGTCCGCCCTTATGTCTCAATCAGCTCTGGGTCTAGATATGGTCAACCCAGGTGGCATCACAGCCCCTGAACGAATTTTGTAAGAATTTCTCTCTCTTTCACTGTCTTTGTTTCACGGGTTTTAAAAAGTAATTGATTTTTATAATGGGGTTTAGCTGCTTTTCACTGCTGTGTTTATGCCGCTTTACACCCACTTGAGTCACTTACAGAGAGATATCAACACATAGGTTTTAAGATTCTTACTAGGCCGATATATTCTTGGGCGGTGAATAGGGGGTGTTGAGTCCCGTTCACTGAGCAAGGAGTAGGTCTTGTCTATTACATATTGGGTTTATGGAACGGTATCTGAGCTAATTTGAAACCCTTGTTTTATGCATCACCCCACCTCACCTTTCCCGTTAAGCAGCCATAGTGTGTTTTCTAAACGTGTGACTCTCTTCTGTTTTGTAATTCAGTTCAAGTGTAGCGGTTTTTACATTCCCTCTGTAAGTGATAAATTATGATAAGTGTCTTTTTCTGTGTGACTTATTTCACGTAGAATCGTCGTACCTAAATCCACTCATCATGCTGCTACGAACCGTATGACGTAGATTTCATGGCTGAGTGATATTCCATTGTACATAAGGACCACAACTTCTTTATCCATTTTTCTCTTTCTTGGGATATTTAAGGTGTGACGAAGTGGAGGTTCTTGTCAACAGAGCAGCCCTAAACTTTGGGGTGCCTGTGTCTTGCTGATTTTTAGTTTTCCCAATTTATACGCCCACGAGTGGAAGTGCCCTATGCTCTCTAAGCTGAGTTTTTTAGATGTTTCAGGACACACCGTACACTTCTCCAGAGTGGCTGTTGGCAATTTACATCCCGCCCATCAGCGTAGCAAGGCTCCCGTTTCTCCATGGCCTGTCCTGCATTTCTGGTTTTGACACTTTATTCAGCATGGCCCTTTTGACCGATGGGAAGCGAGACTTCTTGGTATCGCTGATTTGCCTTTCCAGGTTGCTTGGTTGGCCAAAAAGGGCGTATGCGTTTTTTCCTGAATATATTCAGGAAAAAACGCATACGCCCTTTTTGGCCAAGGGCATCATTGTCGAGGTTTTGCCGCTTTTCCTGTGCTTTAAATTCGATTCGAATCTCCCTCCTGAAATCTGTTTCCTGCAATTCTGCCTTGCTTTCAAATCCTCTTCGTTGCCTTCCCTCAATATATTTGTGGACGAGAGTTATCATTTATAACTCTGCAGGTTTGTGAATTGCAGTGCCCCTGAGCTCCATTTTTCAACTCGCTTTCTTGGGAGCTTGCCGCAAAAGCGCAGGATTGCTTCAGGCCCTATTCTGCTTCCGGGTGGCAGGCCGAGCCTGTGGTTAATTCTTCTTCCTGATGGGAAAATAGAGTGACCTGTGCCTGTCCCAAGACCTAGAGCTAATCGCTCATTGGTTCCCCCTCTTCCCGTTCATCCTCAGGACAAATTGCAACCTGTACGGAACAGGAGTTTAAAGGTGCTGATTCTCCAAGGAGGGAGATTGCTAGGAAAGCGGCTGGAATGGCGAACCCGAGCAAAAGGAGATGAGACATGATGTGCGTTTTAGAAACCTTTCCCGAGCACACGGTGTCCCATCTTCTGGGTTTCTCATGCATGTTTTCGATGTAGGAAGATGCCCTTGAACCTGGAGATTTGGGACCCATGGGATGGGTACCACGCAGTATTACTTTAAAGGGTCTGCGTTTCCTCACCCAACCTCACCGAACCTCTCAGCCCCAAGAGTGTCCGCCCTTATGTCTCAATCAGCTCTGGGTCTAGATATGGTCAACCCAGGTGGCATCACAGCCCCTGAACGAATTTTGTAAGAATTTCTCTCTCTTTCACTGTCTTTGTTTCACGGGTTTTAAAAAGTAATTGATTTTTATAATGGGGTTTAGCTGCTTTTCACTGCTGTGTTTATGCCGCTTTACACCCACTTGAGTCACTTACAGAGAGATATCAACACATAGGTTTTAAGATTCTTACTAGGCCGATATATTCTTGGGCGGTGAATAGGGGGTGTTGAGTCCCGTTCACTGAGCAAGGAGTAGGTCTTGTCTATTACATATTGGGTTTATGGAACGGTATGTGAGCTAATTTGAAACCCTTGTTTTATGCATCACCCCACCTCACCTTTCCCGTTAAGCAGCCATAGTGTGTTTTCTAAACGTGTGACTCTCTTCTGTTTTGTAATTCAGTTCAAGTGCAGCGGTTTTTACATTCCCTCTGTAAGTGATATCTTATGATAAGTGTCTTTTTCTGTGTGACTTATTTCACGTAGAATCGTCGTACCTAAATCCACTCATCATGCTGCTACGAGCCGTATGACGTAGATTTCATGGCTGAGTGATATTCCATTGTACATAAGGACCACAACTTCTTTATCCATTTTTCTCTTTCTTGGGATATTTAAGGTGTGACGAAGTGGAGGTTCTTGTCAACAGAGCAGCCCTAAACTTTGGGGTGCCTGTGTCTTGCTGATTTTTAGTTTTCCCAATTTATACGCCCACGAGTGGAAGTGCCCTATGCTCTCTAAGCTGAGTTTTTTAGATGTTTCAAGACACACCGTACACCTCTCCAGAGTGGCTGTTGGCAATTTACATCCCGCCCATCAGCGTAGCAAGGCTCCCGTTTCTCCATGGCCTGTCCTGCATTGCTGGTTTTGACACTTTATTCAGCATGGCCCTTTTGACCGATGGGAAGCGAGAATTCTTTGTAGCGCTGATTTGCCTTTCCAGGTTGCTTGGTTGGCCAAAAAGGGCGTATGCGTTTTTTCCTGAATATATTCAGGAAAAAACGCATACGCCCTTTTTGGCCAAGGGCATCATTGTCGAGGTTTTGCCGCTTTTCCTGTGCTTTAAAGGCGATTCGAATCCTCCTCCTGAAACCTGTTTCCTACAATTCTGCCTTGCTTTCAAATCCTCTTCGTTGCCTTCCCTCAGTATATTTGTGGACGAGAGTTATCATTTATAACTCTGCAGGTTTGTGAATTGCAGTGCCCCTGAGCTCCATTTTTCAACTCGCTTTCTTGGGAGCTGGCCGCAAATGTGCAGGATTGCTTCAGGCCCTATTCTCCTTACGGGCGGCAGGCTGAGCCTGTGGTTAATTCTTCTTCCTGAAGGGAAAATAGAGTGACCTGTGCCTGTCCCAAGACCTAGAGCTAGACTCTCATTGGTTCCCCCTCTTCCCTTTCCTCCTCAGGACAAATTGCAACGTGTACAGAACAGGAGGTTAAAGGTGCTGATTCTCCAAGGAGGGAGATTGCGAGGAAAGCGGCTGGAATGGCGAACCCGAGCACAAGGAGATGAGAAATGAGGTGCGTTTTAGAAGCCTTTCCCGATCACACGGTGTACCATCTTCTGGGTTTCTCATGCATGTTTTCGATGTAGGAAGATGCCCTTGAACCTGGAGATTTGGGACCCATGGGATGGGTACCACGCAGTATTACTTTCAAGAGTCTGCGTTTGCTCACCCAACCTCACCAAACCTCTCAGCCCTCAAAGGGGTCCACCCTTATGTCTTAATCAGCTGTGGGTCTAGATATGGTCAATCCAGGTGGCATCACAGTCCCTGAACGAATTTTCTAAGAATTTCTCTCTCTTTCACTGTCTTTGCTTCACGGGTTTTTAAAAGTAATTGATGTTTATAATGGGGTTTAGCTGCTTTTCACTGCTGTGTTTATGCCGCTTTACACCCACTTGAGTCACTTACAGAGAGATATCAACACATAGGTTTTAAGATTCTTACTAGGCCGATATATTCTTGGGCGGTGAATAGGGGGTGTTGAGTCCCGTTCACTGAGCAAGGAGTAGGTCTTGTCTATTACATATTGGGTTTATGGAACGGTATCTGAGCTAATTTGAAACCCTTGTTTTATGCATCACCCCACCTCACCTTTCCCGTTAAGCAGCCATAGTGTGTTTTCTAAACGTGTGACTCTCTTCTGTTTTGTAATTCAGTTCAAGTGTAGCGGTTTTTACATTCCCTCTGTAAGTGATAAATTATGATAAGTGTCTTTTTCTGTGTGACTTATTTCACGTAGAATCGTCGTACCTAAATCCACTCATCATGCTGCTACGAACCGTATGACGTAGATTTCACGGCTGAGTGATATTCCATTGTACATAAGGACCACAACTTCTTTATCCATTTTTCTCTTTCTTGGGATATTTAAGGTGTGACGAAGTGGAGGTTCTTGTCAACAGAGCAGCCCTAAACTTTGGGGTGCCTGTGTCTTGCTGATTTTTAGTTTTCCCAATTTATACGCCCACGAGTGGAAGTGCCCTATGCTCTCTAAGCTGAGTTTTTTAGATGTTTCAGGACACACCGTACACTTCTCCAGAGTGGCTGTTGGCAATTTACATCCCGCCCATCAGCGTAGCAAGGCTCCCGTTTCTCCATGGCCTGTCCTGCATTTCTGGTTTTGACACTTTATTCAGCATGGCCCTTTTGACCGATGGGAAGCGAGACTTCTTGGTATCGCTGATTTGCCTTTCCAGGTTGCTTGGTTGGCCAAAAAGGGCGTATGCGTTTTTTCCTGAATATATTCAGGAAAACACGCATACGCCCTTTTTGGCCAAGGGCATCATTGTCGAGGTTTTGCCGCTTTTCCTGTGCTTTAAATTCGATTCGAATCTCCCTCCTGAAATCTGTTTCCTGCAATTCTGCCTTGCTTTCAAATCCTCTTCGTTGCCTTCCCTCAATATATTTGTGGACGAGAGTTATCATTTATAACTCTGCAGGTTTGTGAATTGCAGTGCCCCTGAGCTCCATTTTTCAACTCGCTATCTTGGGAGCTTGCCGCAAAAGCGCAGGATTGCTTCAGGCCCTATTCTGCTTCCGGGTGGCAGGCCGAGCCTGTGGTTAATTCTTCTTCCTGATGGGAAAATAGAGTGACCTGTGCCTGTCCCAAGACCTAGAGCTAATCGCTCATTGGTTCCCCCTCTTCCCGTTCATCCTCAGGACAAATTGCAACCTGTACGGAACAGGAGTTTAAAGGTGCTGATTCTCCAAGGAGGGAGATTGCTAGGAAAGCGGCTGGAATGGCGAACCCGAGCACAAGGAGATGAGACATGATGTGCGTTTTAGAAACCTTTCCCGAGCACACGGTGTCCCATCTTCTGGGTTTCTCATGCATGTTTTCGATGTAGGAAGATGCCCTTGAACCTGGAGATTTGGGACCCATGGGATGGGTACCACGCAGTATTACTTTAAAGGGTCTGCGTTTCCTCACCCAACCTCACCGAACCTCTCAGCCCCAAGAGTGTCCGCCCTTATGTCTCAATCAGCTCTGGGTCTAGATATGGTCAACCCAGGTGGCATCACAGCCCCTGAACGAATTTTGTAAGAATTTCTCTCTCTTTCACTGTCTTTGTTTCACGGGTTTTAAAAAGTAATTGATTTTTATAATGGGGTTTAGCTGCTTTTCACTGCTGTGTTTATGCCGCTTTACACCCACTTGAGTCACTTACAGAGAGATATCAACACATAGGTTTTAAGATTCTTACTAGGCCGATATATTCTTGGGTGGTGAATAGGGGGTGTTGAGTCCCGTTCACTGAGCAAGGAGTAGGTCTTGTCTATTACATATTGGGTTTATGGAACGGTATCTGAGCTAATTTGAAACCCTTGTTTTATGCATCACCCCACCTCACCTTTCCCGTTAAGCAGCCATACTGTGTTTTCTAAACGTGTGACTCTCTTCTGTTTTGTAATTCAGTTCAAGTGTAGCGGTTTTTACATTCCCTCTGTAAGTGATATCTTATGATAAGTGTCTTTTTCTGTGTGACTTATTTCACGTAGAATCGTCGTACCTAAATCCACTCATCATGCTGCTACGAGCCGTATGACGTAGATTTCATGGCTGAGTGATATTCCATTGTACATAAGGACCACAACTTCTTTATCCATTTTTCTCTTTCTTGGGATATTTAAGGTGTGACGAAGTGGAGGTTCTTGTCAACAGAGCAGCCCTAAACTTTGGGGTGCCTGTGTCTTGCTGATTTTTAGTTTTCCCAATTTATACGCCCACGAGTGGAAGTGCCCTATGCTCTCTAAGCTGAGTTTTTTAGATGTTTCAAGACACACCGTACACCTCTCCAGAGTGGCTGTTGGCAATTTACATCCCGCCCATCAGCGTAGCAAGGCTCCCGTTTCTCCATGGCCTGTCCTGCATTGCTGGTTTTGACACTTTATTCAGCATGGCCCTTTTGACCGATGGGAAGCGAGACTTCTTGGTAGCGCTGATTTGCCTTTCCAGGTTGCTTGGTTGGCCAAAAAGGGCGTATGCGTTTTTTCCTGAATATATTCAGGAAAAAACGCATACGCCCTTTTTGGCCAAGGGCATCATTGTCGAGGTTTTGCCGCTTTTCCTGTGCTTTAAAGGCGATTCGAATCCTCCTCCTGAAACCTGTTTCCTGCAATTCTGCCTTGCTTTCAAATCGTCTTCGTTGCCTTCCCTCAGTATATTTGTGGACGAGAGTTATCATTTATAACTCTGCAGGTTTGTGAATTGCAGTGCCCCTGAGCTCCATTTTTCAACTCGCTTTCTTGGGAGCTGGCCGGAAATGTGCAGGATTGCTTCAGGCCCTATTCTTCTTAGGGGCGGCAGGCTGAGCCTGTGGTTAATTCTTCTTCCTGAAGGGAAAATAGAGTGACCTGTGCCTGTCCCAAGACCTAGAGCTAGTCTCTCATTGGTTCCCCTTCTTCCCGTTCCTCCTCAGGACAAATTGCAACGTGTACAGAACAGGAGGTTAAAGGTGCTGATTCTCCAAGGAGGGAGATTGCGAGGAAAGCGGCTGGAATGGCGAACCCGAGCACAAGGAAATGAGAAATGAGGTGCGTTTTAGAAGCCTTTCCCGATCACACGGTGTACCATCTTCTGGGTTTCTCATGCATGTTTTCGATGTAGGAAGATGCCCTTGAACCTGGAGATTTGGGACCCATGGGATGGGTACCACGCAGTATTACTTTAAAGGGTCTGCGTTTGCTCACCCAACCTCACCAAACCTCTCAGCCCTCAAAGGGGTCCACCCTTATGTCTCAATCAGCTGTGGGTCTAGATATGGTCAATCCAGGTGGCATCACAGCCCCTGAACGAATTTTCTAAGAATTTCTCTCTCTTTCACTGTCTTTGCTTCACGGGTTTTTAAAAGTAATTGATTTTTATAATGGGGTTTAGCTGCTTTTCAGTGCTGTGTTTATGCCGCTTTACACCCACTTGAGTCACTTACAGAGAGATATCAACACATAAGTTTTAAGATTCTTACTAGTCAGATATATTCTTGGGCGGTGAATAGGGGGTGTTGAGTCCCGTTCACTGAGCAAGGAGTAGGTCTTGTCTATTACATATTGGGTTTATGGAACGGTATCTGAGCTAATTTGAAACCCTTGTTTTATGCATCACCCACCTCACCTTTCCCGTTAAGCAGCCATAGTGTGTTTTCTAAACGTGTGACTCTCTTCTGTTTTGTAATTCAGTTCAAGTGTAGCGGTTTTTACATTCCCTCTGTAAGTGATATCTTATGATAAGTGTCGTTTTCTTTGTGACTTATTTCACGTAGAATCGTCGTACCTAAATCCACTCATCATGCTGCTACGAGCCGTATGACGTAGATTTCATGGCTGAGTGATATTCCATTGTACATAAGGACCACAACTTCTTTATCCATTTTTCTCTTTCTTGGGATATTTAAGGTGTGACGAAGTGGAGGTTCTTGTCAACAGAGCAGCCCTAAACTTTGGGGTGCCTGTGTCTTGCTGATTTTTAGTTTTCCCAATTTATACGCCCATGAGTGGAAGTGCCTTATGCTCTCTAAGCTGAGTTTTTTAGATGTTTCAAGACACACCGTACACCTCTCCAGAGTGGCTGTTGGCAATTTACATCCCGCCCATCAGCGTAGCAAGGCTCCCGTTTCTCCATGGCCTGTCCTGCATTGCTGGTTTTGACACTTTATTCAGCATGGCCCTTTTGACCGATGGGAAGCGAGACTTCTTTGTAGCGCTGATTTGCCTTTCCAGGTTGCTTGATTGGCCAAAAAGGGCGTATGCGTTTTTTCCTGAATATATTCAGGAAAAAACGCATAGGCCCTTTTTGGCCAAGGGCATCATTGTCGAGGTTTTGCCGCTTTTCCTGTGCTTTAAAGGCGATTCGAATCCTCCTCCTGAAACCTGTTTCCTGCAATTCTGCCTTGCTTTCAAATCCTCTTCGTTGCCTTCCCTCAGTATATTTGTGGACGAGAGTTATCATTTATAACTCTGCAGGTTTGTGAATTGCAGTGCCCCTGAGCTCCATTTTTCAACTCGCTTTCTTGGGAGCTGGCCGCAAATGTGCAGGATTGCTTCAGGCCCTATTCTCCTTAGGGGCGGCAGGCTGAGCCTGTGGTTAATTCTTCTTCCTGAAGGGAAAATAGAGTGACCTGTGCCTGTCCCAAGACCTAGAGCTAGTCTCTCATTGGTTCCCCCTCTTCCCGTTCATCCTCAGGACAAATTGCAACCTGTACGGAAGAGGAGTTTAAAGGTGCTGATTCTCCAAGGAGGGAGATTGCTAGGAAAGCGGCTGGAATGGCGAACCCGAGCACAAGGAGATGAGAAATGAGGTGCGTTTTAGAAACCTTTCCCGATCACACAGTGTAACATCTTCTGGGTTTCTCATGCATGTTTTCGATGTAGGAAGATGCCCTTGAACCTGGAGATTTGGGACCCATGGGATGGGTACCACGCAGTATTACTTTCAAGAGTCTGCGTTTGCTCACCCAACCTCACCAAACCTCTCAGCCCTCAAAGGGGTCCACCCTTATGTCTCAATCAGCTGTGGGTCTAGATATGGTCAATCCAGGTGGCATCACAGCCCCTGAACGAATTTTCTAAGAATTTCTCTCTCTTTCACTGTCTTTGCTTCACGGGTTTTTAAAAGTAATTGATTTTTATAATGGGGTTTAGCTGCTTTTCAGTGCTGTGTTTATGCCGCTTTACACCCACTTGAGTCACTTACAGAGAGATATCAACACATAAGTTTTAAGATTCTTACTAGTCAGATATATTCTTGGGCGGTGAATAGGGGGTGTTGAGTCCCGTTCACTGAGCAAGGAGTAGGTCTTGTCTATTACATGTTGGGTTTATGGAACGGTATCTGAGCTAATTTGAAACCCTTGTTTTATGCATCACCCACCTCACCTTTCCCGTTAAGCAGCCATAGTGTGTTTTCTAAACGTGTGACTCTCTTCTGTTTTGTAATTCAGTTCAAGTGTAGCGGTTTTTACATTCCCTCTGTAAGTGATATCTTATGATAAGTGTCGTTTTCTGTGTGACTTATTTCACGTAGAATCGTCGTACCTAAATCCACTCATCATGCTGCTACGAGCCGTATGACGTAGTTTTCATGGCTGAGTGATATTCCATTGTACATAAGGACCACAACTTCTTTATCCATTTTTCTCTTTCTTGGGATATTTAAGGTGTGACGAAGTGGAGGTTCTTGTCAACAGAGCAGCCCTAAACTTTGGGGTGCCTGTGTCTTGCTGATTTTTAGTTTTCCCAATTTATACGCCCATGAGTGGAAGTGCCCTATGCTCTCTAAGCTGAGTTTTTTAGATGTTTCAAGACACACCGTACACCTCTCCAGAGTGGCTGTTGGCAATTTACATCCCGCCCATCAGCGTAGCAAGGCTCCCGTTTCGCCATGGCCTGTCCTGCATTGCTGGTTTTGACACTTTATTCAGCATGGCCCTTTTGACCGATGGGAAGCGAGACTTCTTTGTAGCGCTGATTTGCCTTTCCAGGTTGCTTGGTTGGCCAAAAAGGGCGTACGCGTTTTTTCCTGAATATATTCAGGAAAAAACGCATACGCCCTTTTTAGCCAAGGGCATCATTGTCGAGGTTTTGCCGCTTTTCCTGTGCTTTAAATTCGATTCGAATCTCCCTCCTGAAATCTGTTTCCTGCAATTCTGCCTTGCTTTCAAATCCTCTTCATTGCCTTCCCTCAATATATTTGTGGACGAGAGTTATCATTTATAACTCTGCAGGTTTGTGAATTGCAGTGCCCCTGAGCTCCATTTTTCAACTCGCTTTCTTGGGAGCTTGCCGCAAAAGCGCAGGATTGCTTCAGGCCCTATTCTGCTTCCGGGTGGCAGGCCGAGCCTGTGGTTAATTCTTCTTCCTGATGGGAAAATAGAGTGACCTGTGCCTGTCCCAAGACCTAGAGCTAATCGCTCATTGGTTCCCCCTCTTCCCGTTCATCCTCAGGACAAATTGCAACCTGTACGGAACAGGAGTTTAAAGGTGCTGATTCTCCAAGGAGGGAGATTGCTAGGAAAGCGGCTGGAATGGCGAACCCGAGCACAAGGAGATGAGACATGATGTGCGTTTTAGAAACCTTTCCGGAGCACACGGTGTCCCATCTTCTGGGTTTCTCATGCATGTTTTCGATGTAGGAAGTTGCCCTTGAACCTGGAGATTTGGGACCCATGGGATGGGTACCACGCAGTATTACTTTAAAGGGTCTGCGTTTCCTCACCCAACCTCACCGAACCTCTCAGCCCCAAGAGTGTCCGCCCTTATGTCTCAATCAGCTCTGGGTCTAGATATGGTCAACCCAGGTGGCATCACAGCCCCTGAACGAATTTTGTAAGAATTTCTCTCTCTTTCACTGTCTTTGTTTCACGGGTTTTAAAAAGTAATTGATTTTTATAATGGGGTTTAGCTGCTTTTCACTGCTGTGTTTATGCCGCTTTACACCCACTTGAGTCACTTACAGAGAGATATCAACACATAGGTTTTAAGATTCTTACTAGGCCGATATATTCTTGGGCGGTGAATAGGGGGTGTTGAGTCCCGTTCACTGAGCAAGGAGTAGGTCTTGTCTATTACATATTGGGTTTATGGAACGGTATCTGAGCTAATTTGAAACCCTTGTTTTATGCATCACCCCACCTCACCTTTCCCGTTAAGCAGCCATAGTGTGTTTTCTAAACGTGTGACTCTCTTCTGTTTTGTAATTCAGTTCAAGTGTAGCGGTTTTTACATTCCCTCTGTAAGTGATATCTTATGATAAGTGTCTTTTTCTGTGTGACTTATTTCACGTAGAATCGTCGTACCTAAATCCACTCATCATGCTGCTACGAGCCGTATGACGTAGATTTCATGGCTGAGTGATATTCCATTGTACATAAGGACCACAACTTCTTTATCCATTTTTCTCTTTCTTGGGATATTTAAGGTGTGACGAAGTGGAGGTTCTTGTCAACAGAGCAGCCCTAAACTTTGGGGTGCCTGTGTCTTGCTGATTTTTAGTTTTCCCAATTTATACGCCCACGAGTGGAAGTGCCCTATGCTCTCTAAGCTGAGTTTTTTAGATGTTTCAAGACACACCGTACACCTCTCCAGAGTGGCTGTTGGCAATTTACATCCCGCCCATCAGCGTAGCAAGGCTCCCGTTTCTCCATGGCCTGTCCTGCATTGCTGGTTTTGACACTTTATTCAGCATGGCCCTTTTGACCGATGGGAAGCGAGACTTCTTGGTAGCGCTGATTTGCCTTTCCAGGTTGCTTGGTTGGCCAAAAAGGGCGTATGCGATTTTTCCTGAATATATTCAGGAAAAAACGCATACGCCCTTTTTGGCCAAGGGCATCATTGTCGAGGTTTTGCCGCTTTTCCTGTGCTTTAAAGGCGATTCGAATCCTCCTCCTGAAACCTGTTTCCTGCAATTCTGCCTTGCTTTCAAATCGTCTTCGTTGCCTTCCCTCAGTATATTTGTGGACGAGAGTTATCATTTATAACTCTGCAGGTTTGTGAATTGCAGTGCCCCTGAGCTCCATTTTTCAACTCGCTTTCTTGGGAGCTGGCCGGAAATGTGCAGGATTGCTTCAGGCCCTATTCTTCTTAGGGGCGGCAGGCTGAGCCTGTGGTTAATTCTTCTTCCTGAAGGGAAAATAGAGTGACCTGTGCCTGTCCCAAGACCTAGAGCTAGTCTCTCATTGGTTCCCCTTCTTCCCGTTCCTCCTCAGGACAAATTGCAACGTGTACAGAACAGGAGGTTAAAGGTGCTGATTCTCCAAGGAGGGAGATTGCGAGGAAAGCGGCTGGAATGGCGAACCCGAGCACAAGGAAATGAGAAATGAGGTGCGTTTTAGAAGCCTTTCCCGATCACACGGTGTACCATCTTCTGGGTTTCTCATGCATGTTTTCGATGTAGGAAGATGCCCTTGAACCTGGAGATTTGGGACCCATGGGATGGGTACCACGCAGTATTACTTTAAAGGGTCTGCGTTTGCTCACCCAACCTCACCAAACCTCTCAGCCCTCAAAGGGGTCCACCCTTATGTCTCAATCAGCTGTGGGTCTAGATATGGTCAATCCAGGTGGCATCACAGCCCCTGAACGAATTTTCTAAGAATTTCTCTCTCTTTCACTGTCTTTGCTTCACGGGTTTTTAAAAGTAATTGATTTTTATAATGGGGTTTAGCTGCTTTTCAGTGCTGTGTTTATGCCGCTTTACACCCACTTGAGTCACTTACAGAGAGATATCAACACATAAGTTTTAAGATTCTTACTAGTCAGATATATTCTTGGGCGGTGAATAGGGGGTGTTGAGTCCCGTTCACTGAGCAAGGAGTAGGTCTTGTCTATTACATATTGGGTTTATGGAACGGTATCTGAGCTAATTTGAAACCCTTGTTTTATGCATCACCCACCTCACCTTTCCCGTTAAGCAGCCATAGTGTGTTTTCTAAACGTGTGACTCTCTTCTGTTTTGTAATTCAGTTCAAGTGTAGCGGTTTTTACATTCCCTCTGTAAGTGATATCTTATGATAAGTGTCGTTTTCTTTGTGACTTATTTCACGTAGAATCGTCGTACCTAAATCCACTCATCATGCTGCTACGAGCCGTATGACGTAGATTTCATGGCTGAGTGATATTCCATTGTACATAAGGACCACAACTTCTTTATCCATTTTTCTCTTTCTTGGGATATTTAAGGTGTGACGAAGTGGAGGTTCTTGTCAACAGAGCAGCCCTAAACTTTGGGGTGCCTGTGTCTTGCTGATTTTTAGTTTTCCCAATTTATACGCCCATGAGTGGAAGTGCCTTATGCTCTCTAAGCTGAGTTTTTTAGATGTTTCAAGACACACCGTACACCTCTCCAGAGTGGCTGTTGGCAATTTACATCCCGCCCATCAGCGTAGCAAGGCTCCCGTTTCTCCATGGCCTGTCCTGCATTGCTGGTTTTGACACTTTATTCAGCATGGCCCTTTTGACCGATGGGAAGCGAGACTTCTTTGTAGCGCTGATTTGCCTTTCCAGGTTGCTTGATTGGCCAAAAAGGGCGTATGCGTTTTTTCCTGAATATATTCAGGAAAAAACGCATAGGCCCTTTTTGGCCAAGGGCATCATTGTCGAGGTTTTGCCGCTTTTCCTGTGCTTTAAAGGCGATTCGAATCCTCCTCCTGAAACCTGTTTCCTGCAATTCTGCCTTGCTTTCAAATCCTCTTCGTTGCCTTCCCTCAGTATATTTGTGGACGAGAGTTATCATTTATAACTCTGCAGGTTTGTGAATTGCAGTGCCCCTGAGCTCCATTTTTCAACTCGCTTTCTTGGGAGCTGGCCGCAAATGTGCAGGATTGCTTCAGGCCCTATTCTCCTTAGGGGCGGCAGGCTGAGCCTGTGGTTAATTCTTCTTCCTGAAGGGAAAATAGAGTGACCTGTGCCTGTCCCAAGACCTAGAGCTAGTCTCTCATTGGTTCCCCCTCTTCCCGTTCATCCTCAGGACAAATTGCAACCTGTACGGAAGAGGAGTTTAAAGGTGCTGATTCTCCAAGGAGGGAGATTGCTAGGAAAGCGGCTGGAATGGCGAACCCGAGCACAAGGAGATGAGAAATGAGGTGCGTTTTAGAAACCTTTCCCGATCACACAGTGTAACATCTTCTGGGTTTCTCATGCATGTTTTCGATGTAGGAAGATGCCCTTGAACCTGGAGATTTGGGACCCATGGGATGGGTACCACGCAGTATTACTTTCAAGAGTCTGCGTTTGCTCACCCAACCTCACCAAACCTCTCAGCCCTCAAAGGGGTCCACCCTTATGTCTCAATCAGCTGTGGGTCTAGATATGGTCAATCCAGGTGGCATCACAGCCCCTGAACGAATTTTCTAAGAATTTCTCTCTCTTTCACTGTCTTTGCTTCACGGGTTTTTAAAAGTAATTGATTTTTATAATGGGGTTTAGCTGCTTTTCAGTGCTGTGTTTATGCCGCTTTACACCCACTTGAGTCACTTACAGAGAGATATCAACACATAAGTTTTAAGATTCTTACTAGTCAGATATATTCTTGGGCGGTGAATAGGGGGTGTTGAGTCCCGTTCACTGAGCAAGGAGTAGGTCTTGTCTATTACATGTTGGGTTTATGGAACGGTATCTGAGCTAATTTGAAACCCTTGTTTTATGCATCACCCACCTCACCTTTCCCGTTAAGCAGCCATAGTGTGTTTTCTAAACGTGTGACTCTCTTCTGTTTTGTAATTCAGTTCAAGTGTAGCGGTTTTTACATTCCCTCTGTAAGTGATATCTTATGATAAGTGTCGTTTTCTGTGTGACTTATTTCACGTAGAATCGTCGTACCTAAATCCACTCATCATGCTGCTACGAGCCGTATGACGTAGTTTTCATGGCTGAGTGATATTCCATTGTACATAAGGACCACAACTTCTTTATCCATTTTTCTCTTTCTTGGGATATTTAAGGTGTGACGAAGTGGAGGTTCTTGTCAACAGAGCAGCCCTAAACTTTGGGGTGCCTGTGTCTTGCTGATTTTTAGTTTTCCCAATTTATACGCCCATGAGTGGAAGTGCCCTATGCTCTCTAAGCAGAGTTTTTTAGATGTTTCAAGACACACCGTACACCTCTCCAGAGTGGCTGTTGGCAATTTACATCCCGCCCATCAGCGTAGCAAGGCTCCCGTTTCGCCATGGCCTGTCCTGCATTGCTGGTTTTGACACTTTATTCAGCATGGCCCTTTTGACCGATGGGAAGCGAGACTTCTTTGTAGCGCTGATTTGCCTTTCCAGGTTGCTTGGTTGGCCAAAAAGGGCGTACGCGTTTTTTCCTGAATATATTCAGGAAAAAACGCATACGCCCTTTTTAGCCAAGGGCATCATTGTCGAGGTTTTGCCGCTTTTCCTGTGCTTTAAATTCGATTCGAATCTCCCTCCTGAAATCTGTTTCCTGCAATTCTGCCTTGCTTTCAAATCCTCTTCATTGCCTTCCCTCAATATATTTGTGGACGAGAGTTATCATTTATAACTCTGCAGGTTTGTGAATTGCAGTGCCCCTGAGCTCCATTTTTCAACTCGCTTTCTTGGGAGCTTGCCGCAAAAGCGCAGGATTGCTTCAGGCCCTATTCTGCTTCCGGGTGGCAGGCCGAGCCTGTGGTTAATTCTTCTTCCTGATGGGAAAATAGAGTGACCTGTGCCTGTCCCAAGACCTAGAGCTAATCGCTCATTGGTTCCCCCTCTTCCCGTTCATCCTCAGGACAAATTGCAACCTGTACGGAACAGGAGTTTAAAGGTGCTGATTCTCCAAGGAGGGAGATTGCTAGGAAAGCGGCTGGAATGGCGAACCCGAGCACAAGGAGATGAGACATGATGTGCGTTTTAGAAACCTTTCCGGAGCACACGGTGTCCCATCTTCTGGGTTTCTCATGCATGTTTTCGATGTAGGAAGATGCCCTTGAACCTGGAGATTTGGGACCCATGGGATGGGTACCACGCAGTATTACTTTAAAGGGTCTGCGTTTCCTCACCCAACCTCACCGAACCTCTCAGCCCCAAGAGTGTCCGCCCTTATGTCTCAATCAGCTCTGGGTCTAGATATGGTCAACCCAGGTGGCATCACAGCCCCTGAACGAATTTTGTAAGAATTTCTCTCTCTTTCACTGTCTTTGTTTCACGGGTTTTAAAAGTAATTGATTTTTATAATGGGGTTTAGCTGCTTTTCACTGCTGTGTTTATGCCGCTTTACACCCACTTGAGTCACTTACAGAGAGATATCAACACATAGGTTTTAAGATTCTTACTAGGCCGATATATTCTTGGGCGGTGAATAGGGGGTGTTGAGTCCCGTTCACTGAGCAAGGAGTAGGTCTTGTCTATTACATATTGGGTTTATGGAACGGTATCTGAGCTAATTTGAAACCCTTGTTTTATGCATCACCCCACCTCACCTTTCCCGTTAAGCAGCCATAGTGTGTTTTCTAAACGTGTGACTCTCTTCTGTTTTGTAATTCAGTTCAAGTGTAGCGGTTTTTACATTCCCTCTGTAAGTGATATCTTATGATAAGTGTCTTTTTCTGTGTGACTTATTTCACGTAGAATCGTCGTACCTAAATCCACTCATCATGCTGCTACGAGCCGTATGACGTAGATTTCATGGCTGAGTGATATTCCATTGTACATAAGGACCACAACTTCTTTATCCATTTTTCTCTTTCTTGGGATATTTAAGGTGTGACGAAGTGGAGGTTCTTGTCAACAGAGCAGCCCTAAACTTTGGGGTGCCTGTGTCTTGCTGATTTTTAGTTTTCCCAATTTATACGCCCACGAGTGGAAGTGCCCTATGCTCTCTAAGCTGAGTTTTTTAGATGTTTCAAGACACACCGTACACCTCTCCAGAGTGGCTGTTGGCAATTTACATCCCGCCCATCAGCGTAGCAAGGCTCCCGTTTCTCCATGGCCTGTCCTGCATTGCTGGTTTTGACACTTTATTCAGCATGGCCCTTTTGACCGATGGGAAGCGAGACTTCTTGGTAGCGCTGATTTGCCTTTCCAGGTTGCTTGGTTGGCCAAAAAGGGCGTATGCGTTTTTTCCTGAATATATTCAGGAAAAAACGCATACGCCCTTTTTGGCCAAGGGCATCATTGTCGAGGTTTTGCCGCTTTTCCTGTGCTTTAAAGGCGATTCGAATCCTCCTCCTGAAACCTGTTTCCTGCAATTCTGCCTTGCTTTCAAATCGTCTTCGTTGCCTTCCCTCAGTATATTTGTGGACGAGAGTTATCATTTATAACTCTGCAGGTTTGTGAATTGCAGTGCCCCTGAGCTCCATTTTTCAACTCGCTTTCTTGGGAGCTGGCCGCAAATGTGCAGGATTGCTTCAGGCCCTATTCTTCTTAGGGGCGGCAGGCTGAGCCTGTGGTTAATTCTTCTTCCTGAAGGGAAAATAGAGTGACCTGTGCCTGTCCCAAGACCTAGAGCTAGTCTCTCATTGGTTCCCCTTCTTCCCGTTCCTCCTCAGGACAAATTGCAACGTGTACAGAACAGGAGGTTAAAGGTGCTGATTCTCCAAGGAGGGAGATTGCGAGGAAAGCGGCTGGAATGGCGAACCCGAGCACAAGGAGATGAGAAATGAGGTGCGTTTTAGAAGCCTTTCCCGATCACACGGTGTACCATCTTCTGGGTTTCTCATGCATGTTTTCGATGTAGGAAGATGCCCTTGAACCTGGAGATTTGGGACCCATGGGATGGGTACCACGCAGTATTACTTTAAAGGGTCTGCGTTTGCTCACCCAACCTCACCAAACCTCTCAGCCCTCAAAGGGGTCCACCCTTATGTCTCAATCAGCTGTGGGTCTAGATATGGTCAATCCAGGTGGCATCACAGCCCCTGAACGAATTTTCTAAGAATTTCTCTCTCTTTCACTGTCTTTGCTTCACGGGTTTTTAAAAGTAATTGATTTTTATAATGGGGTTTAGCTGCTTTTCAGTGCTGTGTTTATGCCGCTTTACACCCACTTGAGTCACTTACAGAGAGATATCAACACATAAGTTTTAAGATTCTTACTAGTCAGATATATTCTTGGGCGGTGAATAGGGGGTGTTGAGTCCCGTTCACTGAGCAAGGAGTAGGTCTTGTCTATTACATATTGGGTTTATGGAACGGTATCTGAGCTAATTTGAAACCCTTGTTTTATGCATCACCCACCTCACCTTTCCCGTTAAGCAGCCATAGTGTGTTTTCTAAACGTGTGACTCTCTTCTGTTTTGTAATTCAGTTCAAGTGTAGCGGTTTTTACATTCCCTCTGTAAGTGATATCTTATGATAAGTGTCATTTTCTTTGTGACTTATTTCACGTAGAATCGTCGTACCTAAATCCACTCATCATGCTGCTACGAGCCGTATGACGTAGATTTCATGGCTGAGTGATATTCCATTGTACATAAGGACCACAACTTCTTTATCCATTTTTCTCTTTCTTGGGATATTTAAGGTGTGACGAAGTGGAGGTTCTTGTCAACAGAGCAGCCCTAAACTTTGGGGTGCCTATGTCTTGCTGATTTTTAGTTTTCCCAATTTATACGCCCATGAGTGGAAGTGCCCTATGCTCTCTAAGCTGAGTTTTTTAGATGTTTTAAGACACACCATACACCTCTCCAGAGTGGCTGTTGGCAATTTACATCCCGCCCATCAGCGTAGCAAGGCTCCCGTTTCTCCATGGCCTGTCCTGCATTGCTGGTTTTGACACTTTATTCAGCATGGCCCTTTTGACCGATGGGAAGCGAGACTTCTTTGTAGCGCTGATTTGCCTTTCCAGGTTGCTTGATTGGCCAAAAAGGGCGTATGCGTTTTTTCCTGAATATATTCAGGAAAAAACGCATACGCCCTTTTTGGCCAAGGGCATCATTGTCGAGGTTTTGCCGCTTTTCCTGTGCTTTAAAGGCGATTCGAATCCTCCTCCTGAAACCTGTTTCCTGCAATTCTGCCTTGCTTTCAAATCCTCTTCGTTGCCTTCCCTCAATATATTTGTGGACGAGAGTTATCATTTATAACTCTGCAGGTTTGTGAATTGCAGTGCCCCTGAGCTCCATTTTTCAACTCGCTTTCTTGGGAGCTGGCCGCAAATGTGCAGGATTGCTTCAGGCCCTATTCTCCTTAGGGGCGGCAGGCTGAGCCTGTGGTTAATTCTTCTTCCTGAAGGGAAAATAGAGTGACCTGTGCCTGTCCCAAGACCTAGAGCTAGTCTCTCATTGGTTCCCCTTCTTCCCGTTCCTCCTCAGGACAAATTGCAACGTGTACAGAACAGGAGGTTAAAGGTGCTGATTCTCCAAGGAGGGAGATTGCGAGGAAAGCGGCTGGAATGGCGAACCCGAGCACAAGGAGATGAGAAATGAGGTGCGTTTTAGAAGCCTTTCCCGATCACACGGTGTACCATCTTCTGGGTTTCTCATGCATGTTTTCGATGTAGGAAGATGCCCTTGAACCTGGAGATTTGGGACCCATGGGATGGGTACCACGCAGTATTACTTTAAAGGGTCTGCGTTTGCTCACCCAACCTCACCAAACCTCTCAGCCCCAGGAGTGTCCACCCTTATGTCTCAATCAGTTGTGGGTCTAGATATGGTCAACCCAGGTGGCATCACAGCCCCTGAACGAATTTTGTAAGAATTTCTCTCTCTTTCACTGTCTTTGTTTCACGGGTTTTAAAAAGTAATTGATTCTTATAATGGGGTTTAGCTGCTTTTCACTGCTGTGTTTATGCCGCTTTACACCCACTTGAGTCACTTACAGAGAGATATCAACACATAGGTTTTAAGATTCTTACTAGGCCGATATATTCTTGGGCGGTGAATAGGGGGTGTTGAGTCCCGTTCACTGAGCAAGGAGTAGGTCTTGTCTATTACATATTGGGTTTATGGAACGGTATCTGAGCTAATTTGAAACCCTTGTTTTATGTATCACCCACCTCACCTTTCCCGTTAAGCAGCCATAGTGTGTTTTCTAAACATGTGACTCTCTTCTGTTTTGTAATTCAGTTCAAGTGTAGCGGTTTTTACATTCCCTCTGTAAGTGATATCTTATGATAAGTGTCGTTTTCTGTGTGACTTATTTCACGTAGAATCGTCGTACCTAAATCCACTCATCATGCTGCTACGAGCCGTATGACGTTATTTTCAAGGCTGAGTGATATTCCATTGTACATAAGGACCACAACTTCTTTATCCATTTTTCTCTTTCTTGGGATATTTAAGGTGTGACGAAGTGGAGGTTCTTGTCAACAGAGCAGCCCTAAACTTTGGGGTGCCTGTGTCTTGCTGATTTTTAGTTTTCCCAATTTATACGCCCATGAGTGGAAGTGTCCTATGTTCTCTAAGCTGAGTTTTTTAGATGTTTCAAGACACACCGTACACCTCTCCACAGTGGCTGTTGGCAATTTACATCCCGCCCATCAGCGTAGCAAGGCTCCCGTTTCTCCATGGCCTGTCCTGCATTGCTGGTTTTGACACTTTATTCAGCATGGCCCTTTTGACCGATGGGAAGCGAGACTTCTTTGTAGCGCTGATTTGCCTTTCCAGGTTGCTTGGTTGGCGAAAAAGGGCGTATGCGTTTTTTCCTGAATATATTCAGGAAAAAACGCATACGCCCTTTTTGGCCAAGGGCATCATTGTCGAGGTTTTGCCGCTTTTCCTGTGCTTTAAATTCGATTCGAATCTCCCTCCTGAAATCTGTTTCCTGCAATTCTGCCTTGCTTTCAAATCCTCTTCGTTGCCTCCCCTCAATATATTTGTGGACGAGAGTTATCATTTATAACTCTGCAGGTTTGTGAATTGCAGTGCCCCTGAGCTCCATTTTTCAACTCGCTTTCTTGGGAGCTTGCCGCAAAAGCGCAGGATTGCTTCAGGCCCTATTCTGCTTCCGGGTGGCAGGCTGAGCCTGTGGTTAATTCTTCTTCCTGATGGGAAAATAGAGTGACCTGTGCCTGTCCCAAGACCTAGAGCTAATCGCTCATTGGTTCCCCCTCTTCCCGTTCATCCTCAGGACAAATTGCAACCTGTACGGAACAGGAGTTTAAAGGTGCTGATTCTCCAAGGAGGGAGATTGCTAGGAAAGCGGCTGGAATGGCGAACCCGAGCACAAGGAGATGAGACATGATGTGCGTTTTAGAAACCTTTCCCGAGCACACGGTGTCCCATCTTCTGGGTTTCTCATGCATGTTTTCGATGTAGGAAGATGCCCTTGAACCTGGAGATTTGGGACCCATGGGATGGGTACCACGCAGTATTACTTTAAAGGGTCTGCGTTTCCTCACCCAACCTCACCGAACCTCTCAGCCCCAAGAGTGTCCGCCCTTATGTCTCAATCAGCTCTGGGTCTAGATATGGTCAACCCAGGTGGCATCACAGCCCCTGAACGAATTTTGTAAGAATTTCTCTCTCTTTCACTGTCTTTGTTTCACGGGTTTTAAAAAGTAATTGATTTTTATAATGGGGTTTAGCTGCTTTTCACTGCTGTGTTTATGCCGCTTTACACCCACTTGAGTCACTTACAGAGAGATATCAACACATAGGTTTTAAGATTCTTACTAGGCCGATATATTCTTGGGCGGTGAATAGGGGGTGTTGAGTCCCGTTCACTGAGCAAGGAGTAGGTCTTGTCTATTACATATTGGGTTTATGGAACGGTATCTGAGCTAATTTGAAACCCTTGTTTTATGCATCACCCCACCTCACCTTTCCCGTTAAGCAGCCATAGTGTGTTTTCTAAACGTGTGACTCTCTTCTGTTTTGTAATTCAGTTCAAGTGTAGCGGTTTTTACATTCCCTCTGTAAGTGATATCTTATGATAAGTGTCTTTTTCTGTGTGACTTATTTCACGTAGAATCGTCGTACCTAAATCCACTCATCATGCTGCTACGAGCCGTATGACGTAGATTTCATGGCTGAGTGATATTCCATTGTACATAAGGACCACAACTTCTTTATCCATTTTTCTCTTTCTTGGGGTATTTAAGGTGTGACGAAGTGGAGGTTCTTGTCAACAGAGCAGCCCTAAACTTTGGGGTGCCTGTGTCTTGCTGATTTTTAGTTTTCCCAATTTATACGCCCACGAGTGGAAGTGCCCTATGCTCTCTAAGCTGAGTTTTTTAGATGTTTCAAGACACACCGTACACCTCTCCAGAGTGGCTGTTGGCAATTTACATCCCGCCCATCAGCGTAGCAAGGCTCCCGTTTCTCCATGGCCTGTCCTGCATTGCTGGTTTTGACACTTTATTCAGCATGGCCCTTTTGACCGATGGGAAGCGAGACTTCTTGGTAGCGCTGATTTGCCTTTCCAGGTTGCTTGGTTGGCCAAAAAGGGCGTATGCGTTTTTTCCTGAATATATTCAGGAAAAAACGCATACGCCCTTTTTGGCCAAGGGCATCATTGTCGAGGTTTTGCCGCTTTTCCTGTGCTTTAAAGGCGATTCGAATCCTCCTCCTGAAACCTGTTTCCTGCAATTCTGCCTTGCTTTCAAATCGTCTTCGTTGCCTTCCCTCAGTATATTTGTGGACGAGAGTTATCATTTATAACTCTGCAGGTTTGTGAATTGCAGTGCCCCTGAGCTCCATTTTTCAACTCGCTTTCTTGGGAGCTGGCCGGAAATGTGCAGGATTGCTTCAGGCCCTATTCTTCTTAGGGGCGGCAGGCTGAGCCTGTGGTTAATTCTTCTTCCTGAAGGGAAAATAGAGTGACCTGTGCCTGTCCCAAGACCTAGAGCTAGTCTCTCATTGGTTCCCCTTCTTCCCGTTCCTCCTCAGGACAAATTGCAACGTGTACAGAACAGGAGGTTAAAGGTGCTGATTCTCCAAGGAGGGAGATTGCGAGGAAAGCGGCTGGAATGGCGAACCCGAGCACAAGGAGATGAGAAATGAGGTGCGTTTTAGAAGCCTTTCCCGATCACACGGTGTACCATCTTCTGGGTTTCTCATGCATGTTTTCGATGTAGGAAGATGCCCTTGAACCTGGAGATTTGGGACCCATGGGATGGGTACCACGCAGTATTACTTTAAAGGGTCTGCGTTTGCTCACCCAACCTCACCAAACCTCTCAGCCCCAAGAGTGTCCGCCCTTATGTCTCAATCAGCTCTGGGTCTAGATATGGTCAACCCAGGTGGCATCACAGCCCCTGAACGAATTTTGTAAGAATTTCTCTCTCTTTCACTGTCTTTGTTTCACGGGTTTTAAAAAGTAATTGATTTTTATAATGGGGTTTAGCTGCTTTTCACTGCTGTGTTTATGCCGCTTTACACCCACTTGAGTCACTTACAGAGAGATATCAACACATAGGTTTTAAGATTCTTACTAGGCCGATATATTCTTGGGCGGTGAATAGGGGGTGTTGAGTCCCGTTCACTGAGCAAGGAGTAGGTCTTGTCTATTACATATTGGGTTTATGGAACGGTATCTGAGCTAATTTGAAACCCTTGTTTTATGCATCACCCCACCTCACCTTTCCCGTTAAGCAGCCATAGTGTGTTTTCTAAACGTGTGACTCTCTTCTGTTTTGTAATTCAGTTCAAGTGTAGCGGTTTTTACATTCCCTCTGTAAGTGATATCTTATGATAAGTGTCTTTTTCTGTGTGACTTATTTCACGTAGAATCGTCGTACCTAAATCCACTCATCATGCTGCTACGAGCCGTATGACGTAGATTTCATGGCTGAGTGATATTCCATTGTACATAAGGACCACAACTTCTTTATCCATTTTTCTCTTTCTTGGGGTATTTAAGGTGTGACGAAGTGGAGGTTCTTGTCAACAGAGCAGCCCTAAACTTTGGGGTGCCTGTGTCTTGCTGATTTTTAGTTTTCCCAATTTATACGCCCACGAGTGGAAGTGCCCTATGCTCTCTAAGCTGAGTTTTTTAGATGTTTCAAGACACACCGTACACCTCTCCAGAGTGGCTGTTGGCAATTTACATCCCGCCCATCAGCGTAGCAAGGCTCCCGTTTCTCCATGGCCTGTCCTGCATTGCTGGTTTTGACACTTTATTCAGCATGGCCCTTTTGACCGATGGGAAGCGAGACTTCTTGGTAGCGCTGATTTGCCTTTCCAGGTTGCTTGGTTGGCCAAAAAGGGCGTATGCGTTTTTTCCTGAATATATTCAGGAAAAAACGCATACGCCCTTTTTGGCCAAGGGCATCATTGTCGAGGTTTTGCCGCTTTTCCTGTGCTTTAAAGGCGATTCGAATCCTCCTCCTGAAACCTGTTTCCTGCAATTCTGCCTTGCTTTCAAATCGTCTTCGTTGCCTTCCCTCAGTATATTTGTGGACGAGAGTTATCATTTATAACTCTGCAGGTTTGTGAATTGCAGTGCCCCTGAGCTCCATTTTTCAACTCGCTTTCTTGGGAGCTGGCCGCAAATGTGCAGGATTGCTTCAGGCCCTATTCTTCTTAGGGGCGGCAGGCTGAGCCTGTGGTTAATTCTTCTTCCTGAAGGGAAAATAGAGTGACCTGTGCCTGTCCCAAGACCTAGAGCTAGTCTCTCATTGGTTCCCCTTCTTCCCGTTCCTCCTCAGGACAAATTGCAACGTGTACAGAACAGGAGGTTAAAGGTGCTGATTCTCCAAGGAGGGAGATTGCGAGGAAAGCGGCTGGAATGGCGAACCCGAGCACAAGGAGATGAGAAATGAGGTGCGTTTTAGAAGCCTTTCCCGATCACACGGTGTACCATCTTCTGGGTTTCTCATGCATGTTTTCGATGTAGGAAGATGCCCTTGAACCTGGAGATTTGGGACCCATGGGATGGGTACCACGCAGTATTACTTTAAAGGGTCTGCGTTTGCTCACCCAACCTCACCAAACCTCTCAGCCCTCAAAGGGGTCCACCCTTATGTCTCAATCAGCTGTGGGTCTAGATATGGTCAATCCAGGTGGCATCACAGCCCCTGAACGAATTTTCTAAGAATTTCTCTCTCTTTCACTGTCTTTGCTTCACGGGTTTTTAAAAGTAATTGATTTTTATAATGGGGTTTAGCTGCTTTTCAGTGCTGTCTTTATGCCGCTTTACACCCACTTGAGTCACTTACAGAGAGATATCAACACATAAGTTTTAAGATTCTTACTAGTCAGATATATTCTTGGGCGGTGAATAGGGGGTGTTGAGTCCCGTTCACTGAGCAAGGAGTAGGTCTTGTCTATTACATATTGGGTTTATGGAACGGTATCTGAGCTAATTTGAAACCCTTGTTTTATGCATCACCCACCTCACCTTTCCCGTTAAGCAGCCATAGTGTGTTTTCTAAACGTGTGACTCTCTTCTGTTTTGTAATTCAGTTCAAGTGTAGCGGTTTTTACATTCCCTCTGTAAGTGATATCTTATGATAAGTGTCGTTTTCTTTGTGACTTATTTCACGTAGAATCGTCGTACCTAAATCCACTCATCATGCTGCTACGAGCCGTATGACGTAGATTTCATGGCTGAGTGATATTCCATTGTACATAAGGACCACAACTTCTTTATCCATTTTTCTCTTTCTTGGGATATTTAAGGTGTGACGAAGTGGAGGTTCTTGTCAATAGAGCAGCCCTAAACTTTGGGGTGCCTGTGTCTTGCTGATTTTTAGTTTTCCCAATTTATACGCCCATGAGTGGAAGTGCCCTATGCTCTCTAAGCTGAGTTTTTTAGATGTTTCAAGACACACCGTACACCTCTCCAGAGTGGCTGTTGGCAATTTACATCCCGCCCATCAGCGTAGCAAGGCTCCCGTTTCTCCATGGCCTGTCCTGCATTGCTGGTTTTGACACTTTATTCAGCATGGCCCTTTTGACCGATGGGAAGCGAGACTTCTTTGTAGCGCTGATTTGCCTTTCCAGGTTGCTTGATTGGCCAAAAAGGGCGTATGCGTTTTTTCCTGAATATATTCAGGAAAAAACGCATACGCCCTTTTTGGCCAAGGGCATCATTGTCGAGGTTTTGCCGCTTTTCCTGTGCTTTAAAGGCGATTCGAATCCTCCTCCTGAAACCTGTTTCCTGCAATTCTGCCTTGCTTTCAAATCCTCTTCGTTGCCTTCCCTCAGTATATTTGTGGACGAGAGTTATCATTTATAACTCTGCAGGTTTGTGAATTGCAGTGCCCCTGAGCTCCATTTTTCAACTCGCTTTCTTGGGAGCTGGCCGCAAATGTGCAGGATTGCTTCAGGCCCTATTCTCCTTAGGGGCGGCAGGCTGAGCCTGTGGTTAATTCTTCTTCCTGAAGGGAAAATAGAGTGACCTGTGCCTGTCCCAAGACCTAGAGCTAGTCTCTCATTGGTTCCCCCTCTTCCCGTTCATCCTCAGGACAAATTGCAACCTGTACGGAAGAGGAGTTTAAAGGTGCTGATTCTCCAAGGAGGGAGAGTGCTAGGAAAGCGGCTGGAATGGCGAACCCGAGCACAAGGAGATGAGAAATGAGGTGCGTTTTAGAAACCTTTCCCGATCACACAGTGTAACATCTTCTGGGTTTCTCATGCATGTTTTCGATGTAGGAAGATGCCCTTGAACCTGGAGATTTGGGACCCATGGGATGGGTACCACGCAGTATTACTTTAAAGGGTCTGCGTTTGCTCACCCAACCTCACCAAACCTCTCAGCCCCAGGAGTGTCCACCCTTATGTCTCAATCAGTTGTGGGTCTAGATATGGTCAACCCAGGTGGCATCACAGCCCCTGAACGAATTTTGTAAGAATTTCTCTCTCTTTCACTGTCTTTGTTTCACGGGTTTTAAAAAGTAATTGATTTTTATAATGGGGTTTAGCTGCTTTTCACTGCTGTGTTTATGCCGCTTTACACCCACTTGAGTCACTTACAGAGAGATATCAACACATAGGTTTTAAGATTCTTACTAGGCCGATATATTCTTGGGCGGTGAATAGGGGGTGTTGAGTCCCGTTCACTGAGCAAGGAGTAGGTCTTGTCTATTACATATTGGGTTTATGGAACGGTATCTGAGCTAATTTGAAACCCTTGTTTTATGCATCACCCACCTCACCTTTCCCGTTAAGCAGCCATAGTGTGTTTTCTAAACGTGTGACTCTCTTCTGTTTTGTAATTCAGTTCAAGTGTAGCGGTTTTTACATTCCCTCTGTAAGTGATATCTTATGATAAGTGTCGTTTTCTGTGTGACTTATTTCACGTAGAATCGTCGTACCTAAATCCACTCATCATGCTGCTACGAGCCGTATGACGTAGTTTTCATGGCTGAGTGATATTCCATTGTACATAAGGACCACAACTTCTTTATCCATTTTTCTCTTTCTTGGGATATTTAAGGTGTGACGAAGTGGAGGTTCTTGTCAACAGAGCAGCCCTAAACTTTGGGGTGCCTGTGTCTTGCTGATTTTTAGTTTTCCCAATTTATACGCCCATGAGTGGAAGTGCCCTATGCTCTCTAAGCTGAGTGTTTTAGATGTTTCAAGACACACCGTACACCTCTCCAGAGTGGCTGTTGGCAATTTACATCCCGCCCATCAGCGTAGCAAGGCTCCCGTTTCTCCATGGCCTGTCCTGCATTGCTGGTTTTGACACTTTATTCAGCATGGCCCTTTTGACCGATGGGAAGCGATACTTCTTTGTAGCGCTGATTTGCCTTTCCAGGTTGCTTGGTTGGCCAAAAAGGGCGTATGCGTTTTTTCCTGAATATATTCAGGAAAAAACGCATACGCCCTTTTTGGCCAAGGGCATCATTGTCGAGGTTTTGCCGCTTTTCCTGTGCTTTAAATTCGATTCGAATCTCCCTCCTGAAATCTGTTTCCTGCAATTCTGCCTTGCTTTCAAATCCTCTTCGTTGCCTTCCCTCAATATATTTGTGGACGAGAGTTATCATTTATAACTCTGCAGGTTTGTGAATTGCAGTGCCCCTGAGCTCCATTTTTCAACTCGCTTTCTTGGGAGCTTGCCGCAAAAGCGCAGGATTGCTTCAGGCCCTATTCTGCTTCCGGTTGGCAGGCTGAGCCTGTGGTTAATTCTTCTTCCTGATGGGAAAATAGAGTGACCTGTGCCTGTCCCAAGACCTAGAGCTAATCGCTCATTGGTTCCCCCTCTTCCCGTTCATCCTCAGGACAAATTGCAACCTGTACGGAACAGGAGTTTAAAGGTGCTGATTCTCCAAGGAGGGAGATTGCTAGGAAAGCGGCTGGAATGGCGAACCCGAGCACAAGGAGATGAGACATGATGTGCGTTTTAGAAACCTTTCCCGAGCACACGGTGTCCCATCTTCTGGGTTTCTCATGCATGTTTTCGATGTAGGAAGATGCCCTTGAACCTGGAGATTTGGGACCCATGGGATGGGTACCACGCAGTATTACTTTAAAGGGTCTGCGTTTCCTCACCCAACCTCACCGAACCTCTCAGCCCCAAGAGTGTCCGCCCTTATGTCTCAATCAGCTCTGGGTCTAGATATGGTCAACCCAGGTGGCATCACAGCCCCTGAACGAATTTTGTAAGAATTTCTCTCTCTTTCACTGTCTTTGTTTCACGGGTTTTAAAAAGTAATTGATTTTTATAATGGGGTTTAGCTGCTTTTCAGTGCTGTCTTTATGCCGCTTTACACCCACTTGAGTCACTTACAGAGAGATATCAACACATAAGTTTTAAGATTCTTACTAGTCAGATATATTCTTGGGCGGTGAATAGGGGGTGTTGAGTCCCGTTCACTGAGCAAGGAGTAGGTCTTGTCTATTACATGTTGGGTTTATGGAACGGTATCTGAGCTAATTTGAAACCGTTGTTTTATGCATCACCCACCTCACCTTTCCCGTTAAGCAGCCATAGTGTGTTTTCTAAACGTGTGACTCTCTTCTGTTTTGTAATTCAGTTCAAGTGTAGCGGTTTTTACATTCCCTCTGTAAGTGATATCTTATGATAAGTGTCGTTTTCTGTGTGACTTATTTCATGTAGAATCGTCGTACCTAAATCCACTCATCATGCTGCTACGAGCCGTATGACGTAGTTTTCATGGCTGAGTGATATTCCATTGTACATAAGGACCACAACTTCTTTATCCATTTTTCTCTTTCTTGGGATATTTAAGGTGTGACGAAGTGGAGGTTCTTGTCAACAGAGCAGCCCTAAACTTTGGGGTGCCTGTGTCTTGCTGATTTTTAGTTTTCCCAATTTATACGCCCATGAGTGGAAGTGCCCTATGCTCTCTAAGCTGAGTTTTTTAGATGTTTCAAGACACACCGTACACCTCTCCAGAGTGGCTGTTGGCAATTTACATCCCGCCCATCAGCGTAGCAAGGCTCCCGTTTCTCCATGGCCTGTCCTGCATTGCTGGTTTTGACACTTTATTCAGCATGGCCCTTTTGACCGATGGGAAGCGAGACTTCTTTGTAGCGCTGATTTGCCTTTCCAGGTTGCTTGGTTGGCCAAAAAGGGCGTATGCGTTTTTTTCCTGAATATATTCAGGAAAAAACGCATACGCCCTTTTTGGCCAAGGGCATCATTGTCGAGGTTTTGCCGCTTTTCCTGTGCTTTAAAGGCGATTCGAATCCTCCTCCTGAAACCTGTTTCCTGCAATTCTGCCTTGCTTTCAAATCCTCTTCGTTGCCTTCCCTCAGTATATTTGTGGACGAGAGTTATCATTTATAACTCTGCAGGTTTGTGAATTGCAGTGCCCCTGAGCTCCATTTTTCAACTCGCTTTCTTGGGAGCTGGCCGCAAATGTGCAGGATTGCTTCAGGCCCTATTCTCCTTAGGGGCGGCAGGCTGAGCCTGTGGTTAATTCTTCTTCCTGAAGGGAAAATAGAATGACCTGTGCCTGTCCCAAGACCTAGAGCTAGTCTCTCATTGGTTCCCCCTCTTCCCGTTCCTCCTCAGGACAAATTGCAACGTGTACAGAACAGGAGGTTAAAGGTGCTGATTCTCCAAGGAGGGAGATTGCGAGGAAAGCGGCTGGAATGGCGAACCCGAGCACAAGGAGATGAGAAATGAGGTGCGTTTTAGAAGCCATTCCCGATCACACGGTGTACCATCTTCTGGGTTTCTCATGCATGTTTTCGATGTAGGAAGATGCCCTTGAACCTGGAGATTTGGGACCCATGGGATGGGTACCACGCAGTATTACTTTCAAGAGTCTGCGTTTGCTCACCCAACCTCACCAAACCTCTCAGCCCTCAAAGGGGTCCACCCTTATGTCTCAATCAGCTGTGGGTCTAGATATGGTCAATCCAGGTGGCATCACAGCCCCTGAACGAATTTTGTAAGAATTTCTCTCTCTTTCACTGTCTTTGCTTCACGGGTTTTTAAAAGTAATTGATTTTTATAATGGGGTTTAGCTGCTTTTCAGTGCTGTGTTTATGCCGCTTTACACCCACTTGAGTCACTTACAGAGAGATATCAACACATAAGTTTTAAGATTCTTACTAGTCAGATATATTCTTGGGCGGTGAATAGGGGGTGTTGAGTCCCGTTCACTGAGCAAGGAGTAGGTCTTGTCTATTACATGTTGGGTTTATGGAACGGTATCTGAGCTAATTTGAAACCCTTGTTTTATGCATCACCCACCTCACCTTTCCCGTTAAGCAGCCATAGTGTGTTTTCTAAACGTGTGACTCTCTTCTGTTTTGTAATTCAGTTCAAGTGTAGCGGTTTTTACATTCCCTCTGTAAGTGATATCTTATGATAAGTGTCTTTTTCTGTGTGACTTATTTCACGTAGAATCGTCGTACCTAAATCCACTCATCATGCTGCTACGAGCCGTATGACGTAGATTTCATGGCTGAGTGATATTCCATTGTACATAAGGACCACAACTTCTTTATCCATTTTTCTCTTTCTTGGGATATTTAAGGTGTGACGAAGTGGAGGTTCTTGTCAACAGAGCAGCCCTAAACTTTGGGGTGCCTGTGTCTTGCTGATTTTTAGTTTTCCCAATTTATACGCCCATGAGTGGAAGTGCCCTATGCTCTCTAAGCTGAGTTTTTTAGATGTTTCAAGACACACCGTACACCTCTCCAGAGTGGCTGTTGGCAATTTACATCCCGCCCATCAGCGTAGCAAGGCTCCCGTTTCTCCATGGCCTGTCCTGCATTGCTGGTTTTGACACTTTATTCAGCATGGCCCTTTTGACCGATGGGAAGCGAGACTTCTTTGTAGCGCTGATTTGCCTTTCCAGGTTGCTTGGTTGGCCAAAAAGGGCGTATGCGTTTTTTCCTGAATATATTCAGGAAAAAACGCATACGCCCTTTTTGGCCAAGGGCATCATTGTCGAGGTTTTGCCGCTTTTCCTGTGCTTTAAAGGCGATTCGAATCCTCCTCCTGAAACCTGTTTCCTGCAATTCTGCCTTGCTTTCAAATCCTCTTCGTTGCCTTCCCTCAGTATATTTGTGGACGAGAGTTATCATTTATAACTCTGCAGGTTTGTGAATTGCAGTGCCCCTGAGCTCCATTTTTCAACTCGCTTTCTTGGGAGCTGGCCGCAAATGTGCAGGATTGCTTCAGGCCCTATTCTCCTTAGGGGCGGCAGGCTGAGCCTGTGGTTAATTCTTCTTCCTGAAGGGAAAATAGAGTGACCTGTGCCTGTCCCAAGACCTAGAGCTAGTCTCTCATTGGTTCCCCCTCTTCCCGTTCCTCCTCAGGACAAATTGCAACGTGTACAGAACAGGAGGTTAAAGGTGCTGATTCTCCAAGGAGGGAGATTGCGAGGAAAGCGGCTGGAATGGCGAACCCGAGCACAAGGAGATGAGAAATGAGGTGCGTTTTAGAAGCCTTTCCCGATCACACGGTGTACCATCTACTGGGTTTCTCATGCATGTTTTCGATGTAGGAAGATGCCCTTGAACCTGGAGATTTGGGACCCATGGGATGGGTACCACGCAGTATTACTTTCAAGGGTCTGCGTTTGCTCACCCAACCTCACCAAACCTCTCAGCCCTCAAAGGGGTCCACCCTTATGTCTCAATCAGCTGTGGGTCTAGATATGGTCAATCCAGGTGGCATCACAGCCCCTGAACGAATTTTCTAAGAATTTCTCTCTCTTTCACTGTCTTTGTTTCACGGGTTTTTAAAAGTAATTGATTTTTATAATGGGGTTTAGCTGCTTTTCAGTGCTGTGTTTATGCCGCTTTACACCCACTTGAGTCACTTACAGAGAGATATCAACACATAAGTTTTAAGATTCTTACTAGTCAGATATATTCTTGGGCGGTGAATAGGGGGTGTTGAGTCCCGTTCACTGAGCAAGGAGTAGGTCTTGTCTATTACATATTGGGTTTATGGAACGGTATCTGAGCTAATTTGAAACCCTGGTTTTATGCATCACCCCACCTCACTTTTCCCGTTAAGCAGCCATAGTGCGTTTTCTAAACGTGTGACTCTCTTCTGTTTTGTATTTCAGTTCAAGTGTAGCGGTTTTTACATTCCCTCTATAAGTGATATCTTATGATAAGTGTCTTTTTCTGTGTGACTTATTTCACGTAGAATCGTCGTACCTAAATCCACTCATCATGCTGCTACGAGCCTTATGACGTAGATTTCATGGCTGAGTGATATTCCATTGTACATAAGGACCACAACTTCTTTATCCATTTTTCTCTTTCCTGGGATATTTAAGGTGTAACGAAGTGGAGGTTCTTGTCAACAGAGCAGCCCTAAACTTTGGGGTGCCTGTGTCTTGCTGATTTTTAGTTTTCCCAATTTATACGCCCACGAGTGGAAGTGCCCTATGCTCTCTCAGCTGAGGTTTTTAGATGTTTCAAGACACACCGTTCACCTCTCCAGAGTGGCTGTTGGCAATTTACATCCCGCCCATCAGCGAAGCAAGGCTCCCGTTTCTCCATGGCCTGTCCTGCATTTCTGGTTTTGACACTTTATTCAGCATGGCCCTTTTGACCGATGGGAAGCGAGACTTCTTTGTAGCGCTGATTTGCCTTTCTAGGTTGCTTGGTTGGCCAAAAAGGGCGTATGCGTTTTTTCCTGAATATATTCAGGAAAAAACGCATACGCCCTTTTTGGCCAAGGGCATCATTGTCGAGGTTTTGCCGTTTTCCTGTGCTTTAAAGGCGATTCGAATCTCCCTCCTGAAATCTGTTTCCTGCAATTCTGCCTTGCTTTCAAATCCTCTTCGTTGCCTTCCCTCAATATATTTGTGGACGAGAGTTATCATTTGTAACTCTGCAGGTTTGTGAATTGCAGTGCCCCTGAGCTCCATTTTTCAACTCGCTTTCTTGGGAGCTTGCCGCAAAAGCGCAGGATTGCTTCAGGACCTATTCTGCTTCCAGGTGGCAGGCTGAGCCTGTGGTTAATTCTTCTTCCTGATGGGAAAATAGAGTGACCTGTGCCTGTCCCAAGACCTAGAGCTAGTCTCTCATTGGTTCCCCCTCTTCCCGTTCATCCTCAGGACAAATTGCAACCTGTACGGAAGAGGAGTTTAAAGGTGCTGATTCTCCAAGGAGGGAGATTGCGAGGAAAGCGGCTGGAATGGCGAACCCGAGCACAAGGAGATGAGAAATGAGGTGCGTTTTAGAAACCTTTCCCGATCACACGGTGTACTATCTTCTGGGTTTCTCATGCATGTTTTCGATGTCGGAAGTTGCCCTTGAACCTGGAGATTTGGGACCCATGGGATGGGTACCACGCCGTATTACTTTAAAGGGTCTGCGTTTGCTCACCCAACCTCACCAATCCTCTCAGCCCCAGGAGTGTCCA
Organism: Eschrichtius robustus; assembly: GCF_028021215.1. Taxonomy (NCBI): domain Eukaryota; kingdom Metazoa; phylum Chordata; class Mammalia; order Artiodactyla; family Eschrichtiidae; genus Eschrichtius; species Eschrichtius robustus. The sequence continues at coordinate 89,495,646 of NC_090832.1, forward strand.
CCCTTATGTCTCAATCAGCTGTGGGTCTAGATATGGTCAACCCAGGTGGCATCACAGCCCCTGAACGAATTTTGTAAGAATTTCTCTCTCTTTCACTGTCTTTGCTTCACGGGTTTTTAAAAGTAATTGATTTTTATAATGGGGTGTAGCTGCTTTTCAGAGCTGTGTGTATGCCACTTTACACCCACTTGCCTCACTTACAGAGAGCTATCAACACATAGGTTTTAAGATTCTTACTAGTCAGATATATTCTTGGGGGGTGAATAGGGGGTGTTGAGTCCCGTTCACTGAGCAAGGAGTAGGTCTTGTCTATTACATATTGGGTTTATGGAACGGTATCTGAGCTAATTTGAAACCCTTGTTTTATGCATCACCCCACCTCACCTTTCCCGTTAAGCAGCCTTAGTGTGTTTTCTAAACGTGTGACTCTCTTCTGTTTTGTAATTCAGTTCAAGTGTAGCGGTTTTTACATTCCCTCTATACGTGATATCTTATGATAAGTGTCTTTTTCTGTGTGACTTATTTCACGTAGAATCGTCGTACCTAAATCCACTCATCATGCTGCTAGGAGCCTTATGCCGTAGATTTCATGGCTGAGTGATATTCCATTGTACATAAGGACCACAACTTCTTTATCCATTTTTCTCTTCCCTGGGATATTTAAGGTGTAACGAAGTGGAGGTTCTTGTCAACAGAGCAGCCCTAAACTTTGGGGTGCCTGTGTCTTGCTGATTTTTAGTTTTCCCAATTTATACGCCCATGAGTGGAAGTGCCCTATGCCCTCTAAACTGAGTTTTTTAGATGTTTCAGGACACACCGTACACCTCTCCAGAGTGGCTGTTGGCAATTTACATCCCGCCCATCAGCGTAGCAAGGCTCCCGTTTCTCCATGGCCTGTCCTGCATTTCTGGTTTTGACACTTTATTCAGCATGGCCCTTTTGACCGATGGGAAGTGAGACTTCTTTGTAGCGCTGATTTGCCTTTCCAGGTTGCTTGGTTGGCCAAAAAGGGCGTATGCGTTTTTTCCTGAATATATTCAGGAAAAAACGCATACGCCCTTTTTGGCCAAGGGCATCATTGTCGAGGTTTTGCCGCTTTTCCTGTGCTTTAAACGCGATTCGATTCTCCCTCCTGAAATCTGTTTCCTGCAATTCTGCCTTGCTTTCAAATCCTCTTCATTGCCTTCCCTCAATATATTTGTGGACGAGAGTTATCATTTATAACTCTGCAGGTTTGTGAATTGCAGTGCCCCTGAGCTCCATTTTTCAACTCGCTTTCTTGGGAGCTGGCCGCAAAAGCGCAGGATTGCTTCAGGCCCTATTCTGCTTCCGGGCGGCAGGCTGAGCCTGTGGTTAATTCTTCTTCCTGATGGGAAAATATAGTGACCTGTGGCTGTCCCAAGGCCTAGAGCTAGTCTCTCATTGGTTCCCCCTCTTCCCGTTCCTCCTCAGGACCAATTGCAACCTGTACGGAACAGGAGGTTAAAGGTGCTGATTCTCCAAGGAGGGAGATTGCTAGGAAAGCGGCTGGAATGGCGAACCCGAGCACAAGGAGATGAGAAATGAGGTGCGTTTTAGAAACCTTTCCCGATCACACGGTGTACCATCTTCTGGGTTTCTCATGCATGTTTTCGATGTAGGAAGGTGCCCTTGAACCTGGAGATTTGGGACCCATGGGATGGGTACCACGCAGTATTACTTTCAAGGGTCTGTGTTTGCTCACCCAACCTCACCAAACCTCTCAGCCCCAAGAGTTTCCACCCTTATGTCTCAATCAGCTGTGGGCCTAGATATGGTCAATCCAGGTGGCATCACAGCCCCTGAACGAATTTTGTAAGAATTTCTCTCTCTTTCACTGTCTTTGCTTCACGGGTTTTTAAAAGTAATTGATTTTTATAATGGGGTTTAGCTGCTTTTCACTGCTGTGTTTATGCCGCTTTACACCCACTTGACTCCCTTACAGAGAGATATCAACACATCGGTTTTAAGATTCTTACTAGTCATTTATATTCTTGGGCGGTGAATAGGGGATGTTGAGACCCGTTCACTGAGCAAGGAGTAGGTCTTTTCTATTACATATTGGGGTTATGGAACGGTATCTGAGCTATTTTGAAACCCTTGTTTTATGCATCACCCCACCTCACCTTTCCCGTTAAGCAGCCATAGTGTGTTTTCTAAACGTGTGACTCTCTTCTGTTTTGTAATTCAGTTCAAGTGTAGCGGTTTTTACATTCCCTCTATATGTGATATCTTATGATAAGTGTCTTTTTCTGTGTGACTTATTTCACGTAGAATCGTCGTACCTAAATCCACTCATCATGCTGCTACGAGCCTTATGACGTTGATTTCATGGCTGAGTGATATTGCATTGTACATAAGGAGCACAACTTCTTTATCCATTTTTCTCTTTCCTGGGATATTTAAGGTGTAACGAAGTGGAGGTTCTTGTCAACAGAGCAGCCCTAAACTTTGGGGTGCCTGTGTCTTGCTGATTTTTAGTTTTCCCAATTTATACGCCCATGAGTGGAAGTGCCCTATGCTCTCTAAGCTGAGTTTTTTAGACGTTTCAAGACACACCTTACACCTCTCCAGAGTGGCTGTTGGCAATTTACATCCCGCCCATCAGCGTAGCAAGGCTCCCGTTTCTCCATGGCCTGTCCTGCATTTCTGGTTTTGACACTTTATTCAGCATGGCCCTTTTGACCGATGGGAAGCGAGACTTCTTTGTAGCGCTGATTTGCCTTTCCAGGTTGCTTGGTTGGCCAAAAAGGGCGTATGCGTTTTTTCCTGAATATATTCAGGAAAAAACGCATACGCCCTTTTTGGCCAAGGGCATCATTGTCGAGGTTTTGCCGCTTTTCCTGTGCTTTAAAGGTGATTCGAATCTCCCTCCTGAAATCTGTTGCCTGCAATTCTGCCTTGCTTTCAAATCCTCTTCGTTGCCTTCCTTCAATATATTTGTGGACGAGAGTTATCATTTATAACTCTGCAGGTTTGTGAATTGCAGTGCCCCTGAGCTCCATTTTTCAACTCGCTTTCTTGGGAGCTGGCCGCAAAAGCGCAGGATTGCTTCAGGCCCTATTCTCCTTCCGGGCGGCAGGCTGAGCCTGTGGTTAATTCTTCTTCCTGATGGGAAAATAGAGTGGCCTGTGCCTGTCCCAAGACCTAGAGCTAGTCTCTCATTGGTTCCCCCTCTTCCCGTTCCTCCTCAGGACAAATTGCAACCTGTACGGAACAGGAGGTTAAAGGTGCTGATTCTCCAAGGAGGGAGATTGCTAGGAAAGCGGCTGGAATGGCGAACCCGAGCACAAGGAGATGAGAAATGAGGTGCGTTTTAGAAACCATTCCCGATCACACGGTGTACCATCTTCTGGGTTTCTCATGCATGTTTTCGATGTAGGAAGGTGCCCTTGAACCTGGAGATTTGGGACCCATGGGATGGGTACCACGCAGTATTACTTTCAAGGGCCTGTGTTTGCTCACCCAACCTCACCAAACCTCTCAGCCCCAAGAGTCTCCACCCTTATGTCTCAATCAGCTGTGGGCCTAGATATGGTCAATCCAGGTGGCATCACAGCCCCTGAACGAATTTTGTAAAAATTTCTCTCTCTTTCACTTTCTTTGCTTCACGGGTTTTTAAAAGTAATTGATTTTTATAATGGGGTTTAGCTGCTTTTCACTGCTGTGTTTATGCCGCTTTACACCCACTTGACTCCCTTACAGAGCGATATCAACACATTGGTTTTAAGATTCTTACTAGTCAGATATATTTTTGGGCGGTGAATAGGGGATGTTGAGACCCGTTCACTGAGCAAGGAGTAGGTCTTGTCTATTACATATTGGGGTTATGGAACGGTATCTGAGCTAATTTGAAACCCTTGTTTTATGCATCACCCCACCTCACCTTTCCCGTTAAGCAGCCATAGTGTGTTTTCTAAACGTGTGACTCTCTTCTGTTTTGTAATTCAGTTCAAGTGTAGCGGTTTTTACATTCCCTCTATAAGTGATATCTTATGATAAGTGTCTTTTTCTGTGTGACTTATTTCACGTACAATCGTCGTACCTAAATCCACTCATCATGCTGCTACGAGCCTTATGACGTTGATTTCATGGCTGAGTGATATTGCATTGTACATAAGGAGCACAACTTCTTTATCCATTTTTCTCTTTCCTGGGATATTTAAGGTGTAACGAAGTGGAGGTTCTTGTCAACAGAGAAGCCCTAAACTTTGGGGTGCCTGTGTCTTGCTGATTTTTAGTTTTCCCAATTTATACGCCCATGAGTGGAAGTTCCCTATGCTCTCTAAGCTGAGTTTTTTAGACGTTTCAAGACACACCGTACACCTCTCCAGAGTGGCTGTTGGCAATTTACATCCCGCCCATCAGCGTAGCAAGGCTCCCGTTTCTCCATGGCCTGTCCTGCATTTCTGGTTTTGACACTTTATTCAGCATGGCCCTTTTGACCGATGGGAAGCGAGACTTCTTTGTAGCGCTGATTTGCCTTTCCAGGTTGCTTGGTTGGCCAAAAAGGGCGTATGCGTTTTTTCCTGAATATATTCAGGAAAAAACGCATACGCCCTTTTTGGCCAAGGGCATCATTGTCGAGGTTTTGCCGCTTTTCCTGTGCTTTAAAGGCGATTCGAATCTCCCTCCTGAAATCTGTTTCCTGCAATTCTGCCTTGCTTTCAAATCCTCTTCGTTGCCTTCCCTCAGTATATTTGTGGACGAGAGTTATCATTTATAACTCTGCAGTTTTGTGAATTGCAGTGCCCCTGAGCTCTATTTTTCAACTCGCTTTCTTGGGAGCTGGCCGCAAAAGCGCAGGATTGCTTCAGGCCCTATTCTGCTTCCGGGCGGCAGGCTGAGCCTGTGGTTAATTCTTCTTCCTGATGGGAAAATAGAGTGGCCTGTGCCTGTCCCAAGACCTAGAGATAGTCTCTCATTGGTTCCCCCTCTTCCCGTTCCTCCTCAGGACAAATTGCAACCTGTACGGAACAGGAGGTTAAAGGTGCTGATTTTCCAAGGAGGGAGATTGCTAGGAAAGCGGCTGGAATGGCGAACCCGAGCACAAGGAGATGAGAAATGAGGTGCGTTTTAGAAACCTTTCCCGATCACACGGTGTACTATCTTCTGGGTTTCTCATGCATGTTTTCGATGTCGGAAGGTGCCCTTGAACCTGGAGATTTGGGACCCATGGGATGGGTACCACGCAGTATTACTTTAAAGGGTCTGCGTTTGCTCACCCAACCTCACCAATCCTCTCAGCCCCAGGAGTGTCCACCCTTATGTCTCAATCAGCTGTGGGTCTAGATATGGTCAACCCAGGTGGCATCACAGCCCCTGAACGAATTTTCTAAGAATTTCTCTCTCTTTCACTGTCTTTGCTTCACGGGTTTTTAAAAGTAATTGATTTTTATAATGGGGTGTAGCTGCTTTTCAGAGCTGTGTGTATGCCGCTTTACACCCACTTGCCTCACTTACAGAGAGATATCAACACATAGGTTTTAAGATTCTTACTAGTCAGATATATTCTTGGGCAGTGAATAGGGGGTGTTGAGTCCCGTTCACTGAGCAAGGAGTAGGTCTTGTCTATTACATATTGGGTTTATGGAACTGTATCTGAGCTAATTTGAAACACTTGTTTTATGCATCACCCCACCACACCTTTCCCGTTAAGCAGCCTTAGTGTGTTTTCTAAACGTGTGACTCTCTTCTGTTTTGTAATTCAGTTCAAGTGTAGCGGTTTTTACATTCCCTCTATACGTGATATCTTATGATAAGTGTCTTTTTCTGTGTGACTTATTTCACGTAGAATCGTCGTACCTAAATCCACTCATCATGCTGCTACTAGCCTTATGACGTTGATTTCATGGCTGAGTGGTATTCCATTGTACATAAGGACCACAACTTCTTTATCCATTTTTCTCTTCCCTGGGATATTTAAGGTGTAACGAAGTGGAGGTTCTTGTCAACAGAGCAGCCCTAAACTTTGGGGTGCCTGTGTCTTGCTGATTTTTAGTTTTCCCAATTTATACGCCCATGAGTGGAAGTGCCCTATGCCCTCTAAACTGAGTTTTTTAGATGTTTCAAGACACACCGTACACCTCTCCAGAGTGGCTGTTGGCAATTTACATCCCGCCCATCAGCGTAGCAAGGCTCCCGTTTCTCCATGGCCTGTCCTGCATTTCTGGTTTTGACACTTTATTCAGCATGGCCCTTTTGACAGATGGGAAGCGAGACTTCTTTGTAGCGCTGATTTGCCTTTCCAGGTTGCTTGGTTGGCCAAAAAGGGCGTAAGCGTTTTTTCCTGAATATATTCAGGAAAAAACGCATACGCCCTTTTTGGCCAAGGGCATCATTGTCGAGGTTTTGCCGCTTTTCCAGTGCTTTAAACGCGATTCGATTCTCCCTCCTGAAATCTGTTTCCTGCAATTCTGCCTTGCTTTCAAATCCTCTTCATTGCCTTCCCTCAATATATTTGTGGACGAGAGTTATCATTTATAACTCTGCAGGTTTGTGAATTGCAGTGCCCCTGAGCTCCATTTTTCAACTCGCTTTCTTGGGAGCTGGCCGCAAAAGCGCAGGATTGCTTCAGGCCCTATTCTGCTTCCGGGCGGCAGGCTGAGCCTGTGGTTAATTCTTTTTCCTGATGGGAAAATATAGTGACCTGTGGCTGTCCCAAGGCCTAGAGCTAGTCTGTCATTGGTTCCCCCTCTTCCCGTTCCTCCTCAGGACAAATTGCAACCTGTACGGAACAGGAGGTTAAAGGTGCTGATTCTCCAAGGAGGGAGATTGCTAGAAAAGCGGCTGGAATGGCGAACCCGAGCACAAGGAGATGAGAAATGAGGTGCGTTTTAGAAACCATTCCCGATCACACGGTGTACTATCTTCTGGGTTTCTCATGAATGTTTTCGATGTAGGAAGGTGCACTTGAACCTGGAGATTTGGGACCCATGGGATGGGTACCACGCAGTATTAATTTAAAGGGTCTGCGTTTGCTCACCCAACCTCACCAAACCTCTCAGCCCCAGGAGTGTCCACCCTTATGTCTCAAACAGCTGTGGGTCTAGATATGGTCAACCCAGGTGGCATCACAGCCCCTGAACGAATTTTGTAAGAATTTCTCTCTCTTTCACTGTCTTTGCTTCACGGGTTTTTAAAAGTAATTGATTTTTATAATGGGGTTTAGCTGCTTTTCACTGCTGTGTTTATGCCGCTTTACACCCACTTGCCTCACTTACAGAGAGATATCAACACATAGGTTTTAAGATTCTTACTAGTCAGATATATTCTTGGGCGGTGAATAGGGGGTGTTGAGTCCCGTTCACTGAGCAAGGAGTAGGTCTTCTCTATTACATATTGGGTTTATGGAACGGTATCTGAGCTAATTTGAAACCCTGGTTTTATGCATCACCCCAACTCACCTTTCCCGTTAAGCAGCCATAGTGTGTTTTCTAAATGTGTGACTCTCTTCTGTTTTGTAATTCAGTTCAAGTGTAGCGGTTTTTACATTCCCTCTATAAGTGATATCTTATGATAAGTGTCTTTTCCTGTGTGACTTATTTCACGTAGAATCGTTGTACCTAAATCCACTCATCATGCTGCTACGAGCCTTATGACGTAGATTTCATGGCTGAGTGATATTCCATTGTACATAAGGACCACAACTTCTTTATCCATTTTTCTCTTTCCTGGGATATTTAAGGTGTAACGAAGTGGAGGTTCTTGTCAACAGAGCAGCCCTAAACTTTGGGGTGCCTGTGTCTTGCTGATTTTTAGTTTTCCCAATTTATACGCCCATGAGTGGAAGTGCCCTATGCTCTCTAAGCTGAGTTTTTTAGATGTTTCAAGACACACCGTACACCTCTCCAGAGTGGCTGTTGGCAATTTACATCCCGCCCATCAGCGTAGCAAGGCTCCCGTTTCTCCATGGCCTGTCCTGCATTTCTGGTTTTGACACTTTATTCAGCATGGCCCATTTGACCGATGGGAAGCGAGACTTCTTTGTAGCGCTGATTTGCCTTTCCAGGTTGCTTGGTTGGCCAAAAAGGGCGTATGCGTTTTTTCCTGGATATATTCAGGAAAAAACGCATACGCCCTTTTTGGCCAAGGGCATCATTGTCGAGGTTTTGCCGCTTTTCCTGTGCTTTAAAGGCGATTCGAATCTCCCTCCTGAAATCTGTTTCCTGCAATTCTGCCTTGCTTTCAAATCCTCTTCGTTGCCTTCCCTCAGTATATTTGTGGACGAGAGTTATCATTTATAACTCTGCAGGTTTGTGAATTGCAGTGCCCCTGAGCTCCATTTTTCAACTCGCTTAATTGGGTGCTGGCCGCAAAAGCGCAGGATTGCTTCAGGCCGTTTTCTCCTTCCGGGCGGCAGGCTGAGCCTGTGGTTAATTCTTCTTCCTGATGGGAAAATAGAGTGACCTGTGCCTGTCCCAAGACCTAGAGCTAGTCTCTCATTGGTTCCCCCTCTTCCCGTTCCTCCTCAGGACAAATTGCAACCTGTACGGAACAGGAGGTTAAAGGTGCTGATTCTCCAAGGAGGGAGATTGCTAGGAAAGCGGCTGGAATGGCGAACCCGAGCACAAGGAGATGAGAAATGAGGTGCGTTTTAGAAACCTTTCCCGATCACACGGTGTACCATCTTCTGGGTTTCTCATGCATGTTTTCGATGTAGGAAGGTGCCCTTGAACCTGGAGATTTGGGACCCATGGGATGGGTACCACGCAGTATTACTTTCAAGGGTCTGTGTTTGCTCACCCAACCTCACTAAACCTCTCAGCCCCAAGAGTCTCCACCCTTATGTCTCAATCAGCTGTGGGCCTAGATATGGTCAATCCAGGTGGCATCACAGCCCCTGAACGAATTTTGTAAGAATTTCTCTCTCTTTCACTGTCTTTGCTTCACGGGTTTTTAAAAGTAATTGATTTTTATAATGGGGTTTAGCTGCTTTTCACTGCTGTGTTTATGCCGCTTTACACCCACTTGACTCCCTTACAAAGAGATATCAACACATCGGTTTTAAGATTCTTACTAGTCAGATATATTCTTGGGCGGTGAATAGGGGATGTTGAGACCCGTTCACTGAGCAAGGAGTAGGTCTTGTCTATTACATATTGGGGTTATGGAACGGTATCTGAGCTATTTTGAAACCCTTGTTTTATGCATCATCCCACCTCACCTTTCCCGTTAAGCAGCCATAGTGTGTTTTCTAAACGTGTGACTCTCTTCTGTTTTGTAATTCAGTTCAAGTGTAGCGGTTTTTACATTCCCTCTATATGTGATATCTTATGATAAGTGTCTTTTTCTGTGTGACTTATTTCACGTAGAATCGTCGTACCTAAATCCACTCATCATGCTGCTACGAGCCTTATGACGTTGATTTCATGGCTGAGTGATATTGCATTGTACATAAGGAGCACAACTTCTTTATCCATTTTTCTCTTTCCTGGGATATTTAAGGTGTAACGAAGTGGAGGTTCTTGTCAACAGAGCAGCCCTAAACTTTGGGGTGCCTGTGTCTTGCTGATTTTTAGTTTTCCCAATTTATACGCCCATGAGTGGAAGTGCCCTATGCTCTCTAAGCTGAGTTTTTTAGATGTTTCAAGACACACCGTACACCTCTCCAGAGTGGCTGTTGGCAATTTACATCCCGCCCATCAGCGTAGCAAGGCTCCCGTTTCTCCATGGCCTGTCCTGCATTTCTGGTTTTGACACTTTATTCAGCATGGCCCTTTTGACCGATGGGAAGCGAGACTTCTTTGTAGCGCTGATTTGCCTTTCCAGGTTGCTTGGTTGGCCAAAAAGGGCGTATGCGTTTTTTCCTGAATATATTCAGGAAAAAACGCATACGCCCTTTTTGGCCAAGGGCATCATTGTCGAGGTTTTGCCGCTTTTCCTGTGCTTTAAAGGCGATTCGAATCTCCCTCCTGAAATCTGTTTCCTGCAATTCTGCCTTGCTTTCAAATCCTCTTCGTTGCCTTCCCTCAGTATATTTGTGGACGTGAGTTATCATTTATAACTCTGCAGGTTTGTGAATTGCAGTGCCCCTGAGCTCCATTTTTCAACTCGCTTTCTTGGGAGCTGGCCGCAAAAGCGCAGGATTGCTTCAGGCCCTATTCTCCTTCCGGGCGGCAGGCTGAGCCTGTGGTTAATTCTTCTTCCTGATGGGAAAATAGAGTGGCCTGTGCCTGTCCCAAGACCTAGAGCTAGTCTCTCATTGGTTCCCCCTCTTCCCGTTCCTCCTCAGGACAAATTGCAACCTGTACGGAACAGGAGGTTAAAGGTGCTGATTCTCCAAGGAGGGAGATTGCTAGGAAAGCGGCTGGAATGGCGAACCCGAGCACAAGGAGATGAGAAATGAGGTGCGTTTTAGAAACCTTTCCCGATCACACGGTGTACTATCTTCTGGGTTTCTCATGCATGTTTTCGATGTCGGAAGGTGCCCTTGAACCTGGAGATTTGGGACCCATGGGATGGGTACCACGCAGTATTACTTTAAAGGGTCTGCGTTTGCTCACCCAACCTCACCAATCCTCTCAGCCCCAGGAGTGTCCACCCTTATGTCTCAATCAGCTGTGGGTCTAGATATGGTCAACCCAGGTGGCATCACAGCCCCTGAACGAATTTTCTAAGAATTTCTCTCTCTTTCACTGTCTTTGCTTCACGGGTTTTTAAAAGTAATTGATTTTTATAATGGGGTGTAGCTGCTTTTCAGAGCTGTGTGTATGCCGCTTTACACCCACTTGCCTCACTTACAGAGAGATATCAACACATAGGTTTTAAGATTCTTACTAGTCAGATATATTCTTGGGCGGTGAATAGGGGGTGTTGAGTCCCGTTCACTGAGCAAGGAGTAGGTCTTGTCTATTACATATTGGGTTTATGGAACGGTATCTGAGCTAATTTGAAACACTTGTTTTATGCATCACCCCACCTCACCTTTCCCGTTAAGCAGCCTTAGTGTGTTTTCTAAACGTGTGACTCTCTTCTGTTTTGTAATTCAGTTCAAGTGTAGCGGTTTTTACATTCCCTCTCTACGTGATATCTTATGATAAGTGTCTTTTTCTGTGTGAATTATTTCACGTAGAATCGTCGTACCTAAATCCACTCATCATGCTGCTACGAGCCTTATGATGTAGATTTCATGGCTGAGTGATATTCCATTGTACATAAGGACCACAACTTCTTTATCCATTTTTCTCTTTCCTGGGATATTTAAGGTGTAACGAAGTGGAGGTTCTTGTCAACAGAGCAGCCCTAAACTTTGGGGTGCCTGTGTCTTGCTGATTTTTAGTTTTCCCAATTTATACGCCCATGAGTGGAAGTGCCCTATGCCCTCTAAACTGAGTTTTTTAGATGTTTCAAGACACACCGTACACCTCTCCAGAGTGGCTGTTGGCAATTTACATCCCGCCCATCAGCGTAGCAAGGCTCCCGTTTCTCCATGGCCTGTCCTGCATTTCTGGTTTTGACACTTTATTCAGCATGGCCCTTTTGACCGATGGGAAGTGAGACTTCTTTGTAGCGCTGATTTGCCTTTCCAGGTTGCTTGGTTGGCCAAAAAGGGCGTATGCTTTTTTTCCTGAATATATTCAGGAAAAAACGCATACGCCCTTTTTGGCCAAGGGCATCATTGTCGAGGTTTTGCCGCTTTTCCTGTGCTTTAAACGCGATTCGATTCTCCCTCCTGAAATCTGTTTCCTGCAATTCTGCCTTGCTTTCAAATCCTCTTCGTTGCCTTCCCTCAATATATTTGTGGACGAGAGTTATCATTTATAACTCTGCAGGTTTGTGAATTGCAGTGCCCCTGAGCTCCATTTTTCAACTCGCTTTCTTGGGAGCTGGCCGATAAAGCGCACGATTGCTTCAGGCCCTATTCTGCTTCCGGGCGGCAGGCTGAGCCTGTGGTTAATTCTTCTTCCTGATGGGAAAATATAGTGACCTGTGCCTGTCCCAAGGCCTAGAGCTAGTCTCTCATTGGTTCCCCCTCTTCCCGTTCCTCCTCAGGACAAATTGCAACCTGTACGGAACAGGAGGTTAAAGGTGCTGATTCTCCAAGGAGGGATATTGCTAGGAAAGCGGCTGGAATGGCGAACCCGAGCACAAGGAGATGAGAAATGAGGTGCGTTTTAGAAACCTTTCCCGATCACACGGTGTACTATCTTCTGGGTTTCTCATGCATGTTTTCGATGTCGGAAGGTGCCCTTGAACCTGGAGATTTGGGACCCATGGGATGGGTACCACGCAGTATTACTTTAAAGGGTCTGCGTTTGCTCACCCAACCTCACCAATCCTCTCAGCCCCAGGAGTGTCCACCCTTATGTCTCAATCAGCTGTGGGTCTAGATATGGTCAACCCAGGTGGCATCACAGCCCCTGAACGAATTTTGTAAGAATTTCTCTCTCTTTCACTGTCTTTGTTTCACGGGTTTTTAAAAGTAATTGATTTTTATAATGGGGTGTAGCTGCTTTTCAGAGCTGTTTGTATGCCGCTTTACACCCACTTGCCTCACTTACAGAGAGATATCAACACATAGGTTTTAAGATTCTTACTAGTCAGATATATTCTTGGGCGGTGAATAGGGGGTGTTGAGTCCCGTTCACTGAGCAAGGAGTAGGTCTTGTCTATTACATATTGGGTTTATGGAACGGTATCTGAGCTAATTTGAAACTCTTGTTTTATGCATCACCCCACCTCACCTTTCCCGTTAAGCAGCCTTAGTGTGTTTTCTAAACGTGTGACTCTCTTCTGTTTTGTAATTCAGTTCAAGTGTAGCGGTTTTTACATTCCCTCTATAAGTGATATCTTATGATAAGTGTCTTTTTCTATGTGACTTATTTTACGTAGAATCGTTGTACCTAAATCCACTCATCATGCTGCTACGAGCCTTATGACGTAGATTTCATGGCTGAGTGATATTCCATTGTACATAAGGACCACAACTTCTTTATCCATTTTTCTCTTTCCTGGGATATTTAAGGTGTAACGAAGTGGAGGTTCTTGCCAACAGAGCAGCCCTAAACTTTGGGGTGCCTGTGTGTTGCTGACTTTTAGTTTTCCCAATTTATACGCCCATGAGTGGAAGTGCCCTATGCTCTCTAAGCTGAGTTTCTTAGATGTTTCAGGACACACCGTACACTTCTCCAGAGTGGCTGTTGGCAATTTACATCTCGCCCATCAGCGTAGCAAGGCTCCCGTTTCTCCATGGCCTGTCCTGCATTTCTGGTTTTGACACTTTATTCAGCCTGGCCCTTTTGACCGATGGGAAGCGAGACTTCTTTGTAGCGCTGATTTGCCTTTCCAGGTTGCTTGGTTGGCCAAAAAGGGCGTATGCGTTTTTTCCTGAATATATTCAGGAAAAAACGCATACGCCCTTTTTGGCCAAGGGCATCATTGTCGAGGTTTTGCCGCTTTTCCTGTGCTTTAAAGGCGATTCGAATCTCCCTCCTGAAATCTGTTTCCTGCAATTCTGCCTTGCTTTCAAATCCTCTTCGTTGCCTTCCCTCAGTATATTTGTGGACGAGAGTTATCATTTATAACTCTGCAGTTTTGTGAATTGCAGTGCCCCTGAGCTCCATTTTTCAACTCGCTTTCTTGGGAGCTGGCCGCAAAAGCGCAGGATTGCTTCAGGCCCTATTCTGCTTCCGGGCGGCAGGCTGAGCCTGTGGTTAATTCTTCTTCCTGATGGGAAAATAGAGTGGCCTGTGCCTGTCCCAAGACCTAGAGCTAGTCTCTCATTGGTTCCCCCTCTTCCCGTTCCTCCTCAGGACAAATTGCAACCTGTACGGAACAGGAGGTTAAAGGTGCTGATTCTCCAAGGAGGGAGATTGCTAGGAAAGCGGCTGGAATGGCGAACCCGAGCACAAGGAGATGAGAAATGAGGTGCGTTTTAGAAACCTTTCCCGATCACACGGTGTACTATCTTCTGGGTTTCTCATGCATGTTTTCGATGTCGGAAGGTGCCCTTGAACCTGGAGATTTGGGACCCATGGGATGGGTACCACGCAGTATTACTTTAAAGGGTCTGCGTTTGCTCACCCAACCTCACCAATCCTCTCAGCCCCAGGAGTGTCCACCCTTATGTCTCAATCAGCTGTGGGTCTAGATATGGTCAACCCAGGTGGCATCACAGCCCCTGAACGAATTTTGTAAGAATTTCTCTCTCTTTCACTGTCTTTGCTTCACGGGTTTTTAAAAGTAATTGATTTTTATAATGGGGTGTAGCTGCTTTTCAGAGCTGTGTGTATGCCACTTTACACCCACTTGCCTCACTTACAGAGAGATATCAACACATAGGTTTTAAGATTCTTACTAGTCAGATATATTCTTGGGGGGTGAATAGGGGGTGTTGAGTCCCGTTCACTGAGCAAGGAGTAGGTCTTGTCTATTACATATTGGGTTTATGGAACGGTATCTGAGCTAATTTGAAACCCTTGTTTTATGCATCACCCCACCTCACCTTTCCCGTTAAGCAGCCTTAGTGTGTTTTCTAAACGTGTGACTCTCTTCTGTTTTGTAATTCAGTTCAAGTGTAGCGGTTTTTACATTCCCTCTATACGTGATATCTTATGATAAGTGTCTTTTTCTGTGTGACTTATTTCACGTAGAATCGTCGTACCTAAATCCACTCATCATGCTGCTAGGAGCCTTATGACGTAGATTTCATGGCTGAGTGATATTCCATTGTACATAAGGACCACAAATTCTTTATCCATTTTTCTCTTCCCTGGGATATTTAAGGTGTAACGAAGTGGAGGTTGTTGTCAACAGAGCAGCCCTAAACTTTGGGGTGCCTGTGTCTTGCTGATTTTTAGTTTTCCCAATTTATACGCCCATGAGTGGAAGTGCCCTATGCCCTCTAAACTGAGTTTTTTAGATGTTTCAAGACACACCGTACACCTCCCCAGAGTGGCTGTTGGCAATTTACATCCCGCCCATCAGCGTAGCAAGGCTCCCGTTTCTCCATGGCCTGTCCTGCATTTCTGGTTTTGACACTTTATTCAGCATGGCCCTTTTGACCGATGGGAAGTGAGACTTCTTTGTAGCGCTGATTTGCCTTTCCAGGTTGCTTGGTTGGCCAAAAAGGGCGTATGCGTTTTTTCCTGAATATATTCAGGAAAAAACGCATACGCCCTTTTTGGCCAAGGGCATCATTGTCGAGATTTTGCCGCTTTTCCTGTGCTTTAAACGCGATTCGATTCTCCCTCCTGAAATCTGTTTCCTGCAATTCTGCCTTGCTTTCAAATCCTCTTCATTGCCTTCCCTCAATATATTTGTGGACGAGAGTTATCATTTATAACTCTGCAGGTTTGTGAATTGCAGTGCCCCTGAGCTCCATTTTTCAACTCGCTTTCTTGGGAGCTGGCCGCAAAAGCGCAGGATTGCTTCAGGCCCTATTCTGCTTCCTGGCGGCAGGCTGAGCCTGTGGTTAATTCTTCTTCCTGATGGGAAAATATAGTGACCTGTGGCTGTCCCAAGGCCTAGAGCTAGTCTCTCATAGGTTCCCCCACTTCCCGTTCCTCCTCAGGACAAATTGCAACCTGTACGGAACAGGAGGTTAAAGGTGCTGATTCTCCAAGGAGGGAGATTGCTAGGAAAGCGGCTGGAATGGCGAACCCGAGCACAAAGAGATGAGAAATGAGGTGCGTTTTAGAAACCATTCCCGATCACACGGTGTACTATCTTCTGGGTTTCTCATGCATGTTTTCGATGTAGGAAGGTGCACTTGAACCTGGAGATTTGGGACCCATGGGATGGGTACCACGCAGTATTACTTTAAAGGGTCTGCGTTTGCTCACCCAACCTCACCAAACCTCTCAGCCCCAGGAGTGTCCACCCTTATGTCTCAAACAGCTGTGGGTCTAGATATGGTCAACCCAGGTGGCATCACAGCCCCTGAACGAATTTTGTAAGAATTTCTCTCTCTTTCACTGTCTTTGCTTCACGGGTTTTTAAAAGTAATTGATTTTTATAATGGGGTTTAGCTGCTTTTCACTGCTGTGTTTATGCCGCTTTACACCCACTTGCCTCACTTACAGAGAGATATCAACACATAGGTTTTAAGATTCTTACTAGTCAGATATATTCTTGTGCGGTGAATAGGGGGTGTTGAGTCCCGTTCACTGAGCAAGGAGTAGGTCTTGTCTATTACATATTGGGTTTATGGAACGGTATCTGAGCTAATTTGAAACCCTTGTTTTATGCATCACCCCACCTCACCTTTCCCGTTAAGCAGCCATAGTGTGTTTTCTAAACGTGTGACTCTCTTCTGTTTTGTAATTCAGTTCAAGTGTAGCGGTTTTTACATTCCCTCTATAAGTGATATCTTATGATAAGTGTCTTTTCCTGTGTGACTTATTTCACGTAGAATCGTCGTACCTAAATCCACTCATCATGCTGCTACGAGCCTTATGACGTAGATTTCATGGCTGAGTGATATTCCATTGTACATAAGGACCACAACTTCTTTATCCATTTTTCTCTTTCCTGGGATATTTAAGGTGTAACGAAGTGGAGGTTCTTGTCAACAGAGCAGCCCTAAACTTTGGGGTGCCTGTGTCTTGCTGATTTTTAGTTTTCCCAATTTATACGCCCATGAGTGGAAGTGCCCTATGCTCTCTAAGCTGAGTTTTTTAGATGTTTCAAGACACACCGTACACCTCTCCAGAGTGGCTGTTGGCAATTTACATCCCACCCATCAGCGTAGCAAGGCTCCCGTTTCTCCATGGCCTGTCCTGCATTTCTGGTTTTGACACTTTATTCAGCATGGCCCATTTGACCGATGGGAAGCGAGACTTCTTTGTAGCGCTGATTTGCCTTTCCAGGTTGCTTGGTTGGCCAAAAAGGGCGTATCCGTTTTTTCCTGGATATATTCAGGAAAAAACGCATACGCCCTTTTTGGCCAAGGGAATCATTGTCGAGGTTTTGCCGCTTTTCCTGTGCTTTAAAGGCGATTCGAATCTCCCTCCTGAAATCTGTTTCCTGCAATTCTGCCTTGCTTTCAAATCCTCTTCGTTGCCTTCCCTCAGTATATTTGTGGACGAGAGTTATCATTTATAACTCTGCAGGTTTGTGAATTGCAGTGCCCCTGAGCTCCATTTTTCAACTCGCTTAATTGGGTTCTGGCCGCAAAAGCGCAGGATTGCTTCAGGCCCTTTTCTCCTTCCGGGCGGCAGGCTGAGCCTGTGGTTAATTCTTCTTCCTGATGGGAAATTAGAGTGACCTGTGCCTGTCCCAATGCCTAGAGCTAGTCTCTCATTGTTTCCCCCTCTTCCCGTTCCTCCTCAGGACAAATTGCAACCTGTACGGAACAGGAGGTTAAAGGTGCTGATTCTCCAAGGAGGGAGATTGCTAGGAAAGCGGCTGGAATGGCGAACCCGAGCACAAGGAGATGAGAAATGAGGTGCGTTTTAGAAACCATTCCCGATCACACGGTGTACCATCTTCTGGGTTTCTCATGCATGTTTTCGATGTAGGAAGGTGCCCTTGAACCTGGAGATTTGGGACCCATGGGATGGGTACCACGCAGTATTACTTTCAAGGGTCTGTGTTTGCTCACCCAACCTCACCAAAACTCTCAGCCCCAAGAGTCTCCACCCTTATGTCTCAATCAGCTGTGGGCCTAGATATGGTCAATCCAGGTGGCATCACAGCCCCTGAACGAATTTTGTAAGAATTTCTCTCTCTTTCACTGTCTTTGCTTCACGGGTTTTTAAAAGTAATTGATTTTTATAATGGGGTTTAGCTGCTTTTCACTGCTGTGTTTATGCCGCTTTACACCCACTTGACTCCCTTACAGAGAGATATCAACACATCGGTTTTAAGGTTCTTACTAGTCAGATATATTCTTGGGCGGTGAATAGGGGATGTTGAGACCCATTCACTGAGCAAGGAGTAGGTCTTGTCTATTACATATTGGGGTTATGGAACGGTATCTGAGCTAATTTGAAACCCTTGTTTTATGCATCACCCCACCTCACCTTTCCCGTTAAGCAGCCATAGTGTGTTTTCTAAACGTGTGACTCTCTTCTGTTTTGTAATTCAGTTCAAGTGTAGCGGTTTTTACATTCCCTCTATAAGTGATATCTTATGATAAGTGTCTTTTTCTGTGTGACTTATTTCACGTACAATCGTCGTACCTAAATCCACTCATCATGCTGCTACGAGCCTTATGACGTTGATTTCATGGCTGAGTGATATTGCATTGTACATAAGGACCACAACTTCTTTATCCATTTTTCTCTTTCCTGGGATATTTAAGGTGTAACGAAGTGGAGGTTCTTGTCAACAGAGCAGCCCTAAACTTTGGGGTGCCTGTGTCTTGCTGATTTTTAGTTTTCCCAATTTATACGCCCATGAGTGGAAGTGCCCTATGCTCTCTAAGCTGAGTTTTTTAGACGTTTCAAGACACACCGTACACCTCTCCAGAGTGGCTGTTGGCAATTTACATCCCGCCCATCAGCGTAGCAAGGCTCCCGTTTCTCCATGGCCTGTCCTGCATTGCTGGTTTTGACACTTTATTCAGCATGGCCCTTTTGACCGATGGGAAGCGAGACTTCTTTGTAGCGCTGATTTGCCTTTCCAGGTTGCTTGGTTGGCCAAAAAGGGCGTATGCGTTTTTTCCTGAATATATTCAGGAAAAAACGCATACGCCCTTTTTGGCCAAGGGCATCATTGTCGAGGTTTTGCCGCTTTTCCTGTGCTTTAAAGGCGATTCGAATCTCCCTCCTGAAATCTGTTTCCTGCAATTCTGCCTTGCTTTCAAATCCTCTTCGTTGCCTTCCCTCAATATATTTGTGGACGAGAGTTATCATTTATAACTCTGCAGTTTTGTGAATTGCAGTGCCCCTGAGCTCCATTTTTCAACTCGCTTTCTTGGGAGCTGGCCGCAAAAGCGCAGGATTGCTTCAGGCCCTATTCTGCTTCCGGGCGGCAGGCTGAGCCTGTGGTTAATTCTTCTTCCTGATGGGAAAATAGAGTGGCCTGTGCCTGTCCCAAGACCTAGAGCTAGTCTCTCATTGGTTCCCACTCTTCCCGTTCCTCCTCAGGACAAATTGCAACCTGTACGGAACAGGAGGTTAAAGGTGCTGATTCTCCAAGGAGGGAGATTGCTAGGAAAGCGGCTGGAATGGCGAACCCGAGCACAAGGAGATGAGAAATGAGGTGCGTTTTAGAAACCTTTCCCGATCACACGGTGTACTATCTTCTGGGTTTCTCATGCATGTTTTCGATGTCGGAAGGTGCCCTTGAACCTGGAGATTTGGGACCCATGGGATGGGTACCACGCAGTATTACTTTAAAGGGTCTGCGTTTGCTCACCCAACCTCACCAATCCTCTCAGCCCCAGGAGTGTCCACCCTTATGTCTCAATCAGCTGTGGGTCTAGATATGGTCAACCCAGGTGGCATCACAGCCCCTGAACGAATTTTGTAAGAATTTCTCTCTCTTTCACTGTCTTTGCTTCACGGGTTTTTAAAAGTAATTGATTTTTATAATGGGGTGTAGCTGCTTTTCAGAGCTGTGTGTATGCCGCTTTACACCCACTTGCCTCACTTACAGAGAGATATCAACACATAGGTTTTAAGATTCTTACTAGTCAGATATATTCTTGGGGGGTGAATAGGGGGTGTTGAGTCCCGTTCACTGAGCAAGGAGTAGGTCTTGTCTATTACATATTGGGTTTATGGAACGGTATCTGAGCTAATTTGAAACCCTTGTTTTATGCATCACCCCACCTCACCTTTCCCGTTAAGCAGCCTTAGTGTGTTTTCTAAACGTGTGACTCTCTTCTGTTTTGTAATTCAGTTCAAGTGTAGCGGTTTTTACATTCCCTCTATACGTGATATCTTATGATAAGTGTCTTTTTCTGTGTGACTTATTTCACGTAGAATCGTCGTACCTAAATCCACTCATCATGCTGCTACTAGCCTTATGACGTTGATTTCATGGCTGAGTGGTATTCCATTGTACATAAGGACCACAACTTCTTTATCCATTTTTCTCTTCCCTGGGATATTTAAGGTGTAACGAAGTGGAGGTTCTTGTCAACAGAGCAGCCCTAAACTTTGGGGTGCCTGTGTCTTGCTGATTTTTAGTTTTCCCAATTTATACGCCCATGAGTGGAAGTGCCCTATGCCCTCTAAACTGAGTTTTTTAGATGTTTCAAGACACACCGTACACCTCTCCAGAGTGGCTGTTGGCAATTTACATCCCGCCCATCAGCGTAGCAAGGCTCCCGTTTCTCCATGGCCTGTCCTGCATTTCTGGTTTTGACACTTTATTCAGCATGGCCCTTTTGACCGATGGGAAGTGAGACTTCTTTGTAGCGCTGATTTGCCTTTCCAGGTTGCTTGGTTGGCCAAAAAGGGCGTATGCGTTTTTTCCTGAATATATTCAGGAAAAAACGCATACGCCCTTTTTGGCCAAGGGCATCATTGTCGAGATTTTGCCGCTTTTCCTGTGCTTTAAACGCGATTCGATTCTCCCTCCTGAAATCTGTTTCCTGCAATTCTGCCTTGCTTTCAAATCCTCTTCATTGCCTTCCCTCAATATATTTGTGGACGAGAGTTATCATTTATAACTCTGCAGGTTTGTGAATTGCAGTGCCCCTGAGCTCCATTTTTCAACTCGCTTTCTTGGGAGCTGGCCTCAAAAGCGCAGGATTGCTTCAGGCCCTATTCTGCTTCCGGGCGGCAGGCTGAGCCTGTGGTTAATTCTTCTTCCTGATGGGAAAATATAGTGACCTGTGGCTGTCCCAAGGCCTAGAGCTAGTCTCTCATTGGTTCCCCCTCTTCCCGTTCCTCCTCAGGACAAATTGCAACCTGTACGGAACAGGAGGTTAAACGTGCTGATTCTCCAAGGAGGGAGATTGCTAGGAAAGCGGCTGGAATGGCGAACCCGAGCACAAGGAGATGAGAAATGAGGTGCGTTTTAGAAACCATTCCCGATCACACGGTGTACTATCTTCTGGGTTTCTCATGCATGTTTTCGATGTAGGAAGGTGCACTTGAACCTGGAGATTTGGGACCCATGGGATGGGTACCACGCAGTATTACTTTAAAGGGTCTGCGTTTGCTCACCCAACCTCACCAAACCTCTCAGCCCCAGGAGTGTCCACCCTTATGTCTCAAACAGCTGTGGGTCTAGATATGGTCAACCCAGGTGGCCTCACAGCCCCTGAACGAATTTTGTAAGAATTTCTCTCTCTTTCACTGTCTTTGCTTCACGGGTTTTTAAAAGTAATTGATTTTTATAATGGGGTTTAGCTGCTTTTCACTGCTGTGTTTATGCCGCTTTACACCCACTTGCCTCACTTACAGAGAGATATCAACACATAGGTTTTAAGATTCTTACTAGTCAGATATATTCTTGGGCGGTGAATAGGGGGTGTTGAGTCCCGTTCACTGAGCAAGGAGTAGGTCTTGTCTATTACATATTGGGGTTATGGAACGGTATCTGAGCTAATTTGAAACCCTTGTTTTATGCATCACCCCACCTCACCTTTCCCGTTAAGCAGCCATAGTGTGTTTTCTAAACGTGTGACTCTCTTCTGTTTTGTAATTCAGTTCAAGTGTAGCGGTTTTTACATTCCCTCTATAAGTGATATCTTATGATAAGTGTCTTTTTCTGTGTGACTTATTTCACGTACAATCGTCGTACCTAAATCCACTCATCATGCTGCTACGAGCCTTATGACGTTGATTTCATGGCTGAGTGATATTGCATTGTACATAAGGACCACAACTTCTTTATCCATTTTTCTCTTTCCTGGGATATTTAAGGTGTAACGAAGTGGAGGTTCTTGTCAACAGAGCAGCCCTAAACTTTGGGGTGCCTGTGTCTTGCTGATTTTTAGTTTTCCCAATTTATACGCCCATGAGTGGAAGTGCCCTATGCTCTCTAAGCTGAGTTTTTTAGACGTTTCAAGACACACCGTACACCTCTCCAGAGTGGCTGTTGGCAATTTACATCCCGCCCATCAGCGTAGCAAGGCTCCCGTTTCTCCATGGCCTGTCCTGCATTGCTGGTTTTGACACTTTATTCAGCATGGCCCTTTTGACCGATGGGAAGCGAGACTTCTTTGTAGCGCTGATTTGCCTTTCCAGGTTGCTTGGTTGGCCAAAAAGGGCGTATGCGTTTTTTCCTGAATATATTCAGGAAAAAACGCATACGCCCTTTTTGGCCAAGGGCATCATTGTCGAGGTTTTGCCGCTTTTCCTGTGCTTTAAAGGCGATTCGAATCTCCCTCCTGAAATCTGTTTCCTGCAATTCTGCCTTGCTTTCAAATCCTCTTCGTTGCCTTCCCTCAATATATTTGTGGACGAGAGTTATCATTTATAACTCTGCAGTTTTGTGAATTGCAGTGCCCCTGAGCTCCATTTTTCAACTCGCTTTCTTGGGAGCTGGCCGCAAAAGCGCAGGATTGCTTCAGGCCCTATTCTGCTTCCGGGCGGCAGGCTGAGCCTGTGGTTAATTCTTCTTCCTGATGGGAAAATAGAGTGGCCTGTGCCTGTCCCAAGACCTAGAGCTAGTCTCTCATTGGTTCCCACTCTTCCCGTTCCTCCTCAGGACAAATTGCAACCTGTACGGAACAGGAGGTTAAAGGTGCTGATTCTCCAAGGAGGGAGATTGCTAGGAAAGCGGCTGGAATGGCGAACCCGAGCACAAGGAGATGAGAAATGAGGTGCGTTTTAGAAACCTTTCCCGATCACACGGTGTACTATCTTCTGGGTTTCTCATGCATGTTTTCGATGTCGGAAGGTGCCCTTGAACCTGGAGATTTGGGACCCATGGGATGGGTACCACGCAGTATTACTTTAAAGGGTCTGCGTTTGCTCACCCAACCTCACCAATCCTCTCAGCCCCAGGAGTGTCCACCCTTATGTCTCAATCAGCTGTGGGTCTAGATATGGTCAACCCAGGTGGCATCACAGCCCCTGAACGAATTTTGTAAGAATTTCTCTCTCTTTCACTGTCTTTGCTTCACGGGTTTTTAAAAGTAATTGATTTTTATAATGGGGTGTAGCTGCTTTTCAGAGCTGTGTGTATGCCGCTTTACACCCACTTGCCTCACTTACAGAGAGATATCAACACATAGGTTTTAAGATTCTTACTAGTCAGATATATTCTTGGGGGGTGAATAGGGGGTGTTGAGTCCCGTTCACTGAGCAAGGAGTAGGTCTTGTCTATTACATATTGGGTTTATGGAACGGTATCTGAGCTAATTTGAAACCCTTGTTTTATGCATCACCCCACCTCACCTTTCCCGTTAAGCAGCCTTAGTGTGTTTTCTAAACGTGTGACTCTCTTCTGTTTTGTAATTCAGTTCAAGTGTAGCGGTTTTTACATTCCCTCTATACGTGATATCTTATGATAAGT
Organism: Eschrichtius robustus; assembly: GCF_028021215.1. Taxonomy (NCBI): domain Eukaryota; kingdom Metazoa; phylum Chordata; class Mammalia; order Artiodactyla; family Eschrichtiidae; genus Eschrichtius; species Eschrichtius robustus. Next base: position 89,519,028 of record NC_090832.1, read on the forward strand.
GTCTTTTTCTGTGTGACTTATTTCACGTAGAATCGTCGTACCTAAATCCACTCATCATGCTGCTACTAGCCTTATGACGTTGATTTCATGGCTGAGTGGTATTCCATTGTACATAAGGACCACAACTTCTTTATCCATTTTTCTCTTCCCTGGGATATTTAAGGTGTAACGAAGTGGAGGTTCTTGTCAACAGAGCAGCCCTAAACTTTGGGGTGCCTGTGTCTTGCTGATTTTTAGTTTTCCCAATTTATACGCCCATGAGTGGAAGTGCCCTATGCCCTCTAAACTGAGTTTTTTAGATGTTTCAAGACACACCGTACACCTCTCCAGAGTGGCTGTTGGCAATTTACATCCCGCCCATCAGCGTAGCAAGGCTCCCGTTTCTCCATGGCCTGTCCTGCATTTCTGGTTTTGACACTTTATTCAGCATGGCCCTTTTGACCGATGGGAAGTGAGACTTCTTTGTAGCGCTGATTTGCCTTTCCAGGTTGCTTGGTTGGCCAAAAAGGGCGTATGCGTTTTTTCCTGAATATATTCAGGAAAAAACGCATACGCCCTTTTTGGCCAAGGGCATCATTGTCGAGATTTTGCCGCTTTTCCTGTGCTTTAAACGCGATTCGATTCTCCCTCCTGAAATCTGTTTCCTGCAATTCTGCCTTGCTTTCAAATCCTCTTCATTGCCTTCCCTCAATATATTTGTGGACGAGAGTTATCATTTATAACTCTGCAGGTTTGTGAATTGCAGTGCCCCTGAGCTCCATTTTTCAACTCGCTTTCTTGGGAGCTGGCCTCAAAAGCGCAGGATTGCTTCAGGCCCTATTCTGCTTCCGGGCGGCAGGCTGAGCCTGTGGTTAATTCTTCTTCCTGATGGGAAAATATAGTGACCTGTGGCTGTCCCAAGGCCTAGAGCTAGTCTCTCATTGGTTCCCCCTCTTCCCGTTCCTCCTCAGGACAAATTGCAACCTGTACGGAACAGGAGGTTAAACGTGCTGATTCTCCAAGGAGGGAGATTGCTAGGAAAGCGGCTGGAATGGCGAACCCGAGCACAAGGAGATGAGAAATGAGGTGCGTTTTAGAAACCATTCCCGATCACACGGTGTACTATCTTCTGGGTTTCTCATGCATGTTTTCGATGTAGGAAGGTGCACTTGAACCTGGAGATTTGGGACCCATGGGATGGGTACCACGCAGTATTACTTTAAAGGGTCTGCGTTTGCTCACCCAACCTCACCAAACCTCTCAGCCCCAGGAGTGTCCACCCTTATGTCTCAAACAACTGTGGGTCTAGATATGGTCAACCCAGGTGGCCTCACAGCCCCTGAACGAATTTTGTAAGAATTTCTCTCTCTTTCACTGTCTTTGCTTCACGGGTTTTTAAAAGTAATTGATTTTTATAATGGGGTTTAGCTGCTTTTCACTGCTGTGTTTATGCCGCTTTACACCCACTTGCCTCACTTACAGAGAGATATCAACACATAGGTTTTAAGATTCTTACTAGTCAGATATATTCTTGGGCGGTGAATAGGGGGTGTTGAGTCCCGTTCACTGAGCAAGGAGTAGGTCTTGTCTATTACATATTGGGTTTATGGAACGGTATCTGAGCTAATTTGAAACCCTTGTTTTATGCATCACCCCACCTCACCTTTCCCGTTAAGCAGCCATAGTGTGTTTTCTAAACGTGTGACTCTCTTCTGTTTTGTAATTCAGTTCAAGTGTAGCGGTTTTTACATTCCCTCTATAAGTGATATCTTATGATAAGTGTCTTTTCCTGTGTGACTTATTTCACGTAGAATCGTCGTACCTAAATCCACTCATCATGCTGCTACGAGCCTTATGACGTAGATTTCATGGCTGAGTGATATTCCATTGTACATAAGGACCACAACTTCTTTATCCATTTTTCTCTTTCCTGGGATATTTAAGGTGTAACGAAGTGGAGGTTCTTGTCAACAGAGCAGCCCTAAACTTTGGGGTGCCTGTGTCTTGCTGATTTTTAGTTTTCCCAATTTATACGCCCATGAGTGGAAGTGCCCTATGCTCTCTAAGCTGAGTTTTTTAGATGTTTCAAGACACACCGTACACCTCTCCAGAGTGGCTGTTGGCAATTTACATCCCGCCCATCAGCGTAGCAAGGCTCCCGTTTCTCCATGGCCTGTCCTGCATTTCTGGTTTTGACACTTTATTCAGCATGGCCCATTTAACCGATGGGAAGCGAGACTTCTTTGTAGCGCTGATTTGCCTTTCCAGGTTGCTTGGTTGGCCAAAAAGGGCGTATGCGTTTTTTCCTGGATATATTCAGGAAAAAACGCATACGCCCTTTTTGGCCAAGGGCATCATTGTCGAGGTTTTGCCGCTTTTCCTGTGCTTTAAAGGCGATTCGAATCTCCCTCCTGAAATCTGTTTCCTGCAATTCTGCCTTGCTTTCAAATCCTCTTCGTTGCCTTCCCTCAGTATATTTGTGGACGAGAGTTATCATTTATAACTCTGCAGGTTTGTGAATTGCAGTGCCCCTGAGCTCCATTTTTCAACTCGCTTAATTGGGTGCTGGCCGCCAAAGCGCAGGATTGCTTCAGGCCCTTTTCTCCTTCCGGGCGGCAGGCTGAGCCTGTGGTTAATTCTTCTTCCTGATGGGAAAATAGAGTGACCTGTGCCTGTCCCAAGACCTAGAGCTAGTCTCTCATTGGTTCCCCCTCTTCCCGTTCCTCCTCAGGACAAATTGCAACCTGTACGGAACAGGAGGTTAAAGGTGCTGATTCTCCAAGGAGGGAGATTGCTAGGAAAGCGGCTGGAATGGCGAACCCGAGCACAAGGAGATGAGAAATGAGGTGCGTTTTAGAAACCTTTCCCGATCACACGGTGTACCATCTTCTGGGTTTCTCATGCATGTTTTCGATGTAGGAAGGTGCCCTTGAACCTGGAGATTTGGGACCCATGGGATGGGTACCACGCAGTATTACTTTAAAGGGTCTGAGTTTGCTCACCCAACCTCACCAATCCTCTCAGCCCCAGGAGTGTCCACCCTTATGTCTCAATCAGCTGTGGGTCTAGATATGGTCAACCCAGGTGGCATCACAGCCCCTGAACGAATTTTGTAAGAATTTCTCTCTCTTTCACTGTCTTTGCTTCACGGGTTTTTAAAAGTAATTGATTTTTATAATGGGGTGTAGCTGCTTTTCAGAGCTGTGTGTATGCCGCTTTACACCCACTTGCCTCACTTACAGAGAGATATCAACACATAGGTTTTAAGATTCTTACTAGTCAGATATATTCTTGGGCGGTGAATAGGGGGTGTTGAGTCCCGTTCACTGAGCAAGGAGTAGGTCTTGTCTATTACATATTGGGTTTATGGAACGGTATCTGAGCTAATTTGAAACACTTGTTTTATGCATCACCCCACCTCACCTTTCCCGTTAAGCAGCCTTAGTGTGTTTTCTAAACGTGTGACTCTCTTCTGTTTTGTAATTCAGTTCAAGTGTAGCGGTTTTTACATTCCCTCTATACGTGATATCTTATGATAAGTGTCTTTTTCTGTGTGACTTATTTCACGTAGAATCGTCGTACCTAAATCCACTCATCATGCTGCTAGGAGCCTTATGACGTAGATTTCATGGCTGAGTGATATTCCATTGTACATAAGGACCACAAATTCTTTATCCATTTTTCTCTTCCCTGGGATATTTAAGGTGTAACGAAGTGGAGGTTCTTGTCAACAGAGCAGCCCTAAATTTTGGGGTGCCTGTGTCTTGCTGATTTTTAATTTTCCCAATTTATACGCCCATGAGTGGAAGTGCCCTATGCCCTCTAAACTGAGTTTTTTAGATGTTTCAAGACACACCGTACACCTCTCCAGAGTGGCTGTTGGCAATTTACATCCCGCCCATCAGCGTAGCAAGGCTCCCGTTTCTCCATGGCCTGTCCTGCATTTCTGGTTTTGACACTTTATTCAGCATGGCCCTTTTGACCGATGGGAAGTGAGACTTCTTTGTAGCGCTGATTTGCCTTTCCAGGTTGCTTGTTTGGCCAAAAAGGGCGTATGCGTTTTTTCCTGAATATATTCAGGAAAAAACGCATACGCCCTTTTTGGCCAAGGGCATCATTGTCGAGGTTTTGCCGCTTTTCCTGTGCTTTAAACGCGATTCGATTCTCCCTCCTGAAATCTGTTTCCTGCAATTCTGCCTTGCTTTCAAATCCTCTTCGTTGCCTTCCCTCAATATATTTGTGGACGAGAGTTATCATTTATAACTCTGCAGGTTTGTGAATTGCAGTGCCCCTGAGCTCCATTTTTCAACTCGCTTTCTTGGGAGCTGGCCGCAAAAGCACAGGATTGCTTCAGGCCCTATTCTGCTTCCGGGCGGCAGGCTGAGCCTGTGGTTAATTCTTCTTCCTGATGGGAAAATATAGTGACCTGTGCCTGTCCCAAGGCCTAGAGCTAGTCTCTCATTGGTTCCCCCTCTTCCCGTTCCTCCTCAGGACAAATTGCAACCTGTACGGAACAGGAGGTTAAAGGTGCTGATTCTCCAAGGAGGGAGATTGCTAGGAAAGCGGCTGGAATGGCGAACCCGAGCACAAGGAGATGAGAAATGAGGTGCGTTTTAGAAAACTTTCCCGATCACACGGTGTACTATCTTCTGGGTTTCTCATGCATGTTTTCGATGTCGGAAGGTGCCCTTGAACCTGGAGATTTGGGACCCATGGGATGGGTACCACGCAGTATTACTTTAAAGGGTCTGCGTTTGCTCACCCAACCTCACCAATCCTCTCAGCCCCAGGAGTGTCCACCCTTATGTCTCAATCAGCTGTGGGTCTAGATATGGTCAACCCAGGTGGCATCACAGCCCCTGAACGAATTTTGTAAGAATTTCTCTCTCTTTCACTGTCTTTGTTTCACGGGTTTTTAAAAGTAATTGATTTTTATAATGGGGTGTAGCTGCTTTTCAGAGCTGTGTGTATGCCGCTTTACACCCACTTGCCTCACTTACAGAGAGATATCAACACATAGGTTTTAAGATTCTTACTAGTCAGATATATTCTTGGGTGGTGAATAGGGGGTGTTGAGTCCCGTTCACTGAGCAAGGAGTAGGTCTTGTCTATTACATATTGGGTTTGTGGACCGGTATCTGAGCTAATTTGAAACTCTTGTTTTATGCATCACCCCACCTCACCTTTCCCGTTAAGCAGCCATAGTGTGTTTTCTAAACGTGTGACTCTCTTCTGTTTTGTAATTCAGTTCAAGTGTAGCGGTTTTTACATTCCCTCTATAAGTGATATCTTATGATATGTGTCTTTTTCTGTGTGACTTATTTCACGTAGAATCGTCGTACCTAAATCCACTCATCATGCTGCTACAAGTCGTATGACATTGATTTCATGGCTTAGTGATATTCCATTGTACATAAGAACCACACTTCTTTATCCATTTTTCTCTATCCTGGCATATTTAAGGTGTACTGAAGTTGAGGTACTTGTAAACAGAGCAGCCCTAAATTTTGGGGTGCCTGTGAGTTGTTGATTTTTAGTTTTCCCATTTTATACGCCCAGGAGTGGAAGGCCCTATGCTCTCTAGCTGTGTTTTTTAGATGTTATAGGAAACACCGTACACTTCTCCAGAGTGGCCGTTGGCAATTTACATCCAGCCCATTATCCTAACAAGGCTCCCTTTTCTCCCTGGCCTGTCCTGCATTTCTGGTTTTGACACTTTTTTAGGATGGCCCCTTTGATCCATGGGAATTGAGACTACTTTGTAGTGCTGATTAGCCTTTCCGGCTTGCTTGGTTGGCCAAAAAGGGCGTATGCGTTTTTTCCTGAATATATTCAGGAAAAAACGCATACGCCCTTTTCGGCCAAGTGCAGCATTGTCGATGTTTTGCCGTTTTTCATGTGCTTTAAAGGCGTTTCGAAACTACCTCCTGAAATCTGTTTCCTGCAATGTTGCCTTGCTTTCAAATCGTCTTCTTTGCCTTCCCTCAATATATTTTTGGACGAGAGTGATCATTTATAACTCTGCAAGTTAGTGAATTGCAGTGCCCCTGAGCTCCATTTTTCAACTCGATTTTTTGGGAGCTGGCCGCATAACCGCAGGATTGCTTCAGGCCCTATTCTGGTTCCGGGGGGCAGGCTGGGCCTGTGGTTCATTCTTCTTCCTGATGAGAAAATAGAGTGGCCTGTGCCTGTCCCCACACGTATAGCTAGTTTCTCATTGGTTCCCGCTCTTCCCATTCATCCTCAGAATAAATTGCAACCTGTACGAGACAGGAAGTTAAAGGTGCTGATTCTCTCGTGGGGAGATTGTTACTAAAGCGGCTGGAATGGCGAACCCGAGCACAAGGAGATGAGAAATGATGTGCATTTCAGAACCCTTTCCCGGTCACACTATATACCATCCACTGGGATTCCCATGCATGTTTTCGATGTCGGAAGGTGCCCTTGAACCTGGAGATTTGGGACCCATGGGATGGGTACCACGCAGTATTACTTTAAAGGGTCTGCGTTTGCTCACCCAGCCTCACCAATCCTCTCAGCCCCAGGAGTGTCCACCCTTATGTCTCAATCAGCTGTGGGTCTAGATATGGTCAACCCAGGTGGCATCACAGCTCCTGAACGAATTTTGTAAGAATTTCTCTCTCTTTCACTGTCTTTGCTTCACGGGTTTTTAAAAGTAATTGATTTTTATACTGGGGTTTAGCTGCTTTTCACTGCTGTGTTTATGCCGCTTTACACCCACTTGCCTCACTTACAGAGAGATATCAACACATAGGTTTTAAGATTCTTACTAGTCAGATATATTCTTGGGCGGTGAATAGGGGGTGTTGAGTCCCGTTCACTGAGCAAGGAGTAGGTCTTGTCTATTACATATTGGGTTTATGGAACGGTATCTGAGCTAATTTGAAACACTTGTTTTATGCATCACCCCACCTCACCTTTCCCGTTAAGCAGCCTTAGTGTGTTTTCTAAACGTGTGACTCTCTTCTGTTTTGTAATTCAGTTCAAGTGTAGCGGTTTTTACATTCCCTCTATACGTGATATCTTATGATAAGTGTCTTTTTCTGTGTGACTTATTTCACGTAGAATCGTCGTACCTAAATCCACTCATCATGCTGCTAGGAGCCTTATGACGTAGATTTCATGGCTGAGTGATATTCCATTGTACATAAGGACCACAAATTCTTTATCCATTTTTCTCTTCCCTGGGATATTTAAGGTGTAACGAAGTGGAGGTTCTTGTCAACAGAGCAGCCCTAAATTTTGGGGTGCCTGTGTCTTGCTGATTTTTAATTTTCCCAATTTATACGCCCATGAGTGGAAGTGCCCTATGCCCTCTAAACTGAGTTTTTTAGATGTTTCAAGACACACCGTACACCTCTCCAGAGTGGCTGTTGGCAATTTACATCCCGCCCATCAGCGTAGCAAGGCTCCCGTTTCTCCATGGCCTGTCCTGCATTTCTGGTTTTGACACTTTATTCAGCATGGCCCTTTTGACCGATGGGAAGTGAGACTTCTTTGTAGCGCTGATTTGCCTTTCCAGGTTGCTTGTTTGGCCAAAAAGGGCGTATGCGTTTTTTCCTGAATATATTCAGGAAAAAACGCATACGCCCTTTTTGGCCAAGGGCATCATTGTCGAGGTTTTGCCGCTTTTCCTGTGCTTTAAACGCGATTCGATTCTCCCTCCTGAAATCTGTTTCCTGCAATTCTGCCTTGCTTTCAAATCCTCTTCGTTGCCTTCCCTCAATATATTTGTGGACGAGAGTTATCATTTATAACTCTGCAGGTTTGTGAATTGCAGTGCCCCTGAGCTCCATTTTTCAACTCGCTTTCTTGGGAGCTGGCCGCAAAAGCACAGGATTGCTTCAGGCCCTATTCTGCTTCCGGGCGGCAGGCTGAGCCTGTGGTTAATTCTTCTTCCTGATGGGAAAATATAGTGACCTGTGCCTGTCCCAAGGCCTAGAGCTAGTCTCTCATTGGTTCCCCCTCTTCCCGTTCCTCCTCAGGACAAATTGCAACCTGTACGGAACAGGAGGTTAAAGGTGCTGATTCTCCAAGGAGGGAGATTGCTAGGAAAGCGGCTGGAATGGCGAACCCGAGCACAAGGAGATGAGAAATGAGGTGCGTTTTAGAAAACTTTCCCGATCACACGGTGTACTATCTTCTGGGTTTCTCATGCATGTTTTCGATGTCGGAAGGTGCCCTTGAACCTGGAGATTTGGGACCCATGGGATGGGTACCACGCAGTATTACTTTAAAGGGTCTGCGTTTGCTCACCCAACCTCACCAATCCTCTCAGCCCCAGGAGTGTCCACCCTTATGTCTCAATCAGCTGTGGGTCTAGATATGGTCAACCCAGGTGGCATCACAGCCCCTGAACGAATTTTGTAAGAATTTCTCTCTCTTTCACTGTCTTTGTTTCACGGGTTTTTAAAAGTAATTGATTTTTATAATGGGGTGTAGCTGCTTTTCAGAGCTGTGTGTATGCCGCTTTACACCCACTTGCCTCACTTACAGAGAGATATCAACACATAGGTTTTAAGATTCTTACTAGTCAGATATATTCTTGGGCGGTGAATAGGGGGTGTTGAGTCCCGTTCACTGAGCAAGGAGTAGGTCTTGTCTATTACATATTGGGTTTGTGGACCGGTATCTGAGCTAATTTGAAACTCTTGTTTTATGCATCACCCCACCTCACCTTTCCCGTTAAGCAGCCATAGTGTGTTTTCTAAACGTGTGACTCTCTTCTGTTTTGTAATTCAGTTCAAGTGTAGCGGTTTTTACATTCCCTCTATAAGTGATATCTTATGATATGTGTCTTTTTCTGTGTGACTTATTTCACGTAGAATCGTCGTACCTAAATCCACTCATCATGCTGCTACAAGTCGTATGACATTGATTTCATGGCTTAGTGATATTCCATTGTACATAAGAACCACACTTCTTTATCCATTTTTCTCTATCCTGGCATATTTAAGGTGTACTGAAGTTGAGGTACTTGTAAACAGAGCAGCCCTAAATTTTGGGGTGCCTGTGAGTTGTTGATTTTTAGTTTTCCCATTTTATACGCCCAGGAGTGGAAGGCCCTATGCTCTCTAGCTGTGTTTTTTAGATGTTATAGGAAACACCGTACACTTCTCCAGAGTGGCCGTTGGCAATTTACATCCAGCCCATTATCCTAACAAGGCTCCCTTTTCTCCCTGGCCTGTCCTGCATTTCTGGTTTTGACACTTTTTTAGGATGGCCCCTTTGATCCATGGGAATTGAGACTACTTTGTAGTGCTGATTAGCCTTTCCGGCTTGCTTGGTTGGCCAAAAAGGGCGTATGCGTTTTTTCCTGAATATATTCAGGAAAAAACGCATACGCCCTTTTCGGCCAAGTGCAGCATTGTCGATGTTTTGCCGTTTTTCATGTGCTTTAAAGGCGTTTCGAAACTACCTCCTGAAATCTGTTTCCTGCAATGTTGCCTTGCTTTCAAATCGTCTTCTTTGCCTTCCCTCAATATATTTTTGGACGAGAGTGATCATTTATAACTCTGCAAGTTAGTGAATTGCAGTGCCCCTGAGCTCCATTTTTCAACTCGATTTTTTGGGAGCTGGCCGCATAACCGCAGGATTGCTTCAGGCCCTATTCTGGTTCCGGGGGGCAGGCTGGGCCTGTGGTTCATTCTTCTTCCTGATGAGAAAATAGAGTGGCCTGTGCCTGTCCCCACACGTATAGCTAGTTTCTCATTGGTTCCCGCTCTTCCCATTCATCCTCAGAATAAATTGCAACCTGTACGAGACAGGAAGTTAAAGGTGCTGATTCTCTCGTGGGGAGATTGTTACTAAAGCGGCTGGAATGGCGAACCCGAGCACAAGGAGATGAGAAATGATGTGCATTTCAGAACCCTTTCCCGGTCACACTATATACCATCCACTGGGATTCCCATGCATGTTTTCGATGTCGGAAGGTGCCCTTGAACCTGGAGATTTGGGACCCATGGGATGGGTACCACGCAGTATTACTTTAAAGGGTCTGCGTTTGCTCACCCAGCCTCACCAATCCTCTCAGCCCCAGGAGTGTCCACCCTTATGTCTCAATCAGCTGTGGGTCTAGATATGGTCAACCCAGGTGGCATCACAGCTCCTGAACGAATTTTGTAAGAATTTCTCTCTCTTTCACTGTCTTTGCTTCACGGGTTTTTAAAAGTAATTGATTTTTATACTGGGGTTTAGCTGCTTTTCACTGCTGTGTTTATGCCGCTTTACACCCACTTGAGTCACTTACAGAGAGATATCAACACATAGGTTTTAAGATTCTTACTAGTCAGATATATTCTTGTGCCTTGAATAGGGGGTGTGGAGTCCAGTTCACTTAGAAAGGAGTAGGGCTTGTCTGCTACATTTGTGGTTTATGGAACGCTATCTGTGCTAATTTCAAACCGTTGTTTTATGTCTCACGCCACCTCACGTTTCCTGTTAAGCAGCCATAGTTTGTTTTCTAAATGTGTGACTCTGTTCTGTTTTGCAGTACAGGTCATGTGTAGCGATTTTTACATTACCTCTATAAGTTATATCTTATGATAAGTGCCTTTTTCTGTGTGACTTATTTCACTTAGACACATCGTACGTAAATCCACTCAGCCTGCTTCTACTAGCCTTATGACATTTATTTCATGGCTGAGTGATATTCCATTGTACATAAGTACCACAACTTCTTTATCCATTTTTCTCTTTCCTGGGATATTTAAGATGTACCGAAGTGGAGGTTCTTGTAAACAGAGCAGCCCGAAACTTTGGGGTGCCCGTGTCTTGTTGATTTTTTAGATGTCCCATTGTATACACCTATGAGTGGAAGTGCCCTATGCTCTCTAGCTGTGGTTTTTAGATGTTTCAGGAAACACCATATCCGAGTGACCATTGGCAGTTTTCATCCCGCCCATCAGCCTAACAAGGCTCCCTTTTCTCCCTGGCCTGTCCTGCCTGCATGTCTGGTTTTTACACTGTTTTAGGACGGCCCTTTTGACCTATGGGAAGTGAGACTTCTTTGTAGTGCTGATTTTCCTTTCCGGGTTGCTTGGTTGGCCAAAAAGGGCGTATGCGTTTTTTCCTAAATATATTCAGGAAAAAACGCATACGCCCTTTTTGGCCAAGTGCATCATTGTCGACGTTTTCCCGCTTTTCATGTGCTTTAAAGACGATTCGTATCTTCCTCCTGAAATCTGTTTCCTGCAATTCTGCCTTGCTTTCAAATACTGTTCGTTGCCTCCCCTTAGTATATTTTTGGATGAGAGTTGTCATTTATAACCCTGCAAGTTTTTGAATTACAGTGACCCTGAGCTACATTTTTCAAATGGCTTTTTTGGGAGCTGGCTGCAAAACCGCAGGATTGCTTCAGGCACTATTCTGGTTCCATGGGGCAGGCTGAGCCTGTCGTTAATTCTTCTTCCTGATGGGAAATTAGAGCGATGTGTGCCTGTCCCAACACCTAGAGCTAGTCTCTCATGGGTTCCCCCTCATCCAGTTCATCCTCAGGACAAATTGCAACCTGTATGAAACAATAGGTTAAAGGTGCTGATTCTCCAAGTGGGGAGATTGTTAGTGAAGCTGCTGGATGGGGGGAACCCGAGCATCAGGAGATGTGAAATGAGGTGCATTTTAGAAACCTTTTCAGATCACACGGTGTATTATCGTCTGGGTTTCCCATGCATGTTTTCGCTGTAGGATGATTCCATTGAACCTGGAGATTTGGAACAAATGGAATGGGGACCACGCAGTATTACTTTAAAGTGTCTTCGTTTGCTCACCCAATCTCACCAATACTCTCAGCCCCAAGAGTTTCCAGCCTTATGTCTAATCCAGCTGTGGGTCTAGATATGGTCAATCCATGTTGCTTCAAAGCCCCTGAACGATCTCTGTAAGAATTTCTCTCTCTTTCAATGTCTTTGTTGTTTTTTTTTTTTTGAAATTTATTTTTATAATGGGGTTTAGCTGATTTTCACTGCTGTGTTTATACGGTTTTACACCCACTTGATTCACTTACAGAGAGATATCCATACATAGGTTTTAAGATTCTTACTAGTCAGATATATTTTTTGTGCGTTGAATAGTGGGTTTGGAGTCCAGTTCACTGAGCAAGGAATAGGGCTTGTCTGTTACATAATTGGTTTATGGAACGCTATCTGCGCTAATTTCAAACCCTTGTTTTATGCCTCACCCCACCTCACCTTTCCGTTAAGCAGCCATGTTGTGTTCTGTAAATGTGTGGCTCTATTCTGTTTTGTAGTACAGGTCCTGTGTAGCGATTTTTACATTCCCTCTCTAAGTGATATCTTATGATAAGTGTCTTTTCCTGTGTGACTCATTTCACTTCTAAACGTCGTACGTAAATCCAGTCAGCATGCTGCTACTAGCCTTATAACATTTATTACATGGCTGAGTGATATTCCATTGTACATAAGTACCACAACTTCTTTATCCATTTTTCTCTTTCCTGGGATATTTAAGGTGTACCGAATTGGAGGTTCTTGTTAACAGAGCAGCCCTAAACTTTGGGGTGCCCGTGTCTTGTTGATTTTTAGATTTCCCAATTTATACGCCCATGAGTGGAAGTGCCCTGTGCTCTCTAGCTGTGTTTTTTCGATGTTTTAGGAAACACCATACACTTCTACAGAGTGGCCGTTGGCAGTTTACATCCCCCCCATCAGCCTAACAAGGCTCCCTTTTCTCCATGGCCTGTCCTGCATTTCTGGTTTTTAAACTTTTTTCAGCATGGTCCCCTTTGACCGATCGGAAGTGAGACTTCTTTGTATTGCTGATTTGCATTTCCGGCTTGCTTGGAGAGTCATAATTTATAATTCTGCAGTTTTGTGAATTGAAGTTTCCTGAGCTTCATTTGTCAACTCGCTTTTTTGGGAGCTGGCCGCAAAACCGGTGGTGTGCTTCTGCCCCTACTGTGGTTTCGGGCGGCAGGCGAAGCCTTTGCTTACTTCTTCTTCCTGATTGGAAATTAGAGTGACTTTTGCCTGTCCGAGCATCTAGGGCTTGTCTCTCATTGTTTCTCCTCCTTCCCCTTCATCCTGTGGACAAATTCCCAACTCTGTGCAACAGGACATAGAAGGTGCTGACATCCTCAAGTGGGGAGATTGTTAGGAAAGAGGCTGGTGGGGTGAACTCGACCACCATGAGATTAAGAGATGAGGTGCCTTTTCCAAAATCTTCCTGATCCAACCGTGTACCACCTTCTGGGTGTCACAGGCATGTTTTAGCTGTAGGAAAGTTCCCATGTATGTAAGGAGAACGCCAGGGATTTTTCCAAATCAGTGTCTCCCCGAACCCCAATCTGGTGAATTTTTAAGCCACTGGTACATGTATGTTCATTAAGGGACTTGGGCCGTAAGCAGAGTCCGAAATTTAGGTGAGTGAAGCCTGCAGGGTCAGAAACGCTCGACATCCGCCTCCTTTAGGTTCCTTTTTATCTGTAGTTGATACATGATGTCGATATAGATATCTATTGTTTTTCAGATTATTTCCCCTTAGGCGTTATTACAAAATATTGAGTATAGTTCCCTGTGCTATACAGTAGTTCCTTGTTGATGATATATTTTATACATAGAAGTGTGTATATGTTAATCCGAAACTGTTAATTTATCTCTCCTCCCACCTTTACCCTTTGGTAATAAACTATATAAGATTTTATACTTCGCAGAAATCCAGGAGCTGAAAGAGAGGTATCATTTTCAACGGAAAATCATTCAAAACAAGATTGAACCTTCAGCCAAGATTAGTAGATCCACATCCTTGGAAAGAAATCACTGCATTTCTCTAATGTTGACCTGACAAATACGACAAACCCCTCCACTGAACTTGCTTATAATAAAGTGATGGAAATATCAAATGGAAGTGTTAGAAACATCTTATTTTACACGAGCCTTATACACTGCTCTATGTTAATAACAGTTTGGCTCACGCATCTATTCTTTGAAGTTACAATGTTCTCAAATTCTGTTACTGATCCTGCAGAGTGGGCCCCAACAAGGGTCCCCCTGCCCAGTGTCATTGGAGCCAACAGATCGAGACTGAGTTTGGTTCAGAAGCAAAGGAAAACTTTATAGTTTGATCAGAGAATGGAGAGGTGAGAGCGTGCGCTCCCCCACGGACTGTGGGCCGGGCTGCTGTGTAGGGATCCCGTCAGCGTCAGCGGGAGGGATGGGGCGGAGCTCTCGAGGGCCGGGTTGGCTGGAGCTCAGGCCCTATGTGGCGGAGTCTGCACGGGGCCCGGAGAGCTGAGGTGCCGGCCCAGCCATCTTGCACTAGGAAATCGGGTCTGAAGTGCCGGGTGTGGGATCTCTGCCTGTGGAAACCTAGGAACAAGTGAAATTAGAAAAAGCACAAAGGAAAAAAAAGCTTAGACTTTATTTTATTGCCCAGATTCTATTTTTATTTCCCAGGAATTTTTAATGGCCTTTGCCGGTGACAAACCCCTCCTCTGCCTCTTGTCCCATTCCACATTCTTGGGGCGCTGAGGGTGCAGACACCTCTTCTGTAAATGCTTCGTGCTGAGTTGGGTGTCCTCATACCCGGGGAGAGGGGCAGGACTTCTCCCCAGCTGCCTCCAGGTGAGGTTGATTGTCCCCAGGCCTCCTCCCTCACTGCTCGTCTGCCTGAGCACCAGCGTTGGAAGTTTTATAGATTCTAATGACCTTTAAGGGTCCAGGAAAGAGATGCGCAGGGACGCTGGGGGGGCCGGTTTTACCCTGCTCCACATTGGTTCGGCCCCCTTAGGCTGACGGTTTCTGCCAGCCTAGATGCTCTGACCAGTAGTCTGCGCTTTCTTCAGTTAGGCCACTGAATTAATGTACAAACAGCACCAGGTGTCAGAGCCTTGCCTGCTCAACTCCCAGAGAGTCCAGGGCCGGTGGTGATCCAGGACCATGACGGCCACTCAGTCAACGGCCTTTTGAAGTAGCCAGGAGTACATCTGGTCTCATTGGTCGTCGTCACAGTGGTGTCTGTAGGCTTTTCTATGGTTGCTAGCGTTATTTAGGGTTCCCCTGCCAAGTTTATTAGCTCCGCTCTGGGTGCAGTAAGTCCTGCAAGCAATAGTCTGTTTTTTGGGGGCACACTCTTGTGGTTTTCTGAGAGAAGCTCCAGGTCAAGTGATAGTCACACGAGTCGTCATGGGGGCCCGTTGCCCCAGGTTGTCTCTCTGGAAGTTGGAGTTGGAGGGCCTCCTCACTCGAGGTCATTGTGCCCACGGAGCGATCCCTGCAACTTCAGGGCATGGTGGGTGGTTAGGAACACCAAGTGGTGTCCTTTTCCCTTAGGAGGGAGCTGGCCTTGCGGGCTGCTCATTTCCAGGTTTTTAGATACCCCCAGTATCCTGGTCGGATGGGGTGGCTGGCCAATGCCTGTAGGGCATTCTTGCGTTGTTCCATTTCAAGTGGTCCCAGTTTTTGCACTAATACTCCAAGGGCGATTCACCTTCGACCAGGAATGTAAAGGTCAAAGGGTTTAGCTAAATTAGGGAGGTCCAGGGCAAGGGTCTGAATTGAATGCTCTTTCCTTTCTTGAAAGGCCGCTTCTGGATTCTATTCAAAAGGATCATCATCTTTTCCTTTCAGTGTTTCATATAGAGGCCCAGTTATTAGACTGTAGTTAGGGATCCAGATGCAGCAAACCCCGGTCTCCCCAGGAACCCCTAAGCTGTCTTCTAGTTTTAGGAAGGGTGAGGCTGCAAATGGCTTCTTCCCTTTCCTGGGATGGGCTTCTCCGATCTTCTGTGAGAATGAAGCCCAGGCAGGTCACCTTAGTCTGTGATATTTGAGCCTTTTTCTTGGACACCTTCTATCTTTTATTGGCTAGGTAGTCCAGAGGCCTCCTTAGTAGGGCTGGCGATCAGAATGTCGTCTGCATATTGAAGGAGGGTTCCCTTCTCCCGAGGTAGATCTTTTAGGGCTTTAGCTAACGTTTCCCCAAAGATGGTGTGGGAATTTTTGAACCCCTGGGGCAGGAAGGCCCAGCAGTATTGTTTTTGTTGTACGTTGAGTCCTGCCACACATAGCCAACATTTCTTGTGACTCTGGGACTAATGGAATACAGAAGAAGGCATCATTGAAGTCTAATACATAATACCATGTCCTGGTGGATGGTAGAATGACCAGCAGGGTATAGGAATTAGGAACTACTGGATGTATATCCTCTGTGGCTTCACTGACTGTCCTGGCGTCCTTTACCAGGTCCCCAGCAGCCCACGGGGCTCTCATGGTCAGGCCCCTCCCAGGATATGGAACTCACCTGGGCAGGTACGCAGCAGCCCACGGGGCTCTCATGGTCAGGCCCCTCCCAAGATATGGTGCTCACCTGTGCAGGTACCCAGCAGCCCACGGGGCTCTCATTGTCAGGCCCCTCCCAGGATATGGAGCTCACATGGGCAGGTACCCAGCAGCCCACGGGGCTCTCGTGGGCAGGCCCCTCCCAGGATATGGAGCTCACCTGGGTAGGTACCCAGCAGCCCACGGGGCTCTCGTGGGCAGGCCCCTCCCAGGATATGGAGCTCACCTGGGCAGGTACCCAGCAGCCCACGGGGCTCTCGTGGTCAAGCCCCTCCCAGGATATGGAGCTCACCTGGGCAGGTACCAGGCAGCTCACGGGGCTCTCGTGGGCAGGCCCCTCCCTGGATATGGAGCTCTCCTGGACAGGTACCCCGGCAGGGCTGGGCACACAGGAACCGTGAACATAGCCCTCATTGCAGAGCACCCCCAGCACACCTGTCGCTCAGAGCTGACACAGAGCACCTCAGAGCAGGGCTTGGACTAACAAACATCAGCTCCGACAGGTCTGTGACCCTAGGCTTCTCTCTGTGTGGCCTCCCTCCGCCTGGTCTTCCAGGGGCTTCCACTGCAGCCGGGGCACCAGGCCTCTGTCTCCATCCACCACCCCTCCTCTCCCTGACTCCTGGGTTCCTCTCATTAGGAGAGGGTCTTCTTGAAGTTGTCTCCCACTCATGGACCAGATAAAATGATTAGAAAACAAGCCAGGGCTGCCGCCCCTTGTCTATCTTGACTCTCGGGACCCTACATCTGTTCCTTGGACCTGGCCGGTGCAGCAAAGCCCATTTTCTGCAACTCTGAGCCCCTGAGGGGCGAGGATTGGCTGACCTAGGCAGCCTGGCCCTGCCGGCCAGCCCTTCCCAGGTGTGCCTGTGTTGAGGTCAATATAAACACCTCTCCAGGCAGCAAAAGCCTCTGCAGCTGTGCCTGACGCCATATTCTCTGCCCCGTCAGCAGTCTCGGGGTTGTGCTAGTGGGAGGGAGTAGCGCCCAGGGCTCTATGAGTGGCCCCGTGTGAGTGGGGCTCTGCTGGACTTTCTGCAGGAGTTGCCGGGCTGCCACCTGCTAAAGAAGAGGATGTGTCACCCACACCTGCTGCTGGAATTTCTACCCGGGCAGAGGTGAGGAAGGAAAAAAGCAGTGGGGGCCGGGACAGGAGGGGTACCTCAGGCAGGGAAATGGAAAGCTTCCAGAAGAGCGCCTGGGGCCAGGACCATCCTGGCTGACCTGCAGGCACCAAGTTGTCCTGCGTGCTGTCGCTGGTGTGACTCCAAGCCCCTTCCTCTAGGCTTTAAAGTCTTTGCACACATTCAGGTGTTTTACCTGGGAAGGGTGGGAAAAGTTCAGCAGCAGCTGGCCTGGGGATCAGCTCACATTTCCTCAGAGACGCCTCCTCACGGTCCCCCAGCTTTGCAATGAGGACGCTCCTTGCGGGGGAGCTGCTGGCTGCATGGGAGACGATTCCCCACCTCTGACCAACTTCAGAATTGTTTACCACTGGAGCAAGTGCCCTGATAGGGTTTTCCTCTGTATGACCAGTGGGTTCTGTTTTTTTTTTGTTTTTGTTTTTTCTTTTTTGGTTCAAGGTAGGTTTTATTCCTCTTTTTGTATTTATAGATATAAGCATGGAAATAATTCATTCATATAAATACGTCTATGGGAAGGAAAGAATTTTTTTCTGTTTTATTTATTTAAAATATTATTTATGTTTTAATTTTTTAATTTTATTCATTTTTTTTATACAGCAGGTTCTTATTGGTTATCTATTTTATACATATAAGTGTATATATGTCAATCCCAGGCTCGCAATTCATCCCACCACCACCACCCTGCCACTTTCCCCCCTTGGTGTCCATACGTTTGTTCTCTACATCTGTGTCTCTATTTCTGCCTTGCAAACTGGTTCATCTGTACCATTTTTCTAGGTTCCACATGTATGCGCTTAAATATGGTATTTGTTTTTCTCTTTCTGACTTACTTCACTCTGTATGACAGTCTCTAGATCTATCCACGTCTCTACAAATGACCCAATTTCGTTCCTTTTTATGGCTGAGTAATATTCCATTTTATATATGTACCACATCTTTTCCATTCGTCTGTCTATGGGCATTTAGGTTGCTTCCATGACCTGGCTATTGTAAATAGTGCTGCAAAGAACATTGTGTGAATATCTTTTTGAATTATGGTTTTCTCTGGGTATATGCCCAGTAGTGGGATTGCTGGGTCATATGGTAATTCTATTTTTAGTTTTTTAAGGAACCTCCATACTGTTCTCCATAGTGACTGTATCAATTTACATCCCCACAAATAGTGAAAGAGGGTTCCCTTTTCTCCACACCCTCTCCAGCATTTGTTGTTTGTAGATTTTCTGATGATGCCCATTCTAACATGTGTGAGGTGATACCTCACTGTAGTTTTGGTTTATATTTCTCTAATAATTAGTGATGTTGAGCAGCTTTTCATGTGCTTCTTGGCCATCTGTATGTCTTCTGGGGACAAATGTCTATTTACGTCATCTGCCCATTTTTGGATTGGGTTGTTTGTTTTTTTTTACTGTTGAGCTGCATGTGCTGTTTATATATATTGGAGATTAATCCTTTGTCCATTGGTTCGTTTGCAAATATTTTCTCCCATTCTGAGGTTGTCTTTTCGTCTTGTTTGTAGTTTCCTTTGCTTTGCAAAAGCTTTTAGGTTTCATTTGCTCCCATTTGTTTATTTTTGTTTTTTATTCCATTACTCTAGTAGGTGGATCAAAAAAGATCTTGTTGTGATTTTTGTCAAAGAGTATTCTTCCTATGTTTTCCTCTAAGAGTTTTATAGTGTCCGGTCTTACATTTCGGTCTCTAATCCATTTTGAGTTTATTTTTTGTGAATGGTGTTAGGGAGTGTTCTAATTTCATTCTTTTACATGTAGCTGTCCATTTTTCCCAGCACCACTTATTGAAGAGACAGTCTTTTCTCCATTGTATATCCTTGCCTCCTTTGTCATAGATTAGTGGACCATAGGTGTGTAGGTTTATCTCTGGGCTTTCTTTTTTTTTTTTCCTTTTACATCTTTATTGGAGTATAATTGCTTTACAATTGTGTGTTAATTTCTGCTGTATAAAAAAGTGAATCAGCTATACGTATACATATAACACCATATCCCCTCCCTCTTGCACCTCCCTCTCACTCCCTTATCCCACCCCTTTAGGTGGTCACAAAGCACCGAGCTGATCTCCCTGTGCTATGTGGCTGCTTCCCAGTAGCTATCAATTTTACATTTGGTAGTGTATATATGTCCATACCACTCTCTCACTTTGTCCTAGCTTACCCTTCCCCCTCCCCGTGTCCTCAAGTCCTTTCTCTACGTCTGTGTCCTTAATCCTTTCCTGCCCCTAGGTTCTTCATAAACTTTTTTTTCTTTTAGATTCCATATATATGTGTTAGCATACGGTATTTGTTTTTCTCTTTCTGACTTACTTCACTCTGTAGGACAGACTCTAGATCCATCCACCTCACTACAAATAACTCAATTTCGTTTCTTTTTATGGCTGAATAATGTTCCATTGTATATATGTGCCACATCTTCTTTATCCAGTTATCTGCTGATGGACACTTAGGTTGCTTCCATGTCCTGGCTATTGTAAATAGAGCTACAATGAACATTGTGGTACATGACTCTTTTTGAATTATGGTTTTCTCAGGGTAAATGTCCAGTAGTGGGATTGCTGGGTTGTACGGTTGTTCTATTTTTAGTTTTTAAGGAACCCCCATACATTTCCCCCTAGTAGCTATATCAATTTACATTCCCACCAACAGTGCAAGAGGGTTCCCTTTTTTCCAATAAATGCCTCTCCAGCATTTATTGTTCGTAAATTTTTTGATGATGGCCATTCTGACTGGTGTGAGGTGATATCTCACTGTAGTTTTGATTTGCATTTCTCTAATGATTAGTGATGTTCAGCATCCTTTCATGTGTTTGTTGGCAACCTGTATATCTTCTTTGGAGAAATGTCTATTTAGGTCTTCTGCCCATTTTTGGATTGGGTTGTTTGGTTTTGTGATATTGAGCTACATGAGCTGCTTTTTGGAGATTAATCCTTTGCCATTTGCTTCATTTGAAAATATTTTCTCCCATTCTGATGGTTGTCTTTTCCTCTTGCTTATGTTTTCCTTTGCTGTGCAAAAGATTTTAAGTTTCATTAGGTCCCATTTTTTTTATTTTTGTTTTTATTTCCATTTCCCTAGGAGGTGGGTCAAAAAGGATCTTGCTGTGATTTATGTCATAGACTGTTCTGCTTATGTTTTCCTCTAAGAGTTTTATACTGGCTGGTCTTACATTTAGGTCTCTAATCCATTTTGAGTTTATTTTTGTGTATGGTGTTAGGGAGTGTTCTAATTTCATTCTTTTACATGTAGCTGTCCAGTTTTCCCAGCACCACTTACTGAAGACACTGTCTTTTCTCCATTGTATACCCTTGCCTCCTTTGTCATAGATTAGTTAACCATAGGTACGTGGGTTTATCTCTGTGCCTTCTATCCTGTTCTATTGATCTATATTTCTGTTTTTGTGTCAGTACCATATCATCTTGATTACTGTAGCTTTGTAATATAGTCTGAAGTCTGAAAGTCTGATTCCTCCAGCTCTTTTTTTTTCCCCTCAAGGCTGCTTTGGCTATCTGGGGTCTTTTGTGTCTCTCTACAAATTTTAAGATTTTTTTTTTCTAGTTCTGTAGAAAATGCCAAAGGTATTTTGATAGGGATTGCATTGAATCTGTAGATTGCTTTGGGTAGTATAGTCATTTTCACAATATTGATTCTTCTAATCCAAGAACATGGTATATGTCTCCATCTGTTTATATCATCTTTGATTTCTTTCATCAGTGTCTTATAGTTTTCTGAGTACAGGTATTTTACTTCCTTAGGTAGGTTTATTCCTAGGTATTTTATTTTTGTTGCAGTGGTAATGGGATTGTTTCCTTAATTTCTCTTTCTGTTCTTTCATTGTTAGTGTATAGGAATGCAAGCAATTTCTGTGCATTAATTTTGTATCCTGCAACTTTACCAATTTCATTGATTAGCTCCAGTGGTTTTCTGGTGGCATCTTTAGGATTCTCTATCTATGATATGATGTCATCTGCAAACAGTGACAATTTTACTTCTTCTTTTCCTTTTTGTATTTCTTTTATTTCTTTTTCTTCTCTGATTGCCATGGCTAGAACTTCCAAAACTATGTTGAATAGTAGTGGTGAGAGTGGACATCCTCGTCTTGTTCCTGATCTTAGAGTAAACGTTTTCAGTTTTTCATCGTTGAGAATGATGTTTGCTGTGGGTTTGTCATATATGGCCTTTATTATGTTGAGGTAGTTTCCCTCTATGCCCACACTCTGCAGAGTTTTTATCATAAATGGGTGTTGATTTTTTTCGAAATCTTTTCCTGCATCTATTGAGATGATCATATGGTTTTATTCTACAATTTGCTAATATGGTGTATCACATTGATTTGTGTATATTGAAGAATCCTTGCATCCCTGGGATAAACCCCACTTGATCATGGTGTATGATCCTTTTAATGTGTTGTTCGATTCTGTTTGCTAGTATTTTGTTGAGGATTTTTACATCTATATTCATCAGTGATATTGGTCTATAATTTTCTTTCCTTGTAGTATCTTTGTCTGGTTTTGGTATCAGGGTGACGGTGGTCTCATAGAATGAGTTTGGGAGTGTTCCTTCCCCTGCAATTGTTTTGAAGAATTTGAGAAGGTTGGGTGTTAGCTCTTCTCTAAATGTTTGACAGAATTCACCTGTGATGCCATCTGGTTCTGGACTTTTGTTTGTTGGAAGATTTTTAATCACAGTTTCAATTTCATTGCTTGTGATAGGTTTGTTCATATTTTCTATTTCTTCCTGGTTCAGTCTTGGAAGGTTATCCCTTTCTAAGAATTTGGCCATTTCTTCCAGGTTGTCCATTTTGTTGGCATAGAGTTGCTTGTAGTAGTCTCTTAGGATGCTTTGTATTCCTGTGGTGTCTGTTGTAACTTCTCCTTTTTCACTTCTAATTTTGTTGATTTGATTCCTCTCCCTCTTTTTCTTGAGTCTGGCTAAAGGTTTATCATTTTTGTTTATCTTC
This sequence comes from Eschrichtius robustus, assembly GCF_028021215.1. Taxonomy (NCBI): domain Eukaryota; kingdom Metazoa; phylum Chordata; class Mammalia; order Artiodactyla; family Eschrichtiidae; genus Eschrichtius; species Eschrichtius robustus. The sequence goes on from NC_090832.1 coordinate 89,541,432, forward strand.
TCAAAGAACCGGCTTTTAGTTTTATTGATCTTTGCTTTCATTTTCTTTGCTTCTATTTCATTTATTTCTGCTTTGATCTTTATGATTTATTTCATTCTACTAACTTTGGGTTTTGTTCTTCTTTCTCCAGTTCTTCTAGGTGTAAGGATAGATTGTTTATTTGAGATTTTTCTTGTTTCTTGAGGTAGGCTTGTTTTGCTATAAACTTCCCTCTTAGAACTGCTTTTGCTGCATCCCATAGGTTTTGGATCATTGTGTTTTTGTTGTCATTTGTCTCTAGGTAGTTTTTGATTTCCTCTTTGATTTCTTCAGTGATCTCTTGGTTATTTAGTAACGTATTGTTTAGCCTCCATGTGTTTGTGTTTTTTACGGTTTTGTCCCTGTTATTGATTTCTAATCTCATAGCATTGTGGTCGGAACAGCTGCTTGATATGATTTCAGTTTTCTTAAATTTACTGAGGCTTTATTTGTGACCCAAGATGTGATCTATCCTGGAGAATGTTTCGTGTGCAGTTGAGAAGAACGTGTAATCTGCTGTTTTTGGATGGAATGTCCTATAAATATCAATTAACTATATCTGGTCTATTGTGTCATTTAAAGCTTGTGTTTCTTTATTAATTTTCTGTCTGGATGATCTCCACTGGTGTAAGTGAGCTGTTAAAGTCCCCTGCTATTATTGTGTTACTGTTGATTTCCTCTTTTATAGCTGTTAGCAGTTGCCTTATGTATTGAGGTGCTCCTATGTTGGGCACATATATATTTATAATTGTTATATCTTCTTCTTGGATTGATCCCTTGACCATTATGTAGTGTCTTTCCTTGTCTCTTGTAACATTCTTTATTTTAAAGTCTATTTTATCTGATATGAGTATTGCTACTCCAGCTTTCTTTTGATTTTCATTTGCATAGAATATATTTTTCCATCGCCTCACTTTCAGTCTGTATGTGTCCCTAGGTCTGAAATGGGTCTCTTGTAGACAGCATATATATGGGTCTTGTTTTTGTATCCATTCAGAGAGCCTGCGTCTTTTGGTTGGAACATTTAGTCCATTCTTGTTTAAGGTAATTATTGATATGTATGTTCCTATTACTATTTTCTTAATTGTTATGGGTTTGTCTTGGTGGGTCCTTTTCTTCTCTTGTGTTTCCCACTTAGAGAAGTTCCTTTAGCATTTGGTGTAGAGCTGGTTTCATGGTGCTGAATTCTCTTAGCTTTTGCTTGTCTGTAGGGCTTATGATTTCTCTGTCAAATCTGAATGATATCCTTGCTGGGTGGAGTACTCTTGGTTGTAGGTTCTTCCCTTTCATCACTTTAAATTTATGCCACTCCCTTCTGGCTTGTAGATTTTCTGCTGAGAAATCAGCTGTTATCCTTATGGGAGTTCCCTTGTATGTTATTTGTCATTTTTCCCTTGTTGCTTTCAATAATTTTTCTTTGTCTTCAATTTTTGTCAATTTGGTTACTATGTGTCTTGGCATTTTTCTCCTTTGATTTATCCTGACTGGGACTCTCTGCACTTCCTGGACTTGGGTGGCTATTTCTTTTCCCATGCTAGGAAGTTTTCGACTACAATCTCTTCAAATGTATTCTCGGGTCCTTTCTCTCTCTCTTCTCCTTCTGGGACCCCTATGATGTGAATGTTGTTGCGTTTAATGTTGTCCCAGAGGACTCTTAGGGTGTCTTCATTTATTTTCATTCTTTTTCTTTATTCTGTTCCATGGCAGTGATTTCCACCTTTCTGTCTTCCAGGTCACTTATCCGTTCTTCTGCCACAGTTATTCTGCTACTGATTCCTTCTAGTGTATTTTTCATTTCAGTTATTATATTGTTCACCTCTGTTTGTTTGTTCTTTAATTCTTCTAGGTGTTTGCTCCTTAATTCTTCTAGATCTTTGTTAAGCATTTCTTGCATCTTCTCGATCTTTGCCTCCATTCTTTTGCCAAGGTCTTGGATCATGTTCACTATCATTATTCTGAATTCTTTTTCTGGAAGGTTCCCTATCTCCACCTCATTTCGTTTTTTTCCCTAGGGTTTTATCTTGTTCCTTAATCTGGTATAAAGTCCTCTGCCTTTTCATTTTGTCTATCTTTCTGTGAATGTGGTTTTCCTTCCACAGGCTGCAGAATTGTAGTTCTTCTTGCTTCTGCTGTCTGCTCTCCAGTGGATGAGTCTATCTTAGAGGCTTGTGCAAGCTTCCTGATGGGAGGGACTGGTGGTGGGTAGAGCTGGGTGTTGCTTTGGTGGGCAAAGCTTTAATTTGCTTTTCTGCAGATTAAATAAAACTTTAATAAAAAGTTTAATCCACTTATCTGCTGATGCATGGGGCTGGGTTCCCTCCCTGTTGGTAGTTTCACCTGAGGTGACCCAGCACTGGAGCCTACCTTGCTCTTGGTGGGGTTAATGGCGGACTCTGGTAGGGCTCACACCAAGGAGTATTTCCCAGAACTTCTGCTGCCAGTGTCGTTGTCCTCACGGTGAGCCACACTCACAGCTACCACCTGCCTCTGCAGGAGACCCTCTAAAACTATCAGGTAGTTCTGGTCATCCTCCTACGGGGTCACTGCTCCTTCCCCTGGGTTCTGATGTGCTCACTACTTTGTGTGTGCCCTCCAAGAGTGGAGTATCTGAGTGGAGTTGAGACTCTGAGACTCTGCGTGGAGTCGCACAGAATCTGGGTCCTGTGAAGCTTCGATGCTTTGTGGTTCTAGAAATCCTATAGGAGACGGTGCACAGCAGGTGAAGCTAATGCTCTCAGTAGAGGTGGTGAAGCCAAAGATCTGCAGTTCCAACTAGAGGTGTCGATGTACATACAGGACAAAATCATCTCGTGTGAATGTAGTTCAGGCATGTTTAAGGTGAATGGAGCCATGTTAATGCCTACCATATTCTATCTTGAGCCTCTCCTCAGGGATCCCCTCCTCAGTTCCTGAGGCTCCTGTAAGTCATGTACAGGGGACTGGAGAGTGGGCTCTGTCCAATCTGAGCCCTGAGTTACCCTGTGTGTATCTTAGGATACTTTGTATTTCTGTGGGGTCTGTTGTAACATCAAGTCTTTCATTTCAGATTTATTTGGGCCCTCTCTTTTTAAAAAAACATACTACTGTTGTCTTTTATTCTTTACAGAAGTTTAATAAGTGTTTGATCTACCTTGACTTACTCTATGTATACTTTTTGCAGTGAGATTTTTACTTTTCTTTGTTTTCTTGTTACTATCAATAATTAGTGAGACTTCTTTTAAGCTACCTTCAACATTGATTATAAAGCTGCTTTATTAGTGATGACAGAGCCTTAATGGAAGTCATGTTCTGGTTGTAAATTAGAATGCAATGTGCCAGCAAAAAGCCCCTTAAGTTTATTTCTCATTACTTCTTGTTCTTTTTTTAATTTAATTTTTATTTTTTATCAGAGCAAATTTGATTAAAATGTTTTGTTTCTTCTAGGTGTGCAAGATGTGGTTCTTTTAAACATATACATATATCTATTCTTCTTTGGATCATTTTCCCATGTAGGTTATGATACAATGTTGAGTAATCTTCTTTTGGTATTACGTAGGTCTTTGGTGATTACACATTTCACATTTGTTTCTATATCTATGTTAACCCCAATATCCTAATGTATCCAATCCTCACACCTTTCCATTTGGTGAACCATAAGTTAGTTTAGTGAATCTGTGATTGCATTTCTCTGTGGAAATATCTTCATTGGTATCAATTTTTAGCTAAGACCTATAAGTGATATTATAGGATATGTGTCTTTTGCTTTCTGACTTAGTACAGTTTGCCTGATTACCTCAAGAATCATACATGGTGCTGCAAATGGCATTGTTTTATTTTTTTCCCTGGCTAATAATCCATCTGTACGTGTACCAGTTCTTCTTTGCCCACGCACCTCTTGATGGACTTTTTGGTTGTCTCCATGTCTTGGCTATTGTAATACTGCTGCAATACACATTTGCTTGCCTGTGTCTTTCCAGTTCTATCTTCTTATGTTGTAGTCCAAGGAGTGGGCTTGCTGTATCATATGGTAACTCAGTGTGTACGTTTTAAAGGCACCACAATTCAGTTCTCATTAGTGGCTCTTTCCAGGTTACGTCCAACTTAAAGTTGAGGGTATGCATTTCTCCAAAACACCTTCAGTATTTATTGTTTGTAGTTTTCTTGCTGAGGGTTATTCTGACAGGTGTGAGCTGATACCCATTTGTGGTTGAATTTGCATGTGTCCCATAATCTGTTGAAATTGAGCTTTAAAGCATGTCCTTTTTATTTATCAAACAGTGATTACAGGTTAGTTCTTCAAGGTATTTTCTTAAAGTATGTGTCACATTTTGAAAATTTTTGGCCATTACATCCCTCGAGACATTTTGAGGGCAGTTTTCATTTACAGCCCTGCATTACTTGTTCATATGAAGTGACCATTAGCACAGGCTTTAAAGCTGCTTTTGCAGGTAACGGCCAGAGGGCGGCAGCCTTTCTACGTTCCCCACTCTGGTAACTAGGGAAACAGACCTTCCGGCCTGTGGTGTTCCTCCGTTATAAATTAGAGTGCAATGTGCCCGGATAAACCCACAAATGCTGATGTCTCCTTACTTTTGTTTGTTTTTTTTAAATTTAATTTATATTTAGTATTGGAGTAATATTCCATTGTGTACATGGACCACTTCTTCTTGGTGCATTCCTCGGTTGATGGACATTTTCATTGCTTCCAAGTGTTGGCTATGGTAAATATTGCTGGAGCGAAGGATTGCCAGCCTGTGACTTTTTGATTCTCATTTTCTCAGGTGATAGGTCCAGCAGTGGTTTTGATTGATTGACTGGTAGCTCAATGTTTCCCTTTTCAAAGAACCTACATTGTGTTTTCATTAGTGACTCTTAACATGCCCCCCCTTACAACCGAGGGTACGCATTTCTCCACAATCCCTTCAGCATTTATTTTTTGCAGCATTTTTGCTAATGGTCATTCTGACTGCTGTGAGCTGATAGGTATTTGTAATATGGGTATGCACGTCGTTAAATATTCTAAAATTCATCATTTTTCCACGCCTTTTTCTTTTCTGTTAAAAGAAAAAAGAAAAGTGTGAGTACAATATCCGTCTTGAAAGTGTCTTCCTGGAACGTTGCCCTCTTCTGAAATTTTTGGTCAATTTTCAACCCCAGGATTGTTTTGAAATGTAGGTGTCATTTACAGGCCTGCAATGAGTGTGAATATTTAGGGACCAATAGCATTAGGTTTAAGCTGCTGTTGTTCGAAACGGCCGCAAGGCAGCAGCATTTCTCCATTACCAAATCTGGTTAGTAGGGCAGCAGAGCCGTTCTGGAAGTCGTTTTCCTAGGTTGTAAATTTGAATGGAATGGGCTGGAAAACGCCCCATAAGTTTATGTCTGATTAATTCTTTTTCGTTGTTTTAATTTTTTAAATCAGGGTAATGGTTAGAATGTTGTTTGTCCAAGGTGTACACACTCTGGTTCATTTACACATTATTTATATCTATTTATGTAGAGATCCTCTTCCCATGTAAATTATTACAGAGTGTTCTGTAGACCTCCCTTGTTATATGGTCGGTCTTTTGGTAATATGTATATAATATGTATTTGGATCATATCCATATCATATAGTAACACTAATCTTCATTTATCCATTCCCCCCACCTTTCCCTTTAGATGAGCAAAGTTGGTTTTCTAAGTTTGTGAGTGTATTTCTCTGTGAATTGTGTTCATTTCTGTCAGTTATTAGATAACGCCTGTAAGTGATATCATAGGATATAAGTCTTTTGCTTTCCGACTTACCTCATGATTTGTGATTATCTCCAGGCTCATTTGTGGTGCCTCAAAGAGCAGGGTTTCATTGTTTTCCATGGCTAATATTCCATTGTGTACCTGGACCACTTATTCTATATCCATTCACTTGTTGATGGACATTTTTATCGCTTCACTGCCTTGGCTATTGTGAATAATGCTGCCCTGCAGCTTTTGCAACCTGTGTCTTCTCGATACTTGTCTTCTCAGGTGAGAGGTCCAATGGTGCACCTGCTGGATTGAATGGTATCTAAATTTTTACTTTTAAACGCAGCTCTTTTCTGTTCTCATTACTGGCTGTTAACCACTTTGCATCTCACCAGCAGCTAGAGGATACACAATTCTCTACAACCGCATCATCATTTATGGTTTGTAGACTTTTTGCTGATGGTCAGTCAACTGGTGTGATTGGAAACCTTTTTGTTGATTAGACTGCATGAGTCTAATAATTCCTGAGGTTGAGCCTTAATCCATTCTCCTTTTTTTAAAGACAGTGAGTAATACTTACCTCTTCATAGTATTTTATTGAAAAATTTGCCTGTATTACATTTTTTTGTCCGTTCCCTACCTCAGCACAATTTTTGACGGCAGGTGTCCTTTACAGCCCTGAGTCCTTGTGAATTTTAAGTGACCATTAGCTGTGGGTTTAAAGCCGCTCTTGCGGGAAACGGCCACAAGGCGGCAGCATTTCTCCTTTACCAAATCTGGTTACTGTGGCAACAGAGCCTTACTGGAAGTGGTGGTCTAGGTTGCAAATTAGAATGGAACGTGCCAGGAAAAAGCCCTTTAAGTTTATGTCTCATTAATTCTTGTTCGTATTTTTAAGTTAATTTTTATTTTTTGTCACAGAAAACTTGATTACAATGTTTTGTTGGTTCTAGGTGTGCAAGATGTGGTTCTTTCACACATATACATATATCTATTCTTCTTCGGATCCTTTTCCCATGTAGGTTATGACACAATGTACAGTAGTCTTCTCTTGGTATTCTGTAGGTCTTTGGTGATTATATATTTCACATGTGTTTGTATGTCTCTGTTAACCTCAATATGTTAATGTATCCAATCCTCACACCTTTCCATCTGGTGAACCATTAGTTTCTTTAATGAATCTGTGATTGCCTTTCTCTGTGGAAATATCTTCGTTTGTATCAATTTTTAGGTAATTCCTAAAAGTGATATGATAGGATGTGTGTCTTTCACTTTCTCACTTACTACAAGTTGTGTGATTACCTCTAGACTCATCTATGGTGCTGCAAATGGCATTGTTTCATTTTTTCACTAGCTCATATTCCATCTGTATATGTAGCAGTTCTTATTTGTCCACCCATTTGTCAGTGGAATTTTTGGTTACTTCCATATCTTGGCTATTGTAATAGTATGCATTGCAGATTTGCGTGCCTGTGTCCTTCCAATTTTGCCTTCGTCGGTTATAGGTCCAGGAATAAGTCTGCTAGGTCATATGGTAGCTCAGTGTTTACCTTTTAAAGGTACCTCCATTCTGTTATCATTAGTGGCTCTTTCCAGGTTACGTCCCACTTAAAGTTGAGGGTATGCATTTCTCCACAGCACCTTCAGCATTTATTCTTTGTAGTTTTTGCTGATGGTTATTCTGACGGGTGTGAGCTGACACCTCTTTACGGTTGAATTTGCATGTGTCTCATATTCCGTTGCAATTGAGCTTTAAGGCAAGTCTTTTTTTTATTTTTCAAGCTGTAATTACAGCTTAGTTCTTCAAAGTGGTTTCTTAAAGTATGTGCCAAATTTTGAAATGTTTTGGCCATTACCTCCCTCAAGACATTTTGAGGGCAGGTTTCATTTTCAGCCCTACAGTACTTGTTCATATGAAGTGACCATTAGCACAGGCTTTAAACTGCTTTTGCAGGTAACGGCCACAGGGCTGCTACCTTTCTACATTCCCCACACTGATACTAGGGAAACAGACTTTACGTCCAGTGGTGTTCCTCGGTTGTAAATTAGAGTAGAATGTGCCCAGGTAAACACACAAAAGCTGATGTCTCTTTACTTTTGTTGGTTTTTTAAATTTAATTTATATTTATTATTGGAGTTAATATTCTATTTTGTACATGGACCACTTCATGGTGCATTCCTCTGTTGATGGACATTTTCGTTGCTTACAAGTGTTGCCTATGGTAAATATTGCTGGAGTGCAGGATTGCCAGCCTGTGACTTTTTGATTCTCATTTTCTCTGGTGATAGGGCCAGCAATGGGTGTGATTGATGGACTGGTCACTCAGTGTTTACTTTTTCAAAGCACCTCCAATGTGTTTTTATTAGTGGCTTTTACAACGTCCCCCTTAGAACCGAGGGTACGCATTTCTCCACAATTGCTTCAGCATTTATTGTTTGCACCATTTTTGCTGATGGCCATTCTGACTGCTGTGATCTGATAGGTATTTGTAATTTGGGTTTGCATATCTTTCAAAATTCCTAAAATTCATCATTTTTCCACATCTTTTTCTTTTATCAAAAGAAAAATCTGTGAGCACAATATACCTCTTGAAATTATCTTCTTCGAAGGTTGCCCTCTTTTGAATTTTTTGTTCGATTTTTGACCCCAGAATTTTTTTGGAGGGCAGGTGTCATTTACAGAACTGCAAGTTGGTGAATATTTAGTGACCGTTTGCAGTGGGTTTAAAGCTGTTTTTTGTGGGAAACGGCCAAAAGGAGGCAGCATTTCGCCATTCCCCAATCTAGGTACTAGGGCAGCAGAGCCTTTCTGGAAGTCGTTGTCTTAGGTTGTAAATTAGAATGGAGTTTGCCAGGAGAAATCCCCATAAGTTTATGTCTCATTAGTTCTTATTCGTTTTTTTTTCCAAACACACACACTGTATTTTATTTTTATAAGAGATAAATAGACTGACATCAAGCATTGTACATGGATGATCACAACAAAAGCAACAATGATTGCACTTACCAAACATGAAACACACTCATACTATGTCATAATATTGACATTCAGTCCAGTAATCCTTCACTGTAGCAGCTGCTTTACTTTGCAGTGAAAATTGATTTGTATATTCTTTGCCTCTGAGTCCTTGTGGGATTTTTTTTTTAATTCAAACAGAAAGTAACAAAAATTATATTATCGTCATCAGTTCACTCAGTCCCATGTAATTATTTTTTTTTTCATCTTGATCTTTTGTTAGCACTTTTATGAGTTCATTAGTTTTATCATTAGAGTTCTGAAAATGCTTATTCATTCAGTTCAGCAGTACAGTAGAGTTACCAGAAACCTGTATTTGTCAGAGTCTTTTCCATGAATTTCACGAAGATGAAACCCTTTTATAGGAACATATTTGCAAAAGCATCAGAGTACACCCAGAACTGTCTGTAAATGACAAAAGACTTAAAAATGACCACGGTTAAAGATTTGATGAAAGTTTATAATAATGCAGTTGACAAGAAAATTAGATATTTCTGAGATATACATTTTAAAATAATAACTAGGATAATGAATTATAACATTATACCAGAACATATAAGATTTTTAGAAATTTCATGTAATGTCTGAAACATTTATATTAACATATTTCCATACAAATAACCGAATGAAAGTTTAGTATTATTTGTTTTGTTTCTTTTTTTATACTGCAGGTTCTTATCAGTCATCAATTTTATACACATCAGTGTATACATGTCAATCCCAATCGCCCAATTCAGCACAACACCATCCCCACCCCACCGCATTTCCCCCCCCTTGGTGTCCATATGTCTATGCTCTACATCTGTGTCTCAACTTCTGCCCTGCAAACTGGCTCATCTGTACCAATTTTCTAGGTTCCACATGCCTGCGTTAATATACGATATTTGTTTTTCTCTTTCTGACTTACTTCACTCTGTATGACAGTCTCTAGATCCATCCACGTCTCAACAAATGACTCAGTTTGGTTCCTTTTTGTGGCTGAGTAATATTCCATTCTATATATGTACCACAACTTCTTTATCCATTCGTCTGTTGATGGGCATTTAGGTTGCTTCCATGACCTGGCTATTGTAAATAGTGCTGTAATAAACATTCGGGTGCATGTGTATTTTTGAATTATGGTTTTCTCTGGGTGTATACCCAGTAGTGGGATTCCTGGGTCATATGGTAGCTCAATGTTAACATTTTTAAGGCACCTCCATTCTGTTCTCTTTAGTGGCTCTTTCCAAGTTACTTCCCACTTAAAGTTGAGGGTATGCATTCCTCCACAACAACTTCAGCATTTATTGTTTGTAGTGTTCTTGCTGATGGTTATTTTGACAAGTGTGAGCTGATACCTCTTTGTGGTTGAATTTGCACGTGCCTCATAATCCGTGGAAATTGAGCTTTAAGGCATGTCCTTTTTATTTTTCAAGCTGTGATTACCCCTGAGTTCTTCAAAGTGTTCTCTTAAAGTATGTGTCAAATTTTGACATGTTTTGGCCATTACCTCCCTCAAGACATTTTGAGAGCAGGTTTCATTTACAGTCCTGCAGTACTTGTTCCTATGAAATGACCATGAGCACAGGCTTTAATGCTGCTTTTGCAGGTAACTGCCAGGGGGTGGCAGCCTTTCTATGTTCCCCACCCTGGTACCTAGGGAAAAGCCCTTGCGGCCTGTGGTGTTTCTCGGTTATAAGTTAGCGTGGAGTGTGCCCGGACAAACCCACACAAGCTGATGTCTCCTGACTTTTGTTGGTTTTTTAAATGTAATTTTTATTTTTTATTGGAGTAATTTCCCAATGGGTACGTGGACCACTTCTACTTTGTGCATTCTTCGGTTGATGGATATTTTCATTGCTTCCAGGTATTGGCTATGGTAAATGTTGTTGGAGTGCTGGATTGCCAGCCTGTGACTTTTTGATTCTCATTTTCTCAGGTGATAGGCCCAGCAGTGGGTGTGATTGACTGACTGGTAGCACCGTGTTTTCCTTTTCAAAGCACCTTCTTTGTGTTTTCATTAGTGCCTCTTACCACGTCCCCCTTAGAATCGAGGGTACGCATTCCTCCACAATCGATTTAGCATTTATTGTTTGCAGCATTTATGCTAATGGCCCTACTGGCTGCTGTGAGCTGATAGGGTTTTGTAATTTGGGTTTGCATGTCTTTGAAAATTCGTAAAACTCACCATTTTTCTCCACCGATTTCTTTTCTGTTAAAAAAAGGAAACAATTGGGAGTACAATATACCTCTTGAAATTGTCTTCTTGGAAGGTTGCCCTCTTTTGAATTTTTTGGTCGATTTTCCACCCCAGAGTTTTTTTAGAGAGCAGGTGTCATTTCCCGAACTGCAAGTTTGGTGAATATTTAGTGACCTTTAGCAATGGGTTTAAAGCTGCTGTTGTGGGAAGTGGCCTCAAGGAGGCAGCATTTCTCCATTCAAAGATCTGGGTAGTAGGGCAGCAGAGCCTTTCTGGAAGTTTATATTGTTTGTCCTAGGTGTACACAATCTGGTTCATTTGTACATTATATATGTCTATTCAAGTACAGATCCTCTTCCCATGTAAAATGTTACAGAGGGTTGCACAGACCTCCCTTGCTACATGTTCGGTCTTATTGAGATATGTATATAATATGTGTTTGTATAGATATAGCAACACTAATCTTAATTTATCCCTTCCCCCCACCTTTCCTTTTAGATGAGCATAGTTTGTTTTCTAAGTCTGTGAGTGTCTTTCTCTGTGGAAATATATTCATTTGTGTCAGTTATTAGATAACGCCTATAAGTGATATTATAGAATACAGGTCTTTGGTTTCCGAGTTACCTCATGTTTCGTGATTATCTCCAGACTCATTTGTGGTGCCTCAAAGAGCAATGGTTCATTGTTTTCCATGCCTAATATTCCATTGTGTACATGGACCACTTCTTCTTTATCCATTCACCTGTTGTTGGACATTTTGATTGCTTCACTGTCTTGGCTATTGTGAATAAGGGTGCACTGCAGCTTTTGCGGCCTGAGTCTTCTCGATTTTTCTCTTCTCAGGTGAGAGGTCCAATGGTGCGCCTGCTGGATTGAATGGTACCTCCATTTTTACTTTTAAACACAGCTCCTTTCTGTTCTCATTATTGGCTATTACCCCTTTACGTCTCACCAGCAGGTAGAGGGTACACAGTTCTCTAAAACCCCTTCAGCATTTATTGTTTGTTGACTTTTTGCTGATGGTCAGTCCACTGGTGTAAGTTGAAACTTTTTGTAGATTAGATTGCATGAGTCTAACACTCCCTGAGGTTGAGCTTTTATCCATTTTCCTTTTTTAAAAAAAGAGTGTGAGTAAAACATAACTCTTCATAATCTCTTATTGAAACACTTACCCTTTTTGAATTTTTTTGTCCATTCCCTCCTTCAGCACATTTTTTTTAGGGCAGGTGTCCTTTACAGCCCTGAGTCCTTGTGTATGTTAAGTGAGCATTAGCTGTGAGTTTAAAGCTGCTCTTGCAGGAAACGGCCACAAGGTGGCAGCATTTCTCCTTTTCCAAATTTCGTAACTAGGGAAACAGAGGCTTAATGGAAGTGGTGTTCTAGGTTGTAAATTAGAATGGAATGTGTCAGGAAAAAGCCCTTTAAGTTTATGTCTGATTACTTCTTGTTCATATTTGTAATTTACTTTTTATTCTTTATCCCAGCACATTTGATTACAATGGTTTGTTTTTTCTAGGTGTGCAAGATGTGCTTCTTTCACACATATACATGTATCTATTCTTCCACGCATCCTTTTCCCATGTAGGTCATGACACAATGTTGAGTAGTCTTCTCCTGGTCTTCCGTACGTCTTTGTTGATTATATATTTCACATGGTTTGTATATCTCTGTTAACCCCAATATGGTAATGTATCCAATCCTCATCCCTTTCTATTTGGTGAACCATAAGATTTTTTAATGAATCTCTGATTGCCTTCCTCTGTGGAAATATCTTCACTGGTATTAATTTTTAAGTAACTCCTAAAAGTGATATGATAGGATATGTGTCTTTTGCTTTCTCACTTACTACAGGTGGCGTGCTTACGTCTAGACTCATGTATGGGCTGCAAATGGCATTGTTTCATTTTTTTCACTAGCGAATATTCCATCTGTACATGGAGGAGTTCTTTGTCCACCCATCTGTTGGTGGACTTTTTGGTTACTTCCATATCTTGGCTATTGTAATACTGTGCCATGCAGATTTGCCTGCCTGTGTCTTTCCAATTCTCTCTTCTTAGATTATAGGTCGAGGAGTGAGCCTGCTGGATCATATGGTAGCTCAATGTTTACCTTTTTAAGGCACCTCCATTCTGCTCTCATTTGTGGCCCTTTCCAACTTACGTCCCCCTTGAAGTTGAGGGTACGCATTTCTCCACAACACCTTCAGCATTTTTGTCTGTAGATTTCTTGATAATGGTTATTCTGACAATTGTGAGCTGATACCTTTTTGTGGTTGAATTCACACGTGCCTCATAATCCGTTGAAATTGAGCTTTAAGGCATGTCCTTTTTATTTTTCAAGCTGTGATTACCCCTTAGTTCTTCAAATTGTTCTCTTAAAGTATGCGTCACATTTTGAAATGTTTTGGCCATTACCTCCCTCAAGACATTTTGAGGGCAGGTTTCATTTACAGTTCTGCAGTACTTGTTCCTATGAAATGACCATTAGCACAGGCTTTAATGCTGCTTTTGCAGATAACTGCCAGAGGGTGGCAGCCTTTCTATGTTCCCCACCCTGGTAACTAGGGAGAAGCCCTTGCGGCCTGTGGTGTTTCTCGGTTATAAATTAGAGTGGAGTGTGCCCGGACAAACCCACACAAGCTGATGTCTCTTTACTTTTGTTGGAGTTTTAAATTTAATTTTTATTTTTTATTGGAGTAATTTTCCACCGTGTACGTGGACCACTTCTACTTTGTGCATTCCTCGGTTGATGGACATTTTCATTGCTTCCAAGCGTTGGCTATGGTAAATATTGTTGGAGTGCAGGATTGCCAGCCTGTGACTGTTTGATTCTCATTTTCACAGGTGATAGGCCCAGCAGTGGGTGTGATTGACTGACTGGTAGCACCGTGTTTTCCTTTTCAAAGCACCTTCTTTGTGTTTTCATTACTGGCACTTACCACGTCCCCCTTAGAATCGAGGGTACGCATTTCTCCACAATCGCTTCAGCATTTATTGTTTGCCGCATTTATGCTAATGGCCATACTGGCTGCTGTGAGCTGATAGGTTTTTGTAATTTGGGTTTGCATGTCTTTGAAAATTCATAAAACTCATCATTTTTCTCCACCGTTTACTTTTCTGTTAAAAAAAAGGAAACAGTTGGGAGTACAATATATCTCTTGAAATTGTCTTCTTGGAAGGTTGCCCTATTTTGAAATTTTTGGTCGATTTTCCACCCCAGAATTTTTTTAGAGAACAGGTGTCATTTCCCGAACTGCAAGTTTGGTGAATATTTAGTGACCTTTAGCAATGGGTTTAAAGCTGCTGTTGTGGGAAGTGGCCTCAAGAAGGCAGCATTTCTCCATTCCCAAATCTGGGTAGTGGGGCAGCAGAGCCTTTCTGGCAGTCGTGTTCCTAGGTTGTAAATTAAATTGGAATGTGCATGGAGAAACCCCCATACTTTTATGTCTCTTTATTTCTTCTTGGATTTAAATTTTTTTTTTAATTGGGGTAAAGCTTAGAATATTGTTTGTCCTAGGTGTACACAATCTGGTTCATTTGTACATTATATATTTCTATTCAAGTACAGATCCTCTTCCCATGTAAAATGTTACAGAGGGATCCACAGACCTCCCTTGCTACATGGTCGGTCTTTTTGAGATATGTATATAATATGTGTTTGTATAGATATAGCAACACTAATCTTAATTTATCCATTCTCCCCACCTTTCCTTTTAGATGAGCATAGTTTGTTTTCTAAGTCTGTGAGTGTCTTTCTCTGTGGAAATATATTCATTTGTGTCAGTTATTAGATAACGCCTATAAGTGATATCATAGAATACAGGTCTTTGGTTTCCGAGTTACCTCATGTTTCGTGATTATCTCCAGACTCATTTGTGGTGCCTCAAAGAGCAATGGTTCATTGTTTTCCATGGCTAATATCCCATTGTGTACATGGACCACTTCTTCTTTATCCATTCACCTGTTCTTGGACATTTTGATTGCTTCACTGTCTTGGCTATTGTGAATAAGGCTGCACTGCAGCTTTTGCGGCCTGTGTCTTCTCGATTCTTGTCTTCTCAGGTGAAAGGTCCAATGGTGCGCCTGCCGGATTGAATGGTACCTCCATTTTTACTTTTAAACACAGCTCCTTTCTGTTCTCATTATTGGCTGTTACCCCTTTCCGTCTCACCAGCAGGTAGAGGGTACACAGTTCTCTAAAACCCCTTCAGGATTTATTGTTTGTTGACTTTTTGCTGATGATCAGTCGACTGGTGTAAGTTGAAACTTTTTGTAGATTAGATTGCATGCGTCTAACACTCCCTGAGGTTGAGCTTTTATCCATTTTCCTTTTTTTTAAAAAGAGTGTGAGTAAAACATAACTCTTCATAATCTCTTCTTGAAACATTTGCCTGTTTTGAATTATTTTGTCCATTCCCACCTTCAGCACATTTTTTTAGGGCAGGTGTCCTTTAGAGCCCTGAGTCCTTGTGAATGTTAAGTGAGCATTAGCTGTGAGTTTAAAGCTGCTCTTGCAGGAGACAGCCACAAGGTGGCAGCGTTTCTCCTTTACCAAATTTGGTTACTATGGAAACAGAGCCTTAATGGAAGTGGTGTTCTAGGTTGTATATTAGAATGGAATGTGCCAGGAAAAAGCCCTTTAAGTTTATGTCTGATTACTTCTTGTTCATATTTGTAATTTACTTTTATTTTTTATCCCAGCAAATTTGATTACAATGGTTTGATTGCTCTAGGTGTGCAAGATGTGGTTCTTTCACACATATACATGTATCTATTCTTCCTCGAATCCTTTTCCCATGTAGGGTTATGACACAATGTTGAGTAGTCTTCTCCTGGTCTTCCGTACGTCTTTGGTGGTTATATATTTCACATGGTTTGTATATCTCTGTTAACCTCAATATGATAATGTATCCAATCCTCATCCCTTTCTATATGGTGAACCATAAGTTTTTTTCATGAATCTGTGATTGCCTTTCTCTGTGGAAATATCTACATTGGCATCAATTTTTAAGTAACTCCTAAAAGTGAATTGAAAGCATATGTGTCTCTTGCTTTCTCACTTACTACAGGTGGCGTGATTACATCTAGACTCATCCATGGTGCTGCAAATGGCATTGTTTCATTTTTTTCACTAGCAAATATTCCATCTGTACATGGAGGAGTTCTTCTTTGTCCACCCATCTGTTGGTAGACTTTTTGGTTACTTCCATATGCTGGCTATTGTAATACTGTGCCATGCAGATTTGCCTGCCTGTGTCTTTCCAATTCTCTCTTCTTAGATTATAGGTCGAGGAGTGGGCCTGCTGGATCATATGGTAGCTCAATGTTTACCTTTTTAAGGCACCTCCATTCTGCTGTCATTCGTAGCCCTCTCCAACTTACGTCCCACTTGAATTTGAGGGTATGCATTTCTCCACAACACCTTCAGCATTTATTGTTTGTAGTTTCCTTGCTGATGGTTATTCTGACAAGTGTGAGCTGATACCTCTTTGTGGTTGAATTTGCATGTGCCTCATAATCCGGTGAAATTGAGCTTTAAGGCATGTCCTTTTTATTTTTCAAGCTGTGATTACTCCTTAGTTCTTCAAAGTGATCTCTTAAAATATGTGTCACATTTTGAAATGTTTTGGCCATTACCTCCCTCAAGACATTTTGAGGGCAGGTTTCATTTACAATCCTGCAGTACTTGTTCCTATGAAATGACCATGAGCACAGGCTTTAAAGCTGCTTTTGCAGGTAACTGCCAGAGGGTGGCAGCCTTTCTATGTTCCCCACCCTGGTACCTAGGGAAAAGCCCTTGCGGCTTGTGGTGTTTCTCGGTTATAAATTAGAGTGGAGTGTGCCCGGACAAACCCACACAAGCTGATGTCTCCTGAATTTTGTTGGTTTTTTAAATGTAATTTTTATTTCTTATTAGAGTAATTTCCCACTGGGTACGTGGAGCACTTCTACTTTGTGCATTCCTCGGTTGATGGACATTTTCATTGCTTCCAGGTGTTGGCTATGGTAAATGTTGCTGGAGTGCTGGATTGCCAGCCTGTGACTTTTTAATTCTCATTTTCTCAGGTGATAGGCCCAGCAGTGGGTGTGATTGATTGACTGGTAGCACCGTGTTTCCCTTTTCAAAGCACCTTCTTTGTGTTTTCTTTAGTGCCTCTTACCACGTCCCCCTTAGAATCGAGGGTACGCATTCCTACACAATCGATTTAGCATTTATTGTTTGCAGCATTTATGCTAATGGCCCTACTGGCTGCTGTGAGCTGATAGGGTTTTGTAATTTGGGTTTGCATGTCTTTGAAAATTCGTAAAACTCACCATTTTTCTCCACCGTTTTCTTTTCTGTTAAAAAAAGGAAACAATTGGGAGTACAATATAACTCTTGAAATTCTCTACTTGGAAGGTTGCCGTCTTTTGAATTTTTTGGTCGATTTTCCACCCCAGAGTTTTTTAGAGAGTAGGTGTCATTTCCCGAACTGCAACATTGGTGAATATTTAGTGACATTTAGCAATGGGTTTAAAGCTGCTGTTGTGGGAAGTGGCCTCAAGCAGGCAGCATTTCTCCATTCCCAAGTCTGGGTAGTAGGGCAGCAGAGCCTTTCTGGAAGTCGTGTTGCTAGGTTGTAAATTACATTGTAATGTGCATGGAGAAAGCCCCATAAGTTTATGTGTCATTATTTGTTCTTGTATTTTAAAAGTGTTTTAATTGGGGTAAAGCTTAGAATATTGTTTGTCCTAGGTGTACACAATCTGGTTCATTTGTACATTATATATGTCTATTCAAGTACAGATCCTCTTCCCATGTAAAATGTTACTGAGGGTTCCGCAGACCTCACTTGCTATATGGTCGGTCTTTTTGAGATATGTTTATAATATGTGTTTGTATACATATAGTAACACTAATCTTAATTTATCCCTTCCCCCCACCTTTCCTTTTAGATGAGCACAGTTTGTTTTCTAAGTCTGTGAGTGTCTTTCTCTGTGGAAATATGTTCATTTGTGTCAGTTATTAGATAACGCCTATAAGTGATATCATAGAATATAGGTCTTTTGCTCTCCGACTTACCTCATGTTTCGTGATTATCTCCAGACTCATTTGTGGTGCCTCAGAGAGCAATGGTTCTTTGTTTTCCATGGCTAATATTCCATTGTGTACATGGACCACTTCTTCTTTATCCATTCACCTGTTGTTGGGCATTTTCATTGCTTCACTGTCTTGGCTATTGTGAATAAGGCTGCACTGCAGCTTTTGCGGCCTGAGTCTTCTCGATTCTTGTCTTTTCAGGTGAGAGGTCCAATGGTGCGCCTGCTGGCTTGAATGGTACCTCCATTTTTACTTTTAAACACAGCTCCTTTCTGTTCTCATTATTGGCTGTTACCCCTTTACGTCTCACCAGCCGGTAGAGGGTACACAGTTCTCTAAAACCCCTTCAGCATGTATTGTTTGTAGACTTTTTGCTGATGGTCAGTCGACTGGTGTAAGTTGAAACTTTTTATAGAATAGATTGCATGGGTCTAACACTCCCTGAGGTTGAGCTTTTATCCATTTTCCTTTTTTTTAAAACACCGTGAGTAAAACTTAACTCTTCATACTCTCTTCTTGAAACATTTGCCTGTTTTGAATTTTTTTGTCCATTCCCTCCTTCAGCACATTTTTTTTAGGGCAGGTGTCCTTTACAGCCCTGAGTCCTTGTGTATGTTAAGTGAGCATTAGCTGTGAGTTTAAAGCTGCTCTTGCAGGAAACGGCCACAAGGTGGCAGCATTTCTCCTTTTCCAAATTTCGTAACTAGGGAAACAGAGGCTTAATGGAAGTGGTGTTCTAGGTTGTAAATTAGAATGGAATGTGCCAGGAAAAAGCCCTTTAAGTTTATGTCTCATAACTTCTTGTTCATATTTGTAATTTACTTTTTATTCTTTATCCCAGCACATTTGATTACAATGGTTTGTTTTTTCTAGGTGTGCAAGATGTGCTTCTTTCACACATATACATGTATCTATTCTTCCACGCATCCTTTTCCCATGTAGGTCGTGACACAATGTTGAGTAGTCTTCTCCTGGTCTTCCGTACGTCTTTGTTGATTATATATTTCACATGGTTTGTATATCTCTGTTAACCCCAATATGGTAATGTATCCAATCCTCATCCCTTTCTGTTTGGTGAACCATAAAATTTTTTTAATGAATCTCTGATTGCCTTTCTCTGTGGAAATATCTTCACTGGTATTAATTTTTAAGTAACTCCTAAAAGTGATATGATAGGATATGTGTCTTTTGCTTTCTCACTTACTACAGGTGGCGTGCTTACGTCTAGACTCATGTATGGGCTGCAAATGGCATTGTTTCATTTTTTCCACTAGCGAATATTCCATCTGTACATATAGGAGTTCTTCTTTGTCCACCCATCTGTTGGTGGACTTTTTGGTTACTTCCATATCTTGGCTATTGTAATACTGTGCCATGCAGATTTGCCTGCCTGTGTCTTTCCAATTCTCTCTTCTTAGATTATAGGTCGAGGAGTGAGCCTGCTGGATCATATGGTAGCTCAATGTTTACCTTTTTAAGGCACCTCCATTCTGCTCTCATTTGTGGCCCTTTCCAACTTACGTCCCCCTTGAAGTTGAGGGTACGCATTTCTCCACAACACCTTCAGCATTTTTGTCTGTAGATTTCTTGTTAATGGTTATTCTGACAATTGTGAGCTGATACCTTTTTGTGGTTGAATTCGCACGTGCCTCATAATCCGTTGAAATTGAGCTTTAAGGCATGTCCTTTTTATTTTTCAAGCTGTGATTACCCCTTAGTTCTTCAAATTGTTCTCTTAAAGTATGCGTCACATTTTGAAATGTTTTGGCCATTACCTCCCTCAAGACATTTTGAGGGCAGGTTTCATTTACAGTTCTGCAGTACTTGTTCCTATGAAATGACCATTACACAGGCTTTAATGCTGCTTTTGCAGATAACTGCCAGAGGGTGGCAGCCTTTCTATATTCCCCACCCTGGTAACTAGGGAGAAGCCCTTGAGGCCTGTGGTGTTTCTCGGTTATAAATTAGAGTGGAGTGTGCCCGGACAAACCCACACAAGCTGATGTCTCTTTACTTTTGTTGGAGTTTTAAGTTTAATTTTTATTTTTTATTGGAGTAATTTTCCACCGTGTACGTGGACCACTTCTACTTTGTGCATTCCTCGGTTGATGGACATTTTCTTTGCTTCCAAGCGTTGGCTATGGTAAATATTGTTGGAGTGCAGGATTGCCAGCCTGTGACTGTTTGATTCTCATTTTCACAGGTGATAGGCCCAGCAGTGGGTGTGAATGACTGACTGGTAGCACCGTGTTTTCCTTTTCAAAGCACCTTCTTTGTGTTTTCATTACTGGCACTTACCACGTCCCCCTTAGAATCGAGGGTACGCATTTCTCCACAATCGCTTCAGCATTTATTGTTTGCCGCATTTATGCTAATGGCCGTACTGGCTGCTGTGAGCTGATAGGTTTTTGTAATTTGGGTTTGCATGTCTTTGAAAATTCATAGAACTCATCATTTTTCTCCACCGTTTACTTTTCTGTTAAAAAAAAGGAAACAGTTGGGAGTACAATATAACTCTTGAAATTCTCTTCTTGGAAGGTTGCCGTCTTTTGAATTTTTTGGTCGATTTTCCACCCCAGAGTTTTTTTAGAGAGTAGGTGTCATTTCCCGAACTGCAACATTGGTGAATATTTAGTGACATTTAGCAATGGGTTTAAAGCTGCTGTTGTGGGAAGTGGCCTCAAGCAGGCAGCATTTCTCCATTCCCAAGTCTGGGTACTAGGGCAGCAGAGCCTTTCTGGAAGTCGTGTTCCTAGGTTGTAAATTAAATTGAAATGTGCATGGAGAAACCCCCATACTTTTATGTCTCTTTATTTCTTCTTGGATTTAAAATTTTTTTTTAATTGGGGTAAAGCTTAGAATATTCTTTGTCCTAGGTGTACACAATCTGGTTCATTTGTACATTATATATTTCTATTCAAGTACAGATCCTCTTCCCATGTAAAATGTTACAGAGGGATCCACAGACCTCCCTTGCTACATGGTCGGTCTTTTTGAGATATGTATATAATATGTGTTTGTATAGATATAGCAACACTAATCTTAATTTATCCATTCTCCCCACCTTTCCTTTTAGATGAGCATAGTTTGTTTTCTAAGTCTGTGAGTGTCTTTCTCTGTGGAAATATATTCATTTGTGTCAGTTATTAGATAACGCCTATAAGTGATATCATAGAATACAGGTCTTTGGTTTCCGAGTTACCTCATGTTTCGTGATTATCTCCAGACTCATTTGTGGTGCCTCAAAGAGCAATGGTTCATTGTTTTCCATGGCTAATATTCCATTGTGTACATGGACCACTTCTTCTTTATCCATTCACATGTTCTTGGACATTTTGATTGCTTCACTGTCTTGGCTATTGTGAATAAGGCTGCACTGCAGCTTTTGCGGCCTGTGTCTTCTCGATTCTTGTCTTCTCAGGTGAAAGGTCCAATGGTGCGCCTGCTGGATTGAATGGTACCTCCATTTTTACTTTTAAACACAGCTCCTTTCTGTTCTCATTATTGGCTGTTACCCCTTTCCGTCTCACCAGCAGGTAGAGGGTACACAGTTCTCTAAAACCCCTTCAGGATTTATTGTTTGTTGACTTTTTGCTGATGATCAGTCGACTGGTGTAAGTTGAAACTTTTTGTAGATTAGATTGCATGCGTCTAACACTCCCTGAGGTTGAGCTTTTATCCATTTTCCTTTTTTTTAAAAAGAGTGTGAGTAAAACATAACTCTTCATAATCTCTTCTTGAAACATTTTTTTGTCCATTCCCACCTTCAGCACATTTTTTTAGGGCAGGTGTCCTTTAGAGCCCTGAGTCCTTGTGAATGTTAAGTGAGCATTAGCTGTGAGTTTAAAGCTGCTCTTGCAGGAGACAGCCACAAGGTGGCAGCGTTTCTCCTTTACCAAATTTGGTTACTACGGAAACAGAGCCTTAATGGAAGTGGTGTTCTAGGTTGTATATTAGAATGGAATGTGCCAGGAAAAAGCCCTTTAAGTTTATGTCTGATTACTTCTTGTTCATATTTGTAATTTACTTTTATTTTTTATCCCAGCAAATTTGATTACAATGGTTTGATTGCTCTAGGTGTGCAAGATGTGGTTCTTTCACACATATACATGTATCTATTCTTCCTCGAATCCTTTTCCCATGTAGGGTTATGACACAATGTTGAGTAGTCTTCTCCTGGTCTTCCGTACGTCTTTGGTGGTTATATATTTCACATGGTTTGTATATCTCTGTTAACCTCAATATGATAATGTATCCAATCCTCATCCCTTTCTATATGGTGAACCATAAGTTTTTTTCATGAATCTGTGATTGCCTTTCTCTGTGGAAATATCTACATTGGCATCAATTTTTAAGTAACTCCTAAAAGTGAATTGAAAGCATATGTGTCTCTTGCTTTCTCACTTACTACAGGTGGCGTGATTACATCTAGACTCATCCATGGTGCTGCAAATGGCATTGTTTCATTTTTTTCACTAGCAAATATTCCATCTGTACATGGAGGAGTTCTTCTTTGTCCACCCATCTGTTGGTAGTCTTTTTGGTTACTTCCATATGCTGGCTATTGTAATACTGTGCCATGCAGATTTGCCTGCCTGTGTCTTTCCAATTCTCTCTTCTTAGATTATAGGTCGAGGAGTGGGCCTGCTGGATCATATGGTAGCTCAATGTTTACCTTTTTAAGGCACCTCCATTCTGCTGTCATTCGTAGCCCTCTCCAACTTAC
The DNA here is from genome assembly GCF_028021215.1 of Eschrichtius robustus. Classification (NCBI taxonomy): domain Eukaryota; kingdom Metazoa; phylum Chordata; class Mammalia; order Artiodactyla; family Eschrichtiidae; genus Eschrichtius; species Eschrichtius robustus. Next base: position 89,564,154 of record NC_090832.1, read on the forward strand.
GTCCCACTTGAATTTGAGGGTATGCATTTCTCCACAACACCTTCAGCATTTATTGTTTGTAGTTTCCTTGCTGATGGTTATTCTGACAAGTGTGAGCTGATACCTCTTTGTGGTTGAATTTGCATGTGCCTCATAATCCGGTGAAATTGAGCTTTAAGGCATGTCCTTTTTATTTTTCAAGCTGTGATTACTCCTTAGTTCTTCAAAGTGATCTCTTAAAATATGTGTCACATTTTGAAATGTTTTGGCCATTACCTCCCTCAAGACATTTTGAGGGCAGGTTTCATTTACAATCCTGCAGTACTTGTTCCTATGAAATGACCATGAGCACAGGCTTTAAAGCTGCTTTTGCAGGTAACTGCCAGAGGGTGGCAGCCTTTCTATGTTCCCCACCCTGGTACCTAGGGAAAAGCCCTTGCGGCTTGTGGTGTTTCTCGGTTATAAATTAGAGTGGAGTGTGCCCGGACAAACCCACACAAGCTGATGTCTCCTGAATTTTGTTGGTTTTTTAAATGTAATTTTTATTTTTTATTAGAGTAATTTCCCACTGGGTACGTGGAGCACTTCTACTTTGTGCATTCCTCGGTTGATGGACATTTTCATTGCTTCCAGGTGTTGGCTATGGTAAATGTTGTTGGAGTGCTGGATTGCCAGCCTGTGACTTTTTAATTCTCATTTTCTCAGGTGATAGGCCCAGCAGTGGGTGTGATTGATTGACTGGTAGCACCGTGTTTCCCTTTTCAAAGCACCTTCTTTGTGTTTTCTTTAGTGCCTCTTACCACGTCCCCCTTAGAATCGAGGGTACGCATTCCTCCACAATCGATTTAGCATTTATTGTTTGCAGCATTTATGCTAATGGCCCTACTGGCTGCTGTGAGCTGATAGGGTTTTGTAATTTGGGTTTGCATGTCTTTGAAAATTCGTAAAACTCACCATTTTTCTCCACCGTTTTCTTTTCTGTTAAAAAAAGGAAACAATTGGGAGTACAATATAACTCTTGAAATTCTCTTCTTGGAAGGTTGCCGTCTTTTGAATTTTTTGGTCGATTTTCCACCCCAGAGTTTTTTTAGAGAGTAGGTGTCATTTCCCGAACTGCAACATTGGTGAATATTTAGTGACATTTAGCAATGGGTTTAAAGCTGCTGTTGTGGGAAGTGGCCTCAAGCAGGCAGCATTTCTCCATTCCCAAGTCTGGGTACTAGGGCAGCAGAGCCTTTCTGGAAGTCGTGTTGCTAGGTTGTAAATTACATTGTAATGTGCATGGAGAAAGCCCCATAAGTTTATGTGTCATTATTTGTTCTTGGATTTTAAAAGTGTTTTAATTGGGGTAAAGCTTAGAATATTGTTTGTCCTAGGTGTACACAATCTGGTTCATTTGTACATTATATATGTCTATTCAAGTACAGATCCTCTTCCCATGTAAAATGTTACTGAGGGTTCCGCAGACCTCACTTGCTATATGGTCGGTCTTTTTGAGATATGTTTATAATATGTGTTTGTATACATATAGTAACACTAATCTTAATTTATCCCTTCCCCCCACCTTTCCTTTTAGATGAGCACAGTTTGTTTTCTAAGTCTGTGAGTGTCTTTCTCTGTGGAAATATGTTCATTTGTGTCAGTTATTAGATAACGCCTATAAGTGATATCATAGAATATAGGTCTTTTGCTCTCCGACTTACCTCATGTTTCGTGATTATCTCCAGACTCATTTGTGGTGCCTCAGAGAGCAATGGTTCATTGTTTTCCATGGCTAATATTCCATTGTGTACATGGACCACTTCTTCTTTATCCATTCACCTGTTGTTGGGCATTTTCATTGCTTCACTGTCTTGGCTATTGTGAATAAGGCTGCACTGCAGCTTTTGCGGCCTGAGTCTTCTCGATTCTTGTCTTCTCAGGTGAGAGGTCCAATGGTGCGCCTACTGGCTTGAATGGTACCTCCATTTTTACTTTTAAACACAGCTCCTTTCTGTTCTCATTATTGGCTGTTACCCCTTTACGGCTCACCAGCAGGTAGAGGGTACACAGTTCTCTAAAACCCCTTCAGCATGTATTGTTTGTAGACTTTTTGCTGATGGTCAGTCGACTGGTGTAAGTTGAAACTTTTTTATAGAATAGATTGCATGGGTCTAACACTCCCTGAGGTTGAGCTTTTATCCATTTTCCTTTTTTTTAAAACACCGTGAGTAAAACTTAACTCTTCATACTCTCTTCTTGAAACATTTGCCTGTTTTGAATTTTTTTGTCCATTCCCTCCTTCAGCACATTTTTTTTAGGGCAGGTGTCCTTTACAGCCCTGAGTCCTTGTGTATGTTAAGTGAGCATTAGCTGTGAGTTTAAAGCTGCTCTTGCAGGAAACGGCCACAAGGTGGCAGCATTTCTCCTTTTCCAAATTTCGTAACTAGGGAAACAGAGGCTTAATGGAAGTGGTGTTCTAGGTTGTAAATTAGAATGGAATGTGCCAGGAAAAAGCCCTTTAAGTTTATGTCTCATAACTTCTTGTTCATATTTGTAATTTACTTTTTATTCTTTATCCCAGCACATTTGATTACAATGGTTTGTTTTTTCTAGGTGTGCAAGATGTGCTTCTTTCACACATATACATGTATCTATTCTTCCACGCATCCTTTTCCCATGTAGGTCATGACACAATGTTGAGTAGTCTTCTCCTGGTCTTCCGTACGTCTTTGGTGATTATATATTTCACATGGTTTGTATATCTCTGTTAACCCCAATATGGTAATGTATCCAATCCTCATCCCTTTCTATTTGGTGAACCATAAGATTTTTTTAATGAATCTCTGATTGCCTTTCTCTGTGGAAATATCTTCACTGGTATTAATTTTTAAGTAACTCCTAAAAGTGATATGATAGGATATGTGTCTTTTGCTTTCTCACTTACTACAGGTGGCGTGCTTACGTCTAGACTCATGTATGGGCTGCAAATGGCATTGTTTCATTTTTTTCACTAGCGAATATTCCATCTGTACATGGAGGAGTTCTTCTTTGTCCACCCATCTGTTGGTGGACTTTTTGGTTACTTCCATATCTTGGCTATTGTAATACTGTGCCATGCAGATTTGCCTGCCTGTGTCTTTCCAATTCTCTCTTCTTAGATTATAGGTCGAGGAGTGAGCCTGCTGTATCATATGGTAGCTCAATGTTTACCTTTTTAAGGCACCTCCATTCTGCTCTCATTTGTGGCCCTTTCCAACTTACGTCCCCCTTGAAGTTGAGGGTACGCATTTCTCCACAACACCTTCAGCATTTTTGTCTGTAGATTTCTTGTTGATGGTTATTCTGACAATTGTGAGCTGATACCTTTTTGTGGTTGAATTCGCACGTGCCTCATAATCCGTTGAAATTGAGCTTTAAGGCATGTCCTTTTTATTTTTCAAGCTGTGATTACCCCTTAGTTCTTCAAATTGTTCTCTTAAAGTATGCGTCACATTTTGAAATGTTTTGGCCATTACCTCCCTCAAGACATTTTGAGGGCAGGTTTCATTTACAGTTCTGCAGTACTTGTTCCTATGAAATGACCATTAGCACAGGCTTTAATGCTGCTTTTGCAGATAACTGCCAGAGGGTGGCAGCCTTTCTATGTTCCCCACCCTGGTAACTAGGGAGAAGCCCTTGCGGCCTGTGGTGTTTCTCGGTTATAAATTAGAGTGGAGTGTGCCCGGACAAACCCACACAAGCTGATGTCTCTTTACTTTTGTTGGAGTTTTAAATTTAATTTTTATTTTTTATTGGAGTAATTTTCCACCGTGTACGTGGACCACTTCTACTTTGTGCATTCCTCGGTTGATGGACATTTTCATTGCTTCCAAGCGTTGGCTATGGTAAATATTGTTGGAGTGCAGGATTGCCAGCCTGTGACTGTTTGATTCTCATTTTCACAGGTGATAGGCCCAGCAGTGGGTGTGATTGACTGACTGGTAGCACCGTGTTTTCCTTTTCAAAGCACCTTCTTTGTGTTTTCATTACTGGCACTTACCACGTCCCCCTTAGAATCGAGGGTACGCATTCCTCCACAATCGCTTCAGCATTTATTGTTTGCCGCATTTATGCTAATGGCCGTACTGGCTGCTGTGAGCTGATAGGTTTTTGTATTTTGGGTTTGCATGTCTTTGAAAATTCATAGAACTCATCATTTTTCTCCACCGTTTACTTTTCTGTTAAAAAAAAGGAAACAGTTGGGAGTACAATATAACTCTTGAAATTCTCTTCTTGGAAGGTTGCCGTCTTTTGAATTTTTTGGTCGATTTTCCACCCCAGAGTTTTTTTAGAGAGTAGGTGTCATTTCCCGAACTGCAACATTGGTGAATATTTACTGACATTTAGCAATGGGTTTAAAGCTGCTGTTGTGGGAAGTGGCCTCTAGAAGGCAGCATTTCTCCATTCCCAAATCTGGGTAGTGGGGCAGCAGAGCCTTTCTGGCAGTCGTGTTCCTAGGTTGTAAATTAAATTGGAATGTGCATGGAGAAACCCCCATACTTTTATGTCTCTTTATTTCTTCTTCGATTTAAAATTTTTTTTTAATTGGGGTAAAGCTTAGAATATTGTTTGTCCTAGGTGTACACAATCTGGTTCATTTGTACATTATATATTTCTATTCAAGTACAGATCCTCTTCCCATGTAAAATGTTACAGAGGGATCCACAGACCTCCCTTGCTACATGGTCGGTCTTTTTGAGATATGTATATAATATGTGTTTGTATAGATATAGCAACACTAATCTTAATTTATCCATTCTCCCCACCTTTCCTTTTAGATGAGCATAGTTTGTTTTCTAAGTCTGTGAGTGTCTTTCTCTGTGGAAATATATTCATTTGTGTCAGTTATTAGATAACGCCTATAAGTGATATCATAGAATACAGGTCTTTGGTTTCCGAGTTACCTCATGTTTCGTGATTATCTCCAGACTCATTTGTGGTGCCTCAAAGAGCAATGGTTCATTGTTTTCCATGGCTAATATCCCATTGTGTACATGGACCACTTCTTCTTTATCCATTCACCTGTTCTTGGACATTTTGATTGCTTCACTGTCTTGGCTATTGTGAATAAGGCTGCACTGCAGCTTTTGCGGCCTGTGTCTTCTCGATTCTTGTCTTCTCAGGTGAAAGGTCCAATGGTGCGCCTGCCGGATTGAATGGTACCTCCATTTTTACTTTTAAACACAGCTCCTTTCTGTTCTCATTATTGGCTGTTACCCCTTTCCGTCTCACCAGCAGGTAGAGGGTACACAGTTCTCTAAAACCCCTTCAGGATTTATTGTTTGTTGACTTTTTGCTGATGATCAGTCGACTGGTGTAAGTTGAAACTTTTTGTAGATTAGATTGCATGCGTCTAACACTCCCTGAGGTTGAGCTTTTATCCATTTTCCTTTTTTTTAAAAAGAGTGTGAGTAAAACATAACTCTTCATAATCTCTTCTTGAAACATTTGCCTGTTTTGAATTATTTTGTCCATTCCCACCTTCAGCACATTTTTTTAGGGCAGGTGTCCTTTAGAGCCCTGAGTCCTTGTGAATGTTAAGTGAGCATTAGCTGTGAGTTTAAAGCTGCTCTTGCAGGAGACAGCCACAAGGTGGCAGCGTTTCTCCTTTACCAAATTTGGTTACTATGGAAACAGAGCCTTAATGGAAGTGGTGTTCTAGGTTGTATATTAGAATGGAATGTGCCAGGAAAAAGCCCTTTAAGTTTATGTCTGATTACTTCTTGTTCATATTTGTAATTTACTTTTATTTTTTATCCCAGCAAATTTGATTACAATGGTTTGATTGCTCTAGGTGTGCAAGATGTGGTTCTTTCACACATATACATGTATCTATTCTTCCTCGAATCCTTTTCCCATGTAGGGTTATGACACAATGTTGAGTAGTCTTCTCCTGGTCTTCCGTACCTCTTTGGTGGTTATATATTTCACATGGTTTGTATATCTCTGTTAACCTCAATATGATAATGTATCCAATCCTCATCCCTTTCTATATGGTGAACCATAAGTTTTTTTCATGAATCTGTGATTGCCTTTCTCTGTGGAAATATCTACATTGGCATCAATTTTTAAGTAACTCCTAAAAGTGAATTGAAAGCATATGTGTCTCTTGCTTTCTCACTTACTACAGGTGGCGTGATTACATCTAGACTCATCCATGGTGCTGCAAATGGCATTGTTTCATTTTTTTCACTAGCAAATATTCCATCTGTACATGGAGGAGTTCTTCTTTGTCCACCCATCTGTTGGTAGACTTTTTGGTTACTTCCATATGCTGGCTATTGTAATACTGTGCCATGCAGATTTGCCTGCCTGTGTCTTTCCAATTCTCTCTTCTTAGATTATAGGTCGAGGAGTGGGCCTGCTGGATCATATGGTAGCTCAATGTTTACCTTTTTAAGGCACCTCCATTCTGCTGTCATTCGTAGCCCTCTCCAACTTACGTCCCACTTGAATTTGAGGGTATGCATTTCTCCACAACACCTTCAGCATTTATTGTTTGTAGTTTCCTTGCTGATGGTTATTCTGACAAGTGTGAGCTGATACCTCTTTGTGGTTGAATTTGCATGTGCCTCATAATCCGGTGAAATTGAGCTTTAAGGCATGTCCTTTTTATTTTTCAAGCTGTGATTACTCCTTAGTTCTTCAAAGTGATCTCTTAAAATATGTGTCACATTTTGAAATGTTTTGGCCATTACCTCCCTCAAGACATTTTGAGGGCAGGTTTCATTTACAATCCTGCAGTACTTGTTCCTATGAAATGACCATGAGCACAGGCTTTAAAGCTGCTTTTGCAGGTAACTGCCAGAGGGTGGCAGCCTTTCTATGTTCCCCACCCTGGTACCTAGGGAAAAGCCCTTGCGGCTTGTGGTGTTTCTCGGTTATAAATTAGAGTGGAGTGTGCCCGGACAAACCCACACAAGCTGATGTCTCCTGAATTTTGTTGGTTTTTTAAATGTAATTTTTATTTTTTATTAGAGTAATTTCCCACTGGGTACGTGGAGCACTTCTACTTTGTGCATTCCTCGGTTGATGGACATTTTCATTGCTTCCAGGTGTTGGCTATGGTAAATGTTGTTGGAGTGCTGGATTGCCAGCCTGTGACTTTTTAATTCTCATTTTCTCGGGTGATAGGCCCAGCAGTGGGTGTGATTGATTGACTGGTAGCACCGTGTTTCCCTTTTCAAAGCACCTTCTTTGTGTTTTCTTTAGTGCCTCTTACCACGTCCCCCTTAGAATCGAGGGTACGCATTCCTCCACAATCGATTTAGCATTTATTGTTTGCAGCATTTATGCTAATGGCCCTACTGGCTGCTGTGAGCTGATAGGGTTTTGTAATTTGGGTTTGCATGTCTTTGAAAATTCGTAAAACTCACCATTTTTCTCCACCGTTTTCTTTTCTGTTAAAAAAAGGAAACAATTGGGAGTACAATATAACTCTTGAAATTCTCTTCTTGGAAGGTTGCCGTCTTTTGAATTTTTTGGTCGATTTTCCACCCCAGAGTTTTTTTAGAGAGTAGGTGTCATTTCCCGAACTGCAACATTGGTGAATATTTAGTGACATTTAGCAATGGGTTTAAAGCTGCTGTTGTGGGAAGTGGCCTCAAGCAGGCAGCATTTCTCCATTCCCAAGTCTGGGTACTAGGGCAGCAGAGCCTTTCTGGAAGTCGTGTTCCTAGGTTGTAAATTAAATTGAAATGTGCATTGAGAAACCCCCATACTTTTATGTCTCTTTATTTCTTCTTGGATTTAAATTTTTTTTTTTTAATTGGGGTAAAGCTTAGAATATTGTTTGTCCTAGGTGTAAACAATCTGGTTCATTTGTACATTATATATGTCTATTCAAGTACAGATCCTCTTCCCATGTAAAATGTTACTGAGGGTTCCGCAGACCTCACTTGCTATTTGGTCGGTCTTTTTGAGATATGTTTATAATATGTGTTTGTATACATATAGTAACACTAATCTTAATTTATCCCTTCCCCCCACCTTTCCTTTTAGATGAGCACAGTTTGTTTTCTAAGTCTGTGAGTGTCTTTCTCTGTGGAAATATGTTCATTTGTGTCAGTTATTAGATAACGCCTATAAGTGATATCATAGAATATAGGTCTTTTGCTCTCCGACTTACCTCATGTTTCGTGATTATCTCCAGACTCATTTGTGGTGCCTCAGAGAGCAATGGTTCATTGTTTTCCATGGCTAATATTCAATTGTGTACATGGACCACTTCTTCTTTATCCATTCACCTGTTGTTGGGCATTTTCATTGCTTCACTGTCTTGGCTATTGTGAATAAGGCTGCACTGCAGCTTTTGCGGCCTGAGTCTTCTCGATTCTTGTCTTCTCAGGTGAGAGGTCCAATGGTGCGCCTGCTGGCTTGAATGGTACCTCCATTTTTACTTTTAAACACAGCTCCTTTCTGTTCTCATTATTGGCTTTTACCCCTTTACGGCTCACCAGCAGGTAGAGGGTACACAGTTCTCTAAAACCCCTTCAGCATGTATTGTTTGTAGACTTTTTGCTGATGGTCAGTCGACTGGTGTAAGTTGAAACTTTTTATAGAATAGATTGCATGGGTCTAACACTCCCTGAGGTTGAGCTTTTATCCATTTTCCTTTTTTTTAAAACACCGTGAGTAAAACTTAACTCTTCATACTCTCTTCTTGAAACATTTGCCTGTTTTGAATTTTTTTGTCCATTCCCTCCTTCAGCACATTTTTTTTAGGGCAGGTGTCCTTTACAGCCCTGAGTCCTTGTGTATGTTAAGTGAGCATTAGCTGTGAGTTTAAAGCTGCTCTTGCAGGAAACGGCCACAAGGTGGCAGCATTTCTCCTTTTCCAAATTTCGTAACTAGGGAAACAGAGCCTTAATGGAAGTGGAGTTCTAGGTTGTAAATTAGAATGGAATGTGTCAGGAAAAAGCCCTTTAAGTTTATGTCTGATTACTTCTTGTTCATATTTGTAATTTACTTTTTATTCTTTATCCCAGCACATTTGATTACAATGGTTTGTTTTTTCTAGGTGTGCAAGATGTGCTTCTTTCACACATATACATGTATCTATTCTTCCACACATCCTTTTCCCATGTAGGTCATGACACAATGTTGAGTAGTCTTCTCCTGGTCTTCCGTACGTCTTTGTTGATTATATATTTCACATGGTTTGTATATCTCTGTTAACCCCAATATGGTAATGTATCCAATCCTCATCCCTTTCTATTTGGTGAACCATAAGATTTTTTTAATGAATCTCTGATTGCCTTCCTCTGTGGAAATATCTTCACTGGTATTAATTTTTAAGTAACTCCTAAAAGTGATATGATAGGATATGTGTCTTTTGCTTTCTCACTTACTACAGGTGGCGTGCTTACGTCTACACTCATGTATGGGCTGCAAATGGCATTGTTTCATTTTTTTCACTAGCGAATATTCCATCTGTACATGGAGGAGTTCTTCTTTGTCCACCCATCTGTTGGTGGACTTTTTGGTTACTTCCATATCTTGGCTATTGTAATACTGTGCCATGCAGATTTGCCTGCCTGTGTCTTTCCAATTCTCTCTTCTTAGATTATAGGTCGAGGAGTGAGCCTGCTGGATCATATGGTAGCTCAATGTTTACCTTTTTAAGGCACCTCCATTCTGCTCTCATTTGTGGCCCTTTCCAACTTACGTCTCCCTTGAAGTTGAGGGTACGCATTTCTCCACAACACCTTCAGCATTTTTGTCTGTAGATTTCTTGTTAATGGTTATTCTGACAATTGTGAGCTGATACCTTTTTGTGGTTGAATTCGCACGTGCCTCATAATCCGTTGAAATTGAGCTTTAAGGCATGTCCTTTTTATTTTTCAAGCTATGATTACCCCTTAGTTCTTCAAATTGTTCTCTTAAAGTATGCGTCACATTTTGAAATGTTTTGGCCATTACCTCCCTCAAGACATTTTGAGGGCAGGTTTCATTTACAGTTCTGCAGTACTTGTTCCTATGAAATGACCATTAGCACAGGCTTTAATGCTGCTTTTGCAGATAACTGCCAGAGTGTGGCAGCCTTTCTATGTTCCCCACCCTGGTAACTAGGGAGAAGCCCTTGCGGCCTGTGGTGTTTCTCGGTTATAAATTAGAGTGGAGTGTGCCCGGACAAACCCACACAAGCTGATGTCTCTTTACTTTTGTTGGAGTTTTAAATTTAATTTTTATTTTTTATTGGAGTAATTTTCCACCGTGTACGTGGACCACTTCTACTTTGTGCATTCCTCGGTTGATGGACATTTTCATTGCTTCCAAGCGTTGGCTATGGTAAATATTGTTGGAGTGCAGGATTGCCAGCCTGTGACTGTTTGATTCTCATTTTCACAGGTGATAGGCCCAGCAGTGGGTGTGATTGACTGACTGGTAGCACCGTGTTTTCCTTTTCAAAGCACCTTCTTTGTGTTTTCATTACTGGCACTTACCACGTCCCCCTTAGAATCGAGGGTACGCATTTCTCCACAATCGCTTCAGCATTTATTGTTTGCCGCATTTATGCTAATGGCCGTACTGGCTGCTGTGAGCTGATAGGTTTTTGTATTTTGGGTTTGCATGTCTTTGAAAATTCATAGAACTCATCATTTTTCTCCACCGTTTACTTTTCTGTTAAAAAAAAGGAAACAGTTGGGAGTACAATATAACTCTTGAAATTCTCTTCTTGGAAGGTTGCCGTCTTTTGAATTTTTTGGTCGATTTTCCACCCCAGAGTTTTTTTAGAGAGTAGGTGTCATTTCTCGAACTGCAACATTGGTGAATATTTACTGACATTTAGCAATGGGTTTAAAGCTGCTGTTGTGGGAAGTGGCCTCAAGAAGGCAGCATTTCTCCATTCCCAAATCTGGGTAGTGGGGCAGCAGAGCCTTTCTGGCAGTCGTGTTCCTAGGTTGTAAATTAAATTGGAATGTGCATGGAGAAACCCCCATACTTTTATGTCTCTTTATTTCTTCTTGGATTTAAAATTTTTTTTTAATTGGGGTAAAGCTTAGAATATTGTTTGTCCTAGGTGTACACAATCTGGTTCATTTGTACATTATATATTTCTATTCAAGTACAGATCCTCTTCCCATGTAAAATGTTACAGAGGGATCCACAGACCTCCCTTGCTACATGGTCGGTCTTTTTGAGATATGTATATAATATGTGTTTGTATAGATATAGCAACACTAATCTTAATTTATCCATTCTCCCCACCTTTCCTTTTAGATGAGCATAGTTTGTTTTCTAAGTCTGTGAGTGTCTTTCTCTGTGGAAATATATTCATTTGTGTCAGTTATTAGATAACGCCTATAAGTGATATCATAGAATACAGGTCTTTGGTTTCCGAGTTACCTCATGTTTCGTGATTATCTCCAGACTCATTTGTGGTGCCTCAAAGAGCAATGGTTCATTGTTTCCCATGGCTAATATCCCATTGTGTACATGGACCACTTCTTCTTTCTCCATTCACCTGTTCTTGGACATTTTGATTGCTTCACTGTCTTGGCTATTGTGAATAAGGCTGCACTGCAGCTTTTGCGGCCTGTGTCTTCTCGATTCTTGTCTTCTCAGGTGAAAGGTCCAATGGTGCGCCTGCCGGATTGAATGGTACCTCCATTTTTACTTTTAAACACAGCTCCTTTCTGTTCTCATTATTGGCTGTTACCCCTTTCCGTCTCACCAGCAGGTAGAGGGTACACAGTTCTCTAAAACCCCTTCAGGATTTATTGTTTGTTGACTTTTTGCTGATGATCAGTCGACTGGTGTAAGTTGAAACTTTTTGTAGATTAGATTGCATGCGTCTAACACTCCCTGAGGTTGAGCTTTTATCCATTTTCCTTTTTTTTAAAAAGAGTGTGAGTAAAACATAACTCTTCATAATCTCTTCTTGAAACATTTGCCTGTTTTGAATTTTTTTGTCCATTCCCACCTTCAGCACATTTTTTTAGGGCAGGTGTCCTTTAGAGCCCTGAGTCCTTGTGAATGTTAAGTGAGCATTAGCTGTGAGTTTAAAGCTGCTCTTGCAGGAGACAGCCACAAGGTGGCAGCGTTTCTCCTTTACCAAATTTGGTTACTACGGAAACAGAGCCTTAATGGAAGTGGTGTTCTAGGTTGTATATTAGAATGGAATGTGCCAGGAAAAAGCCCTTTAAGTTTATGTCTGATTACTTCTTGTTCATATTTGTAATTTACTTTTATTTTTTATCCCAGCAAATTTGATTACAATGGTTTGATTGCTCTAGGTGTGCAAGATGTGGTTCTTTCACACATATACATGTATCTATTCTTCCTCGAATCCTTTTCCCATGTAGGGTTATGACACAATGTTGAGTAGTCTTCTCCTGGTCTTCCGTACGTCTTTGGTGGTTATATATTTCACATGGTTTGTATATCTCTGTTAACCTCAATATGATAATGTATCCAATCCTCATCCCTTTCTATATGGTGAACCATAAGTTTTTTTCATGAATCTGTGATTGCCTTTCTCTGTGGAAATATCTACATTGGCATCAATTTTTAAGTAACTCCTAAAAGTGAATTGAAAGCATATGTGTCTCTTGCTTTCTCACTTACTACAGGTGGCGTGATTACATCTAGACTCATCCATGGTGCTGCAAATGGCATTGTTTCATTTTTTTCACTAGCAAATATTCCATCTGTACATGGAGGAGTTCTTCTTTGTCCACCCATCTGTTGGTAGACTTTTTGGTTACTTCCATATGCTGGCTATTGTAATACTGTGCCATGCAGATTTGCCTGCCTGTGTCTTTCCAATTCTCTCTTCTTAGATTATAGGTCGAGGAGTGGGCCTGCTGGATCATATGGTAGCTCAATGTTTACCTTTTTAAGGCACCTCCATTCTGCTGTCATTCGTAGCCCTCTCCAACTTACGTCCCACTTGAATTTGAGGGTATGCATTTCTCCACAACACCTTCAGCATTTATTGTTTGTAGTTTCCTTGCTGATGGTTATTCTGACAAGTGTGAGCTGATACCTCTTTGTGGTTGAATTTGCATGTGCCTCATAATCCGGTGAAATTGAGCTTTAAGGCATGTCCTTTTTATTTTTCAAGCTGTGATTACTCCTTAGTTCTTCAAAGTGATCTCTTAAAATATGTGTCACATTTTGAAATGTTTTGGCCATTACCTCCCTCAAGACATTTTGAGGGCAGGTTTCATTTACAATCCTGCAGTACTTGTTCCTATGAAATGACCATGAGCACAGGCTTTAAAGCTGCTTTTGCAGGTAACTGCCAGAGGGTGGCAGCCTTTCTATGTTCCCCACCCTGGTACCTAGGGAAAAGCCCTTGCAGCTTGTGGTGTTTCTCGGTTATAAATTAGAGTGGAGTGTGCCCGGACAAACCCACACAAGCTGATGTCTCCTGAATTTTGTTGGGTTTTTAAATGTAATTTTTATTTTTTATTAGAGTAATTTCCCACTGGGTACGTGGAGCACTTCTACTTTGTGCATTCCTCGGTTGATGGACATTTTCATTGCTTCCAGGTGTTGGCTATGGTAAATGTTGTTGGAGTGCTGGATTGCCAGCCTGTGACTTTTTAATTCTCATTTTCTCAGGTGATAGGCCCAGCAGTGGGTGTGATTGATTGACTGGTAGCACCGTGTTTCCCTTTTCAAAGCACCTTCTTTGTGTTTTCTTTAGTGCCTCTTACCACGTCCCCCTTAGAATCGAGGGTACGCATTCCTCCACAATCGATTTAGCATTTATTGTTTGCAGCATTTATGCTAATGGCCCTACTGGCTGCTGTGAGCTGATAGGGTTTTGTAATTTGGGTTTGCATGTCTTTGAAAATTCGTAAAACTCACCATTTTTCTCCACCGTTTTCTTTTCTGTTAAAAAAAGGAAACAATTGGGAGTACAATATAACTCTTGAAATTCTCTTCTTGGAAGGTTGCCGTCTTTTGAATTTTTTGGTCGATTTTCCACCCCAGAGTTTTTTTAGAGAGTAGGTGTCATTTCCCGAACTGCAACATTGGTGAATATTTAGTGACATTTAGCAATGGGTTTAAAGCTGCTGTTGTGGGAAGTGGCCTCAAGCAGGCAGCATTTCTCCATTCCCAAGTCTGGGTACTAGGGCAGCAGAGCCTTTCTGGAAGTCGTGTTGCTAGGTTGTAAATTACATTGTAATGTGCATGGAGAAAGCCCCATAAGTTTATGTGTCATTATTTGTTCTTGGATTTTAAAAGTGTTTTAATTGGGGTAAAGCTTAGAATATTGTTTGTCCTAGGTGTACACAATCTGGTTCATTTGTACATTATATATGTCTATTCAAGTACAGATCCTCTTCCCATGTAAAATGTTACTGAGGGTTCCGCAGACCTCACTTGCTATATGGTCGGTCTTTTTGAGATATGTTTATAATATGTGTTTGTATACATATAGTAACACTAATCTTAATTTATCCCTTCCCCCCACCTTTCCTTTTAGATGAGCACAGTTTGTTTTCTAAGTCTGTGAGTGTCTTTCTCTGTGGAAATATGTTCATTTGTGTCAGTTATTAGATAACGCCTATAAGTGATATCATAGAATATAGGTCTTTTGCTCTCCGACTTACCTCATGTTTCGTGATTATCTCCAGACTCATTTGTGGTGCCTCAGAGAGCAATGGTTCATTGTTTTCCATGGCTAATATTCCATTGTGTACATGGACCACTTCTTCTTTATCCATTCACCTGTTGTTGGGCATTTTCATTGCTTCACTGTCTTGGCTATTGTGAATAAGGCTGCACTGCAGCTTTTGCGGCCTGAGTCTTCTCGATTCTTGTCTTCTCAGGTGAGAGGTCCAATGGTGCGCCTGCTGGCTTGAATGGTACCTCCATTTTTACTTTTAAACACAGCTCCTTTCTGTTCTCATTATTGGCTGTTACCCCTTTACGGCTCACCAGCAGGTAGAGGGTACACAGTTCTCTAAAACCCCTTCAGCATGTATTGTTTGTAGACTTTTTGCTGATGGTCAGTCGACTGGTGTAAGTTGAAACTTTTTTATAGACTAGATTGCATGGGTCTAACACTCCCTGAGGTTGAGCTTTTATCCATTTTCCTTTTTTTTAAAACACCGTGAGTAAAACTTAACTCTTCATACTCTCTTCTTGAAACATTTGCCTGTTTTGAATTTTTTTGTCCATTCCCTCCTTCAGCACATTTTTTTTAGGGCAGGTGTCCTTTACAGCCCTGAGTCCTTGTGTATGTTAAGTGAGCATTAGCTGTGAGTTTAAAGCTGCTCTTGCAGGAAACGGCCACAAGATGGCAGCATTTCTCCTTTTCCAAATTTCGTAACTAGGGAAACAGAGGCTTAATGGAAGTGGTGTTCTAGGTTGTAAATTAGAATGGAATGTGCCAGGAAAAAGCCCTTTAAGTTTATGTCTCATAACGTCTTGTTCATATTTGTAATTTACTTTTTATTCTTTATCCCAGCACATTTGATTACAATGGTTTGTTTTTTCTAGGTGTGCAAGATGTGCTTCTTTCACACATATACATGTATCTATTCTTCCACGCATCCTTTTCCCATGTAGGTCATGACACAATGTTGAGTAGTCTTCTCCTGGTCTTCCGTACGTCTTTGGTGATTATATATTTCACATGGTTTGTATATCTCTGTTAACCCCAATATGGTAATGTATCCAATCCTCATCCCTTTCTATTTGGTGAACCATAAGATTTTTTTAATGAATCTCTGATTGCCTTTCTCTGTGGAAATATCTTCACTGGTATTAATTTTTAAGTAACTCCTAAAAGTGATATGATAGGATATGTGTCTTTTGCTTTCTCACTTACTACAGGTGGCGTGCTTACGTCTAGACTCATGTATGGGCTGCAAATGGCATTGTTTCATTTTTTTCACTAGCGAATAGTCCATCTGTACATGGAGGAGTTCTTCTTTGTCCACCCATCTGTTGGTGGACTTTTTGGTTACTTCCATATCTTGGCTATTGTAATACTGTGCCATGCAGATTTGCCTGCCTGTGTCTTTCCAATTCTCTCTTCTTAGATTATAGGTCGAGGAGTGAGCCTGCTGGATCATATGGTAGCTCAATGTTTACCTTTTTAAGGCACCTCCATTCTGCTCTCATTTGTGGCCCTTTCCAACTTACGTCCCCCTTGAAGTTGAGGGTACGCATTTCTCCACAACACCTTCAGCATTTTTGTCTGTAGATTTCTTGTTAATGGTTATTCTGACAATTGTGAGCTGATACCTTTTTGTGGTTGAATTCGCACGTGCCTCATAATCCGTTGAAATTGAGCTTTAAGGCATGTCCTTTTTATTTTTCAAGCTGTGATTACCCCTTAGTTCTTCAAATTGTTCTCTTAAAGTATGCGTCACATTTTGAAATGTTTTGGCCATTACCTCCCTCAAGACATTTTGAGGGCAGGTTTCATTTACAGTTCTGCAGTACTTGTTCCTATGAAATGACCATTAGCACAGGCTTTAATGCTGCTTTTGCAGATAACTGCCAGAGGGTGGCAGCCTTTCTATGTTCCCCACCCTGGTAACTAGGGAG